>NC_064626.1:260898715-261209476 GCF_023864275.1 Schistocerca cancellata | reverse complement strand
TGTTAAGTGGAGAAACGAATTTAGCGTATCGCCACACAACTCTGTGCACCCGGGAGGAGCTCATAACATTTCATTGTTCTGGTCTTCCTCGTGGATCTTACACCCTGGATCGCCTACCTTCCGTTTCCATGTGTCTGGCCCAACGAAGGATGCACTCCGTTGGAAGAAGAACGTGGATGATCGGAAGGTTATTGATACAGCAAGACGTTGGCTCCGACGTCAAGCAGTAGAGCGGTATCATGGCGTAAGGCCGTCGCAATGGAAGGAAGTTATGTTGAAAAATACAGTTTTTTAGCCAAAAGAAAGAGAGATAATATGGTGTATTGGAATCCCGAATAAAACGAACCTACCCTCAGATAGAAGTTGTGTTACTTGTTAAACTCACCTCGTAAATTCATCCGTACATACAGGAAGCAGCCATTCATCGCACCAAACGGAAACTGTTCAAGTCACCCAATACCTCCCTACAATCGCTCAACGACGAAACTCTAACGTGTACGACAGTGTAATCAGAAAACAACGTTAGGCTGCTGTCCACTCCAGCGGACAGATTTTTTTATGCATTTTGTCCGTTTTTTCCGCACCTGGAGCATGAGAGACACCGAATAAACAGTTCCCTGGTCCACTCCCGACGTTACCGTGATACATATTCGCAATCCAGGACAACATACTGGGTTCTAACACTGAAAATCCCTTCGTGTCAGTCAGTTGAGAACATGCGCTGCATATTCGGAAATTTGTTAACAAACAACGATTTCGTACAATGTCGAACGGTCTCTGGAGATAAAAAATTTAAAACGTGCCTGTTTCTCTGCATCTATGGTTCGGGGCATACCGTGATACCGCGAGCATACTTGTCTGGCAACGTAAAATTACTTCATCTGTTGATGTACACTCTAAAAACAATAATCGCCTTAAGTATTTTGAAGCGACAGCAAAACTTTGCGGCAAGCGAGCCTCGGTGAGCAGCAGAGACCGCAGAACTTTTCTGGGAATAAAGTCATTCTAATTTTAACCCTGCACCGCAGCAAAGGTAGAGCCTTGTTCATACGGCAGCAGAGTGGGATCCGCAATTTCATCTCCGCTCGCCCCGATGCGCTTCTTCCTCTCTTCCTCTCTTCCCCGTACCTACACAGTATTGCGCAACCGCAATCACAGGGGAAGCAGTCCGGCTCGTCTTCGTCGTTTCGCAGCGAGCTGTTCCACTGCTATCTGTTGCGATTACGCTGCCCACAAGGAGACAGTTCCACAACACAGGTCCTTCTTAGTTGTCGCCGTTAGTCGCAGATATGTCCCTTTTTCTGACTACTTACGAGTAACTTTTAGATAAGGGTGAAAACGCTTGCCTCATCCGTTATAAACAGAAAGAGAGCAGTAACATTTTTGTTACCAGTTCTCCTTTACAGTCGTTTCTACGTGTGCATCCGTCCCTAGGAAGCTTCCACTCTTCCTGCCTCACCTATCTCTCTCTCTCTCTCTCTCTCTCTCTCTCTCTCCCTTTCTCCCTCTCCCAGTTTCCCCATCTGTTTGTGTGTGTATTTGCGAGAGAGAGACAGAAATGAGTATACGTTTAGTTATCTGTTTGATTATGCACGTGGACGTATACGCATATTTTGAGTCTACGTCGTTAAATTTACATTTCGTCTTTCAGTTCGCCGGCCGCGGTGGCCGTGCGGTTCTGGGCGCTACAGTCCGGAACCGCGGGACTGCTACGGTCGCAGGTTCGAATCCTGCCTCGGGCATGGATGTGTGTGATGTCTTTAGGTTAGTTAGGTTTAAATAGTTCTAAGTTCTAGGGGACTGATGACCTAAGATGTTAAGTCCCATAGTGCTCAGAGCCATTTGAACCATTTTTTCTTTCAGTTCACTTTTGCTTCATGATTTTCTCAATTTCTCACCGACATACTTTTATCGCACAGAAGATGATATCGGTTCGATCTCACAGGAGTGTATTGATGTCTGCTTCTGTGATGAATGGGATTCGTGTTATTACTGCTGCGTGCTGTAGTGTCCCTTTTGCGATGTTTAAGAATAATGCGTGTGAAGTGTGTGTAAAAATATTGAATAAGACCAAACAGACCAGACTGAAAGTCAATTGTGAAAAGAATATAAAATTATTTACAAAAAATCTGACGATACTACGATAGTCAAAGACAATAACGATGATAAACAATATCGCAGTAAAGAATAGGGTGAAATAAAACATTTATATCTTTGTATAACTATGGAAGATGGAAAAGATATGTTATTATTCATTCTTCTGCTGTTTGATTCTCATGTTACTATTGTTAGATAGAGATTGTGTGTAGCGTTGAACGCTAGCAGATGTTCGTTTTCTTATTTCGACTATACGTAAAAAAGGTGTGTATCACGTTATTGATGAAGCTATATATGTAAAAGTGAGTTCACTGTATTATTTTAAGAACATGCCAGCCACTAATCGTAATGTTTTAATTGAAAAGAGAGCATAATCAGTACTTTTCAGCTATCAAGAAGACGAAAGCAGTGATCGCTGACTGACAATTTGCCGCCGTTACGCGGCGGACTTATTAACTTTTGTTACAACTCTCCACAAGAGCAGAAGTGGTAAAATCATTTTAAAACATTATTTAATTTAAATCTGAATTGTTCCATAAGTTAATGTTGCGTGAGTTCAAATACTTTCAGAGATACCATTTGTCTTAGATCTGTGTTTGTCGTTCATGCTATCGTTCAGTCCGCCTACCTCGATAGGAATTTTGGCGATGTCTCTCCACTTTGTGGTAGCAGATATGTGCTAGACAGTGTAACGCAGCGTTGATGAAACCACTACCTAATACCTACTACACAGAGGCCGCGTAACTCTAGTTGAAAGTTAGTTCCTGAAAGTTCATGATTAAACGATAGGGCATTTGGGATATCCAGTCTACTTGCAGAAAAGTGTTTAAAATTAGATTAACTGTTTTTTATTTATACACATGAAATGGTTATCAAGTCCGTATTTAATATGGTGAAACGTTATCATTGAAAGTTCACTGTCTGTATAATAAATATTCACTCGAAAAGGAGCCAGAATTTTAGCAAGTCCGACCTGACTAATTTTCACGTTGTACCAGTCACAGACCCACAACAATTCGGGAGTTAAACATTCGGTCGTTTCAGCGGTCTTCTTCGTAAGAAGTGCTCTCCAAAACATTCCGTACGGAGCACGAAACACGCCGCACGGAGTTGTTTCTACGACAAGAAAGTTCACACGTTCATATCTCTCAAACTATTTAATTTAGAAACACCAAACTTTCATTAAAATGTTCGTAACTCCAGTCGCTTCAGTCACGATATGTTCGAACAGAAATTAGCTCATTATTTCCTCATCTTACAGAGTATTTTTAAGTAGCGATCGGACATCGTGTTATCCGTAGGCCGGCTAGCAAGTGACTCTCTGCCCACTCCTCTATTTGCTCGGGAACGGCTTAGTTCTGATTGGCTGTTGATCTAAACGACCAATCAGAACTTTCGTGCCTGATCTGGCAAATCTTGCCTCATTCAATCACTTATTTGATAGTAATTAATGTCAGAAAAACTTCAATTTCTTGTGTTACGTTTAATCAAAAGAAGAAAAGTTCGAAATATTTTTCAAATTGATAAATAAACTTATTCCTCTTCCCATTTTGGCTGTTTTTATACAAAAGCATGCTCACACAGACATACATCACCTGACTCGTGGTTACAACATAACTTTCCCACGGTTGGTTTAAACAAGGTTTAACGTAAAATGAAATATTAAATTTTAACGTATGTCCCACACATGCACTCTCAATCATCCTCACACAATGACGCAACAAAATACAATCAAATAATAATTTTGACCGAATTTTTTATTACGTTTTGCAAAGTGACTGAAGTTTCAAAAAGAAAATTCTTATTAATTGCTTTTTACGTACTGACAACTTTGTAATGCCTCCCAATAATAATGAAAGTCAATCTGTTATTGTTCCTAACTTAGTTTTAAAAAGCAAGCGTAGGTTTTAGGACTTTCAGGTAATTCTCTTTATCTCCGGAATTATAAGAAATAAAAATCTGAAATTTTGACACCACCATTCTATTACCAACAAAACGCTGTGTAACAAATGTGAACAAATTCGGATGATAACTAATATGGATTATTTATATTCGTGGAGGGTGTGAATCTTCGTATCGACTGAATGTTATGCTATGCAGTTCTCACGACAGGCAGGGTCAGCTGCGCTGTGAGAAGAGCGAAAAAAAAAAAAAAAAAAAGCCATCTGTCAGCCAACGTACTAGATGGCTGCATACGTTACTGCAACGAATGTTATCTTGTAATAACTTGCTGCGTTACACACTGACTGGAAGTTTGTATGTCAGTCTGGCGATTAGACTTGTGGTGCTGCCGTTTATGAACATCATTCCAGTGAGCGTTTTCCAACAAGAAAACGCTCGCCCACATACCTGATCCTCCATCAGCAAATTCCCACCTTTCCTCACCCACATCGAACACCTCCGCATCTTCTTTATTATCCACAACTCAGATTCCAATATCCAGATTGTCTCCCATTTGGTCACCAACCCAGGTATGCTGCTGAGCAATTAGAAACACATCCCGCTGTCCCCACACTCACACATTGTTCATATTCTATTCCTATATAACTTCAACCAACTGCCTCTCCCAGAAAGTGAGATTACATGCCTTGATCTTTATGCCTCTTACCAACTTTAACTCTTCCCCGCCTACCACATTCCATATCAGGGCTGCTCTCTCCTTTTCCTTCTTCATCCATCGGCATTCATTTCCCACAGATGCCACTAAGCTACCAAGACTCTAAACTCCATTTCAACCTCTGTTTTTCCCACTTACTGTCTTCCCACTAACCACTCCAACACCTACCTTCATGTCCATAGGCCGGCCGGTGTGGCCGAGCGGTCGGTCCTAGGCGCTTCAGTCTGGAACCGCGCGACCACTACGGTCGCAGGTTCGAATCCTGCCTCGAACATGGATGTGTGTGATGTCCTTAAGTTAGTTAGGTTTAAGTAGTTCTAAATTCTAGGGGACTGATGACCTCAGGTATTAAGTACCATAGTGCTCAGAGCCATTTGAACCATGTCCATAGTTTCCTGTCTAACAGACCTCTGTCTTTCTCTGTGTGTACCCATCAACCCTATGAAACATACGCTCTCTTCCCCAAACCCTTCTCTTGCATCCTTCAGATTTTAAGTGCAGTGCTTTTCTTAGAGTGACTTCCACTTTGTGCTAAGTGTTTTCAAAATATATGTATTTTCGTTTTTTAGATCTTTAGTCCTTTTATTTCTATTTTAAAAAGAAAGTAGTATTACCTCTTTTTTATGTAGATGCCAATAAAATTCATCCTATTTATTATTTTTAAAACAATGTCTTACTTTTTTACTTACATAATTTCTTCTCATCTTTGTTATGTTTCTAAAAATGCTCTTGGCTGAACAGCGGAATATTGTGCCACTGATAACCAATTCCCATTCATATGGGACGAGGAGGGTGAAAAACAATAAAGGAAAAAAGTCTCTTTCTGCAGTCAGCATAGCACTCTGAGGAAGGGCATTTGCAACAGTGGCCGAAACGGGGTACTATTTTACACTTCGACAATTTGGTCACATACCCAAAGAATTTTATTGACATCAGTTTGAAATGTTTTCAGATTCTTTGTTATTTTATCACTATTTATATTCAAATAACTCTAACAAAGAGGTTGTCAATTCAGTGAAAATTTTTTAATAAAAGTGACTGCCTTTGTACTGAAGTTTTGAATGATGGAATAATAATGTATTTTGATGCGTATCGTTTGCTCGCATTGTGTGCGTAAACGTTGTTTCTGGCTTTAAGAGTTCCCTGTATTGTTGTTCATGAGTTACTTAAAGTTTTGTTGTAGTTGCCAGAAGTAATTCAGTATTAATTGGGAAAAGATTTTTACTTGTATTCGATTGTCTAATCTCAACATACTGCGTCATCTGGAACACCACAGCCCTAGAATTGCAATATGCATTGGTTACCCTGTAGTATGACACCTCCTCCTCCAGCCTTGATAGTAGGGAAAGTGCATCCCAGATACTGTGGACAACTTTATCTGCTGGGTACAAACGTTGCAGAGAGTAAAGCGCACTCGGGGAATCGAAGCCGATAAGGAATTCAGAAGTCTCAACACATCTCATCTGGTCCAGTGCCTTTAAATAATTCTGCACCGTACACAGCGAAATATTTAGGTAACCGGATCTTGAGCACACGATAAGGGAAAGCTACAGAACACCCAAGGTAGCCTTTCCGCTCCCACACTTACGTGACTGCAGCTGCATTGTTGTGGTTCTCATTTAACGTTTCATAAAAACTGCTGAGTTCGTATCTATAGCAGCAAAGAACTGTGTAATAATACTAAAGCTGTTCAATGTACCGTTCCCCTACATGGTATCATCTCGTTGTTGAGGTGTAGTGATTCACAGATGAGAGTAACAATGGCCTGAATAAATTGTTCCTAGTAAAATCAACAGGCCAGCCACGGCGTGTCTCCTGCCAGTTGCGCAGGACACACCCCTATGTCCTATGGCTTCCTTCACCAACGACAGGACCTTCCATGTGATGGTTGTGTGATACAGATCACGTTAGGCCAAATCTTAGTTGACTGTGTTTTATATTCATACAAGCGGTCAGAGGCTAATTTAACTCGAGGTTTACCATTTTAGCTGTCAATGAGTAGAATGCAGATAAACTTTTAAAAATCTTTGTAACTTCCGAGCTGCTCCCTAAAGTACTACGGACATTTTAATGTGTTATCTGGGTATCTGGCATATCCAGGCATGTTTTCAAGCATGTGCGTGCGTGAGTGCGTGAACGCATGCGTTTGTGTGTGCATGTGTCATACACATACAGCTGTGTTGTTAGTTTAGCCTCTTACTTCCATTTCGTGCTACAACATTTTAAAGTATTTCACCAAGTTTAGAGTATCTTAGGCGTTGTCTAATAGTGTAATTGTGCCGGTGAACGTGAGACTGGAAGAGAGCGAGTGAAATACTGAGCAAAATTGTATTTCGTCTACTTTTAATATTTTAGATGTTTAACCTTTTCCGTCTCTAATTATTTTCAAATAAAGCTGATAATTTCGTATTTAAACACCCATAAACCACACACACACACACACACACACACACACACACACACACAAACAAACAAACAGGTCACAGTAGCACAACTCCTATCTCATGTGATGTAATCAACGTGACACAATTAAACATGTTCTTAGCACTGTATTACAGGTGTAATGGTTGTGCTGAAGAAAGTGGTTCCCTACAAAACCTTGTACTATTTCTGGCTTTGCAGCCATCATATCCAGGTACAAGAAGCTCTTCTTAGAGTAGCTGAGAAGGCAGCAGCTGCAAGATGACGTAATATGGTGTGAAGTGCCGATGACAGATGGTTTGTTAGGTACGGGTATAGTGAGAAAGACGACCTAAATTGCGGTCCTTCTGCGCGATTGGCTGCTGCGTTCGAAAGTTGCGCGCCAAAATAGAAATCTTTTATTAATATTAGACAAACAAAATAGCGTACTTGTATTTCATGTGTAAAGCATCTCTCAATAGCGTGCTACCATTCATTTTTAAGAAGTGTTAACAACCAGCAGAATAATAAACAACTACGAAACGAAAAGGCAGACGAAGCACTTAGGTGATCTTCAGATCGCGCCTAACTTAGATGGCTGGCGAAGTGGTTCGGCTGTAAGATCAGAGCTGGTTCAGCAGTGTCGGAGGACAGACTTGTTGTCTCCCGCGGTCTGTGTTAAGACTTTATTAGCAATGTATGGTTTTTTGGACATATAGTTGAGAACAGTTTGACACTAATTACAGAAATATCGAATTCATTAATTTGTTGAAGAACAGAAACCATTTGTAACTCGAAAGTCTAAAGTGGAATGTAATTGAGTAGTTTCTCGTGTTCTGCTAATAAACAGCGAGTGGCATTCGGCATAAACAAATATTTCTAAAACAACAGTTGCTCACTAAGAGTTTCTTACAGCCTCCAGATAACGGATACACGACCTACGTGCTGGTTTCTGCGCAGGGTTGGTTGGCTGATTTGGGGGACGTAACAGCGGGGACATCGGTCTCATCGGATTAGGGAAGGATGAAGAAGGAAACCGGCCATGCCCTTCCAGAGGAACCATCCCGATATTTCCCTGAAGCGATTTAGGGAAAACACGGAAAACCTAAATCAGGCTGGCCGGACGCAGGTTTGAACTGTCGTTCTTCCAAACGCGAGTCCAGTGTGCTCACCACTGCGCTACCTTCTACATCTACATCTACATCCATACTCCGCAAGCCACCTGACGGTGTGTGGCGAACCTTGCTCGGTTCCGCGCATAGAACAGCGATAGAAGACGGCAGGTTGCTGAACATTTGTTAGAACTTACGCATCCCACTCACGGCGGTAGAAGGAAATAGGCACCTCTCGTGTACTGAAATCTTAGTACAAATGAGATCAATGACACGTCATCTGTGGTAACACAAAGGAGGTATGAAGAAGAGCAATATTTTGAGGGACGGGGTTGATGATACTCACGTATATATCTTCCTATCTTTCCGTCTCACTCTCTCTCTTTTTCAACTTGCTGTAACCTGTTTTGTGAAACTGAACAACAGACTGCTCTTCTTTCAATAAATGTTAGTATAACTTAGCATGTACGCATAACAAAACAGTAAATGCATACTGAAGACCCTCAAAGACACGATTTAGTGTGGCTGTTAACAGAGCAGAAAATTGTATGTAAAAATGTGATACTGTCGGAACTAATGTTAGGTAAATGTGAATTTAACTGAAATTCAGTTTGGCTATGAGCCAAAATCATTTAAGTCTGCAGGAGTTCATTCATTACCTATCTTGCATATGTCATTGACGTTGATTCGATTAGTCAGAAGGCTGGCCGGAGTGGCCGAGCGGTTCTAGGCGCTACGGTCGCAGGTTCGAATCCTACCTCGGGCATGGATGTGTGTGATGTCCTTAGGTTAGTTAGGTTTAAGTAGTTCTAAGTTCTAGGGTACTGATGACCTCAGAAGTTAAGTCCCATAGTGCTCAGAGCCATTTGAACCATTTTGATAAGTCAGAAGATATCTTGAATAATGCTACACGACGATGAGATGTGGTTTCCAACTGGAGAAAGTTGTTGAAAATCCGGTGTAGTTTTGTAAGTCATATTCCTAATACTGCACACGATAATATGCACACTTTTCCTTTCGGAACGAAACTCGCAGTACTGTATCACTCACATACGTCGTTACTTAGAATACATAAGTAAGAATAATCATATACAATAAAGTGACAAGAAGTATTCACCAATGTATTTGCTTAGAGAGTAACGGGCAGAAAGAAGCATTGGCACCTGGATGACCCTTCGTTTAACCATTATGTAGAATGGTGTACGGCAGGGCCTCCCAACCTTTTCAGCTGGTGGACCCCTTCCTCAGTCGAAAATCCATGGTGGACCCCTAGTCTGTTCCCAATGCCCCCCTTCCCCCCCCCCCCTCGAACTATCAATAGTCTTTGGTTTAGAGATGAATGAAAACAACTTGAAGGTCAAAAATCGACTTATGAAATAGGTAGTGCACTGACCAATCAAGTTTACCATTTAAGGATGCCTGCGAGTGCTGTGATTGGTCGATAAAGCTTGCTCCGCGCATGCGTAAAAGGTTTCAGCTCATCTACCGCCGCGAGCCGGCGCACAAACGACCCCCGTATTGTTGCGAAACAGTCGATCAGAGAAGCCGCATTCTCCGACACTAAACTGTGTGTGCGTTCTCACTTAGGAACCGCAAAGGCTGCTTGGAAATGCTACCTGAAGTAAAAGTACACATTTTTTCACACGAAAAAAAATAGTGATGAATTTGATTTTCACATTTTTATTCAATAATTTTACTCATTATTTGACACGATTTTGTGAAGGGTGGCCGCGGACCCCCTAGAAAGAGCCGGCGGACCCCTAAGGGGTCCGCGGACCACACGTTGGGAAGCCCTGTTCTACGGAATTCTTCACGTTTCATTTTCAACAATCTTCCAGCATTACTGTACGAGTCATAAATCTCAGATTTTCGAATCTAACTAAAACGGCTACCTTGAACCAAAGTCATTACATTTTTCACAGAAGTTCCTCGAAGTAGTTTAGTCTAGCAAGAAGCTATAGTTTTTGTATATACTGCTGTAAATACTATAGAGTTCTTCAGTTTTTAGATTCCTCGTTATTGCTTTTATTTTTATTTTCATTTTCTTATCAGTTCTCTGTGGACCATGTATTGGTTTGTGCGATGACCATATACCTATAGAACGATTCCGCGAAACCTAATGTAAAATCAATAAAATAATGAAAATTGTCAGATACTAAACATTATCTCTCAGATTTGCTTCTTTTTTCCATATTGCTGCTGCAAGTAATCAGATGGAGATAGTATAAATAAGCAACGCTGGTCACTTCTTAGATCATTCATGAGAATCAGATGGGAAATCAGTGGTTGTCGTTTGCAACGCGACGTTTTCAATATGCTTTATAAAAACCTGTGAGCTACAGTTAACAGTTAGAAATAATTCTGATTAACATAGGATTAAACATCATCTACGTCGCGTCTAAAGATGTACTTAAGAACAGTTGTTAAGAATTTGCTAAAAAAAAAAAATTCATCTTCCTGCACACCGAAGAATACCACGATTTCAGCCACAGACCAAAATAAAACTCCGTTCTCAGAATCTGATAGTGACAATAGGAATTCTTGAGCTCGACATCGTGATCTGCACTGTCTTATTCAGTAAAATACCCACGCTTTCTTATTAACATCAAAATAATGTAGTTTATCTTCGGATCACTGCTCGCAGTTAAAAAAATCAATGTGTCCCATCAATCCCTTTCAGCTAGTACTAGTAAATACAAGATTCTGTAAAGAATCTAATTCCCATGAGAAAAAAAATTATTTCTTTACGAATCAGTTAATGTGTTAAATATTTGACATTAAGCACTTCTGCGAGAAAAAGCTTAGAAAATATTTGAAATTATGCTTACGGTTGGTTGGAAGGCACTAAGTGGTCTCATTATGAAACACTGGATGAATGCAGTCTGGGTAATTAGCGCAACAGTTGACCGTTCCCTTTGGATACCTACATAATTCGGTGCTCTCCGATACACACGATCGAACAGCGGAGGAGTGGTACTCAAGCGTCAACTTTAGGCTACAATATCTCCGGATGTAATTAACATTTTACAATGCAACAAACGGCACTGATTACGTATTTGTTTATATGTTCAAATGTGCTAACATAACTAACGTGGTTCCATTTAAAAAACGTAGGTTTGTGTGAAAAACATACTTCCGTGCATTTTTGTATGGTTTGAATTAAACAATTACACTAGCCCCTCTCCTCACGTTCGGTCTGTGGAATTGGTTCGTCAGTATTTGATGTGGTTTACGAAATACATCCAGCGGTAACGTTAGGTGACTCACCCTGTATATATATATATATATATATATATATATATATATATATATATATATATATATATATATCATGAGTCTTATGAATGGTTTGATGTGGCCTGCCACGAGTTCCTCTCCTATGCTAACCTTTTCATCTCAGCGTAGCTGTTACAACCTACGTCCTCAGTTATTTTCTGGATGTATTCCAATCACTGTCTTCCACCCAGTTTTTGTCCTCTACTACAGCTCCCTCTAGGACGACGGAAGTCATTCCCTCATGCCTTAACAGATGTGCTATCAAACTGTCCTTATCTGTGTTTTCCACACATTCCTTTCCTCTCCGATTCTGCGCAGAACCTCCGCATTCCTTACCTTATCAGTCCACCAAATTTTCAACATTCGACTGTAGCACCACATCTCAAATGCTTTAATCTCTTCTGTTCCGGTTTTCCCACAGTCCATGTTTCACTACCATGCAATGATGTACTCAATGCTGTGAGTTTTGTAAAGTGATTCACAATTCCTGTCATAACTAGCTTCGAAATGGGTCACTGACAGTTATAATTCAACTGAGCCAGAGAAAATAACAAGTACACACACCAGAAAAGCAAATATTTTTCCCTGGCTTAAAAACATATATTAAGCACTGTATAATCCAGACTCGTGCTGATCTCCTGGAGTTCGTTAATTCATAGAGGCCACGTGACAGAACGCAGAAACTTCCTTACACGTGAATGCAGCACACAGTTTTACGTTTACTCACGTCACTGTCAGCGTGGCCCCATGCAATTAATTTGGGCAAAGGCTTAAGGTTATATGAGAGAACAAAACAAAACGTTCAAGATAACATACACTGAATCGCTTGCGCATGAGACAATAGACAACATCCCACCTGCAGCGTAGGCACAATCTGTGCGGTATGTTGAAAAGCTCCAGAAATAAGAATTTGACAGGAAATTGATAAGGATATAAGCCTTCAACCTACCATCGTAAATTTACAATCAAATTGTGCGCAAACAGACCCAAATAGAAGTTACATTGGTATTACGGTGTAGACTTTGGAACAAAGTATTTTTCATAGTTTTAAAAACTCGTGGTTTAAAATATGTGTTTGTAAACATACCAGTTGCCTACATAAAAATGAAAACTTCCAAGCCTTTTTGATTAGGACTTTGTATCCTTTGAATTATGTAACTATAATCTTCAACATATTGCCCAAGGAGGAGTTAAGCTTCTCTCACTATGTTGTATGCTCTAATAACATGCGAGAATGCAGCTGGATAAATTCATCGGGAGACCGATATTTCCACGTATAAACCCCTTTCATTTTCAAGTGATGAACTGGATAAGGCCCTAAAATGACATTAACTGTTACTTGTCGAGATATCAGTGGTTTTCGATGTTATTGGTCAGCATTCTCAAGAGTTATTCCCAGATGATGGCTAACTGTTTGCTTGTTCAATGGGTTATAAATGCGGTCTCTCACTGTAATATCATACGAGTTAGTTTACACTTACAATGCCTGTTAACAGGAAAAATATGACAACTTACTGACCGTTTTTACGATTCTTTACATTAGTCTTTTCTACCACTAATTCTCTTTAACGCATAGTGATTGCAGGTAACTATAGTTGAGACACCCTGCTAAACCAGCAGGACAGGACAGGTAGTTGGAATTGTGGAAAGGGGCCAAAATGAGCGGCTGTCAGTTACACACGACGCTCAGAAGTTTCGGGGGTTGGCCAGCACTTGAAATACTATCGTTCACGTAGGTGAGACAGGCCGTTAGCCCAACCATTCTCTATCCGATGAAAACCCGACCAACAGACAGTCGACGGACCCACCGGCAAGGTAACTTACGCACCACTCGATCAACACACAACCGGGAGTTCAATGCAAACGTAAAAGGCCTGGACGCCCACAACCAAGCATACATTAAGCTGTCGAACTACACACCGTGTTGCACAGCGACAACACGGTGAGGAAAGGACACTGCCTAAATTTACGTCAACGGCCAGGGCAGATAACCGGAACGTTAACGGCCACAAGGCAGAAAATTCCGCTGGTGCATTTCAATTGCAAATAACCAAATACAGCTGGACTCCCCCGGACGGTGGCTAAGCCTTCGCCAACTCGAACACACACGTTGTTGCTCGCGGGAATGCCCCAACAGCCAACAACGAGAACCAAACGGCACAATGTGAACAGTCTTGAAATGCTGGTAAATTAAATCCAAACTCAACTTTCCTGTCCAGGGTCGGTGAGCCATGGACCTCGTAGCAACATCCCGACACTGCGTAGCGACTGCCAGCGGGCCTGGCCAAAACTACGCCCCATAGAGAGTTCCTCACTGCTCCATGCGAAATGAGCGACTCCTCGCACACAGCACAGCCGGAAACTATAAGCACCAAAGATAGTACAAGGTGCGGATATCGATACACACCGCTGATGCCTCTCATGGAGAGAGCAAACAGTATAATCGCAATAACCGCGAGAGACCAAACACAGAATAGGAACCAAGGTTTAAACCAACTAATACACGAGCCCAACATGGCTCAATAGTTCAAAAAGGGTTAAAATGGCTCTGAGCACTATGGGCCTCAGTTTCTAAGGTCATTAGTCCCCTAGAACTTAGAATTAGTAAAACCTAACTAACCTAAGGACATCACACACATCCATTCCCGAGGCAGGATTCGAACCTGCGATCGTAGCGGTCTCGTGGTTCCAGACAGCAGCGCCTAGAACCGCAAGGCCAGGCTCAATAGTCAAACACATTCACACACACACACACACACACACACACACACACACACACACACACACACACACACACTTTACACGTTTTTAAAAATTGCATTGAGTAAACGCTGTTGTCAAGCAAATATATTGATTTCGGTTTGTGCTTGAAGTTAATTTTGTTGTGTATTAAATTTTTCCTTATAATACAGTTCAAATCACAATAAATGATAATTATTGCGAACAGTTTCAATGATCTTGTCGTTAGACAATTTTCATTTTGAGAATAATTGTACTTCACAAAGCTGTGTCAGCTGTTCTCGCCTCCCGACGTCACGCTGGATATATCTGTGGAGCAGTGGACGCAACGTCGTCAAAATATGAATTAATATTTCTCTTATGACGATTGATCGAAACTGGTTTTAATATTGACTATTCCCCTCAGGGTTTTGAACATATAATACGATGTACCGTAGGCAAATGAGCCTGACGGTTGTTCGCAGCAGTGCAGTTCAACAACGTGGACTTTGTTTGCCCGCTCTCTGCTGCCGTGCAAGCGCAGTTCTCTTCCCCCTCCCCCCCCCCCACCCAACTTTCTTACCAATATTAAATCTTCCTATCAATTGCATCATTACCATACGCAGCACGCACAAATATTTACTGATAATTATCACGGTTTCTTTTCCTGAAACCAAGATAACAATTACAGCACACTGTTAAGAGTGTCTTGCATAGATGATATTTTGATTGTTCACTATGGGTCTGCCATGTATCGGAATTCTTCGATGTTTCACAGAAGAAATATCAGATGTGAATTTATTCTATACATGCTAACTGCTATAAACGAAATTTAAAATTCGGGCGTTGTTTATTGAAGGACACTCATATTATTACAGCGTTTAAGACCCTATTAGCATTTCTGTGATGATCTCCTCTGCCCCTACCCCCTTCGCCCTTAGCCACCTCCATCATTCTTTGACGATTAACATGTTTTTGTCGCTATCATTCCATTCAGTTGTATTATAAACATACAGTATATGCTGGAAATGACGTCACTGACAGCGGCAAAATTGTCGTCACTGACTCTCGGCTGCCTTATTTGCTTTTTTACCATACCGGAACTTGTTCAAAAGGAGCGTGTGTTGTATGAATTTGTTGTATTTTGTTTCGACAGTCTGTTCTTATTTCAAGCAATGAATGGGGACGAGGTACAGTGTTTAGTGCCCTTGTTATCACCGAAAATGAAGACACCATCTAGTGAATATGAAAATATAGAGTTAATATGAGAATAGTTGTTTATTGGCTCTTCCAAGTTTTTGCATTTTGGAAACTTGTCTCCTGATACTTCCATCTGATTAACAAGCTTATACTTGGAGAATGCAGGAAGAGAGACGGAAGAATGGGAAGGGAGAGCAGAAAATGGTAAAGGCCATTGGATGAGTAGTTCTGGTGCTTTATCTCATAATCTCATAACTGAATACTGAGTCGTGATTGGGAGAGCCAGAAATATGTCTACGGCAGCTCTCCATATCCCACCCATCCTTGTTGTAAGAGGATCTGTAATATTTAGTCAACCATTTTAAGTTTTGGTTTCCTAGTTAGGTACATTAAAGAGGGCTAGGCTTCGAACAGACATAGAGGAAGGGGTCGGGAAGGGAGAACGATGATATGTCGTGAGGTGAGGGCGCCTACACCTAGGCAACTCTGAGCTAAAGTCGCTGTTACTTGCTTGCTCTCAAGGTGTCTCTCACAACGGCATGTATGAGTAACGAATTAATGGAATAGCTTCTAATCAGTAAGTCAATGTCTGCATTTTTCAAAAGATGCAGTAGACTGTCACCATTTTTGTACATTTTTGAAATAGCTAATTTTCTTTTCCTAAAATATGGAGTAAACAATGTAACAAGCATATTTAGGCGCAGAATCAGGAAGTATTTTCATTTACTAAGACGTGGCGTAATTCGGCCTATCTCGCCAACAGCTGATTGAACGTTATTATTAAACTTAAATTACGCGAAGTGACATTAATTTGATCGAGCTTTTGGCAAATTTCAGTTTTACGTATCGGAACAGTTAGACATTATTACTTCTCAAAGTTCATTTAGAAATTAAACGCACTTCTTATCGAACAATCTTTGCTACGGTTGAGGTGTTAAGTACACTTCGCAGGCCTAGAAAGTCATCGATTTTACCGTTTTACGCCTACAAGATAAATGCATTTGCATACACTTGCTATTCTTTTTTTTTTTCAGCGTACGAGATGAGGTGCATTCGCTTCCTTGTGGTAAGCTTTAAAACAGTGCTCGCCATATCGGCAGACCTACACACTGAAGGCGTCTGCCACGGGGCTGTGTTGTCGGGAAAAGGGCCGGTTGTATCGGAGTTAGATGTCCCCAAGTTGCCGGTAGTTCAGCTTGCGAGAGAGTTGCGGCAACTGCTGGCTCCTGCCGAAGTTTGCCACTTCTCTCTAGTGATCTCGAGAGAATATGTGGCGGCCAAGTTGCGGCAACTGGACCACTAGCTCAGTCTGAACTGCTACATTTGGTGCCGAGCTAGTAGGGTGGCGCGGAATGGTGTACCGCCGGCACTTGGAGTTGCTGCAGTCTGTGCCGAATCTCAGTCATCTGCGACACTGGTTATGTTTCTGCGCACTCTTTGCTACAGTGTACACAGTATCTGGAAAATAGCTCATGAAAACAGGGTAACTGTAGTAATAGAAGATGCGACGTGGTTAGGAAAAAAGGTGTTAAACGAGAAAGTAAATATCGTATAGACGAAAAAGAAAAACGCTACTACGAAGTTGATATCATCCAGGGAGGCTGGTAGGCTGAAGAATAAATAAGTAGAATAGCTGAAAAGAAATCATCATCAGTTTTCTGCTATATTAGCAGGTCCTTTGCCTCTCCATTTTCTGCGATCCATTACTTCCTTCTTAAGGTTGCTGTATGTTGTACCGTCCATCACATCGTCCAGTATCTGCAATCTCTTCCATCTTCACTTCCTCTTCCCTTCTACGTAACCTAAAACTGTTTTTGTCAGTCCGTCATTCTTACTTAATATATGCCCAATCGAATTTCTTTTTCTTCTTTTTATTACATCCAATAACTATCTTTGCTCTCCCACTCTTCTCAGTACCTCTTCATTTTTTTCTCTGTCCATCCAACTTATTCTTTCCATCCTCCGCCATGTCCACATCTCGAAAGCCTCCAGACATTCTCAGTATTTCTTCCTAAAATTCTATGTTTCAGCGCCGTACAGAGGAACACACCATACAAAAAATTTTATGAGACTTTTCCTCAGTTCTCTGTCCAGACTGCAGCAGAAAATTATCCTTTCCTTATAAAATGCCTGTTTTGCCATTGCTATTCTTGTTTTAATTTCCGTCGTGCACTTCCAGGCGGTGTATATCCTGCTTCCAAGATACATAAAATTTTGCACCTGTTCTAATATTTCTCCATTCAGCATAATTTTTATTTCTTTATTTCCTCCTGGTGCCAATTCTTTTGTTTTCTTTGTGTTAATTTTCATTCGATAATTTTTTTCCATTAGCTTGAATGGTATCCGCAAAATCGTGTAATTCTTTTTCCCCTATCGCTAGAAGGACCATGCCATCAGCAAACCTCAAACACCCTACTCTTCTTCCTGAAATATCTATTCCTTTGTTATCTTCTTGTTTTCTTCTGAAAAGAAGTAAACACTTTGAAAGGACACCTGTGAAACTCGTCATAAGTGCAGACGGAACATCAGATGCGAATTGCAGATTATGTTCACTTCCACGTGAATTTTCCGGAGGACTCTTGTTAGTTACATGTTCACTATTGGATCCAAGATTTCTTTTAATAACATTCCTGCATTATGGAAATCCTTATTCGTGACAACGCCGCGCGGTGTAGCCGCGCGGTCTGTGGCGTCTTGTCACTGTCCGCGCGGGTCTCCTCGTCGGAGGTTCGAGTCCTCCCTCGGGCATGGGTGTGCGTGTCGTCCTTAGTGTAAGTTAGTTTCATTTAGATTATGTAGTGTGTAAGCTTATGGACCGATGACCTCAGCAGTTATGATCCATAAGACCTTACCATAAATTTCCAAATTTTATTCGTGACGGTAAGTATTTACCGACTACTCTTATATTAATGCGTTTACATTATATGGCGTCTTTTATATTATTCGTCATACTCTTTGTTTCACACACCTCGGTGCTCCTTGTATCATCTACTTGTATATATTGAAGTTTACTTGATCTACCATTTGGATAACAAATCCACATTTGCTATAATGGCATTCTTCAGTTCATTTTTTGTGTTGGACGAGGTTGACGAAGGGAAGCCTATTTACTCTATCATGTACGTCTCTAAGTTGTCTGTTGATTGAAATGCATTAATCGGTAGTTACGCGTGTGAAGACGCGCCCTCGATACCCGTATTAGTTTATAAGTTGTTGTAAGTTAAATACTATAAATAATTCCTGAACAGTAAATGTGAATATCTCGACAATGCATTATCCGATTGCAGCAAACGTGGTGTCTACGGATACGTCTCGTAGAACTGTATCGGACTGTGATAGTAGAATTACTGAAATTATTCGAATATTTAGATGATAGGTCGAAAAGTGGATTTCAGGCACTTAAAAACAGCTATTTATACTAAATAAGTAGAGAAACATTAAAAGTAGCAACAGTGCCGTAAACTTAAGATGTACAGGAAATTAATTAATGTACAATTTAAATTGTTTGTTACCATTTACATTTATAAATCCGAAAACGGAGAAAACCATAGAAATTATTGTTTATAAACGAAGTAGGCTAGATGAAACGAAACTGACAACTGCATAATATTTCTCGGAAAATTTCCGTGTAGTTTCATGTATCATATGTGTGTAAACTGTTAAAATTACGTGTTTCAGCAATTTTCAGGTTCAGTAGTTTAACTGACTTCAGTGGCGCTTGATCGAGGTTTCCTGGGTAAACATCGGCGATTTGGTGGGTAATCTAGGTTTGGACGCCTTTGGAGGCGGTCTGGCTGTGTTCGTCTGTGTCAGGAGAAAAAAATGGCTCTGAGCACTATGGAACTCAACATCTTAGGTCATAAGTCCCCTAGAACTTAGAACTACTTAAACCTAACTAACCTAAGGACAGCACACACACCCATGCCCGAGGCAGGATTTGAACCTGCGACTGTAGCAGTGTGTCAGGAGAAAGTTTTAGCTGATGATCGGTGAAACAGCCGCTAGTTCACTTTGTAATGGTCGCCCAGTCGTAGATATTGCTAATTGCTATAATCGCACTATTTCACTCCCATTTACGGAGCTTGTTAGCACTTGATGTTAGGTTGGCGCCATTAAAATGCATTGTAGTAATCACTGCTGCTTGCTGGATCGCTGCTGTGTCTCGATGTTGATGCTGGCTCTAAATCTGGTTGTCTAGGGTTAAAAACATGAGGTCCCGTGTTTTTTTATGTGCTTTTGATGGTAAAGAACGAGCGAAACCAACAAATATGTAAACTTCAAATATTTATTACTCTGGTGGCCATCTTAATTCCACTGTCCACCAAAGACCATGACTCAACACAAAGTAGTACTTCCGTTACATGTTCTTTGCAGTGTTTATCCACCTCAAACAATAACACACAAACACACTTTACCAAAGTGACATTCCGACTGCCTCTCGACCCTTCTTGCTGCTCGTATTTATAACATTGTCAAAGAACTACTAAAAAGAGATATAGTTTATAAGTCACATGTACATCTGTTATCATAATTTGTGCAGAAAAGTTATTAATTTGCATCGAGTGACATAATTTAACATGTTATTAAAATGACAGACAGATTTGTTGACTTGACAGAATAATTCTTTGTTACAAAAAGGCCGTTTTTTAGAAGTTTGTCAATTGACTTCTCTAATTTGCATAAATAAGCAAATAACATGAATTATTAAGAATTACATTGGTTTTCGTCTAAAATAGGATTGCTTACGTGAATACTGAGTGAAAACGCTCCTAGTGAACAAATAGGTTTCGCTGGGTGATTTTTATTTAAGGAGATCCAAAATACCTAAGTTGTCCACTATTTTTCGTACTTCATATTAATTATTTACGATGAACTCAGTGTTTTTACATGATGACATTTGCTGTATCAGTGATCAAGTGATATTAACTTTTGTGTGGGTCAGTTACTCAGTATAATTTAATGGGTTGACTGTTTATGGAGACATGTTATGCAATCATTGTTAACATACACAATACCTTTGCTATAATCATTAATACTCGTTAAACTGGTTGAATTTGGAGGGTATCGCATACTTCGGTACAGTAAAGCCTTTAATATGTTCCGTTACAACTTGTGTGAATTATTCAAAGTTCCTACTTTTCGGACATTCATATTTTTCGGCATCTGATGAACTAGTTACTTTTGGGGTTGCGTGTGATACAAGCCGCAGTAGTTTTCAGTGTGTAGCCATCGCGGAATTTATAGTTTGATATAATGTGGGACTTTAACGGATTCTGAACATGACTCACGCAATTAATCTTGATTTATTCTACCACCTCCAGGATCTTAAAAACTCGGTCAGGCTCTGAAATTAATTTATTGGGAACTGTGACTTTAGATTTTTATGTTCTTTTCTGGAAATGAACTCGAATTTGTGAAACTTTAAAAATACGTGAATGTGTACGTGATATTTTCATGGCAATTCCTGGCTACATTTATATTAAATATTTTTCTGGAACATTGGGTACATTGCGCCAAATGTGATTTGGCGCCACATAGACGAAACGTAGCCAAACTTGTAAGTTCAATCACATCTCCAGAGGCCCATTATAGTGTTTGTGCTTTGTAATGTGTGAGTGAATTTTTCGGTGCAGTAGTTCGTGGGGGCTCTGATATATATATATATATATATATGTATATATATATATATATATATATATATATATATTAAGAACTTTGATTCACATCGAGTTGATGAGAGAGATTGTATTTTATTCGTCATCCACACCATATGCACATTCCCAAACAACCCATACAGTTGCAAGAGGACGGGACGTGTTTGTCGACTACACTGGACAGTGCGACATTGTAGTCACATGTTTACCTTTTTATTTGCTTATTTTTGAGTATGTCTGAAGAAAGCGCAAGATTGGGGATAGCCAAGGAGGAAGGTTTGTCTGGCTTGGTGGAAAGCGAGTGGGCTTAGTGGCCACCCAAGCCGTTCTTCTGTGAACACAGGACGCCTGTCACAAGGCTCTGGTGGAAGGGGGGTAAAGTCACGGGTGCTGCTTTCCGCAGAAGCGTCTTTAGCAAGGACCCGGCCGACCATTTCGGCTACGTATGCAATTTTTTCTTTTCAAAGGAGTTGTCGATAAGTTCCTAGAGAATTGCCATGTATGACGAATTCACCTGCAGGTACACAAAATCCTTTCCGCCGCTAGCCAGCCGTGGGAAGACTCGCTGATTTCCATGCAGAATCTGGTTATTTAGTTATGTAATTTTGCGGGAAACCGTGTTTTGGCACGAAGGACTCGATCAAAGAGCGGAACCTGGCTAGGAGTCAACACCAATCTTCTGCATACTACAATGCATTCAGTGAGCCAACACTCGTAAATTTTGTTTCCAATGGATCCGCAGCTCGTTATAAGTCGTGTAAAGACATTATGAATTAAGTCCAAAGAGCTGCTTCTTTTTTTGGGATGTTCATTTAATCACGACAGGCCCTTTTCAGCACTATTGCCATCATCAGGTAATTTATAACATCGCTGGTTCGTCACTTAAGCTTTTTTATTTCGTCTTAAGTTATTTAATGACGTAGCTTTCATAGGCTATAACTTCCAACAAATATAGCCTATGAAAGCTACGCCGTAAAATAAATTTAAAAGACGAAAGAAAACGCTTAAGTAATGAACCAGCGATGTTATAGATCGCCTGAGGATGGCAATAGTGCTGAAATAGGCCCGTCGTGATTAAATACATCTAAAAAAAAGCAGCTTTTTGGACTTAAGCCATAACTGGTAAATTTGTGCAGCGTTCCAAGTATTCTGGAGAAGCAAGTGAAATTCTCGTTGATCACTGTGGCAATGCCTGGAGATCCTCCCCGACAGATTTAATTTTTCAAGAGACACATAATTAGGAGGAGATGACGAATCCGTTCCCGAACCTGCTTTGGAGAGTATGTCTGGACCTATCTTGACGCCGGTAGTAGTTATTCTCGGTCGCAATCTCAGAAATTTTTCCATTTGGTGCTGTCTTGTGCGCTGAGGTGCATGTTTGCCTTTCGCAGTGAACGCTGTCCGGTATATGAGCACAAACTGCAGGATTCGCAGCGAAATTTGCAGCGATTACTTGTCTTATTTCGCGAATCTTGCTCTCGATTACTTTGCTTTTGTGAGCTTTGCACATCACGGAAGTTTGCTGTCTTTCAGTTAGATTTGAGGTATCCTCCAATGTGTTTAAGGGGTACTTTAATACACAAATAAGCTTCGAGTGGGCCATTGTTTGCCGTCAATGTTCAGAGAACTGACATACTATATTCACTGCTTGAGAATCATTTTATTTGGTTCATGTAGAACTTTATTCAGTATAATCCCGTATTGTTCAGTGCTTCCTTACTTTACAACTATAAACCCAATTATCTTGCAACCAATCCTAACTATGCGTCCTTTAAATAATAAATGTAGTTGGTTACTTGCATGTGTAAGTTGTTGTCTCACTTTAGTTACACGCATACCTAATTTCTTGTCACACTTTGATGGTATTTCGGTTGCAATACAGATGCCCACTCTTCGGAGACTTTGCACTCACTGGTTTAGCATTTGGAAGTTGAATTCGTAATTGAGGTAGGCCAACAGTACCCACAACTGCCGAACTCCAGAACGATTTCGACATAATTCCTTATTGGGACGCTGACAGGTTATCGCCACAAAAGAGTTAAATTCCGACAGATATGCAGTATGGGACTTCTGAGATATTGTGACCATCCGAACGGAGGGCTCCAGGCTTTAGTCTAGTCAAAGAAAGCAGTCATGTTAAAAAACGCAGTAAAACTGAATTAGGAACGTGTATCTGCTAGAAGCATGACAGGATACTGATAAAGCCGTTGACCGAATGACTCTTGGAAAAAAGTGTTTCACGGAGCTAGTGCGATTATTTATGCACATTTCAATCTGATCATAGTCTGAGATACAACAATCTGACTTGTATCTTACGGCGTTTCGACAGAAGTGCATTGTTTATGTTGAGGCCAGTCACAGGTGTCACTAGTAAATTTGCGGAGCTGACCGGCCAGATGGGAGGATAATGTAAGCAATTATTTATTTGTCTCTGGTAGAATACGATAAAAGTTTTGGGAATAAAAAAAAAGAAAATGTAAAAAGCTACTGTATGCAACTTCAAAGAGAAACCGATCCAGATTTTTAATGAAAGTTATCTTATTTATAACTTTGCCTCTTACTGTGTTTAGAAAATTTAAAAATTTTGTGTAATTTTAAAAGGTTAAATTTTTTGCAATTCTGAAATGAAAAAAATTTTGAGCCCTCAAGGTGATAACGGACATTATGAGTAAATAGTAATGCCTTTAACTGATAGTAAAGATTTCACAATTGTATATGCCGAAAATTTTAATTGTCTCGGGCCTAATTTAAATTTTGGTGCTGAAACAAGTCAAAACTTACACATACAATTCGACAGTGTACATGTTATTGAAATGATAATTTAATCGACAACCTAGCTGCAAATAGGCGTTGATATACATCATTGGGGACATGCTGAAAATGTGTGCCCCGACCGGGACTCGAACCCGCGATCTCCTGCTTACATGGCAGACGCTCTATCCATCTTTTTTTTAATTTTGTTCCGTGTTGTTCGTTGCATATGGTCTGGACGGACGTCACATGACATCCGTTCAAGTTGATCTTTGAGTCCTTCACTCAGTTTTTTTTTTTTTATTATAGAGGGCCACCGCCTCTCTGACCGAACACGCTGAGCTACCGTCCCGGCGTCCATCTGAGCCACCGAGGGCACAGAGGATAGTGCGCCTGCAGGAACTTATCCCTTGCACACTCCCCGTGAGACCCACATTCCCAACATGTCCACACCACTACATTCGTAGTACGCCTATTAGATGTTTCCCCATGACACTCATTAACCGTGGCAGATTAATCTGCCAAGTTCCGTATGAGTTGGGGCATAGCGCGTGCGTTCGCACAAGAAGGTCAATGGCCGGGTAGCCACATTTTAACTATATATGAAGAACAGATACTATTCACGAAACAATAGATACCATTGATGACCGTGCAGCTTCTGTAGAATGAAACGCTGATCAAATAGACACCCTAGCTGTAAACAGGCATTGATGTACATCATTGGGAACATGTTGCAAATTTTGTCTGAAGGACCAAATAACAAATTTCCTTGTGGTATACGTCTAGCATTTTTCAAACTGATATCTAGTCGATACATTTGTTGCAAGAATGAATGCCATTTCAGTCACTAATGATTTTTTTCTGGAGGAGGAGGAGGGGAGGGGATTTTTTGGTAGGTGCACATACCTGCCTCTGTCTGGGTACAGCCGTGCATATTTCCAATCACATTCTTTAGCGAGTGAATAGTGTTTCGCTAAGTGTGAAATTACACCAAAATACAAACTGCTAAGAAGATCAATGAATGAAAAACATAGCCATTGCCACATCCCAGCATTTGGCGGTTAAGTATATTACAAGAGTCGCTGCACCTAATATTATCAGCTGACTAAATTTTGCAGTTTACGCTCTCGTCAACGCGCACACCTTAAAACTACATCTCTTTCGTTCTCTACATTAACCGAACAATACGTATTTTTTGTGCTACGTAAATAGATTAAATGTGTTTCTTTCAAGGTTCAAAACTAGAACATTTATGCAAAACCAGTTAACAATGCTCGAAAATAGCATTTATTACTTCATCTGTTACGTTTCTTTGTTCAGCTTCGCAACAGCTGTTACAAGCGACTAAACAAATTCTGGGTTTATCCTGATGTATGAAGAAAATTCTTGAATAGTTCATGGGAAATATGGCATCAAAGAAAATCAATACGCTGAAAATGCATACCAAACATTATGCAGCAGAGTGTACATCTGGTATGTTACCTGCATGTCACCTATGCTTGTTCGCCCACTGCTTGAATACTGCTCAGCAGTACGGGATCCGTACCAGATAGGGTTGATAGAAGATATAGAGAAGATCCAACGGAGAGCAGCGCGCTTCGTTACAGGATCATTTAGTAATCGCGAAAGCGTTACGGAGATGATGGATAAACTCCAGTGGAAGACTCTGCAGGAGAGACGCTCAGTAGCTCGGACGGGTTTTTGTCAAAGTTTCGAGAACATACCTTCACCGAAGAGTCAAGCAGTATATTGCTCCCTCCTACGTATATCTCGCGAAGAGACCATGAGGATAAAATCAGAGAGATTAGAGCACACACAGAGGCATACCGACAATCCTTCTTTCCACGAACAATACGAGACAGGAATAGAAGGGAGAACCGATAGAGGTACTCAAGGTACCCTCCGCCACACACCATCAGGTGGCTTGCGGAGTATGGATGTAGATGTAGATATGTCGACACTGTCAGAGGACGTAGCAGCTAACAGTCGCCGTTAGCTGGGCCCAGAAGCAGTGAAGAAATAAATTAGTGAGACCTGGGGTCAAGGTGACGTTTTAAAATGGTGCAAATGGCTCTGAGCACTATGGGACTTAACTGCTGAGGTCATCTGTCCCATAGAACTGACAACTACTTAAACCTAACTAACCTAAGGACATCACACACATCCATGCCCGAGGCAGGATTCGAACCTGCGACCGTAGCGGTCGCGCGGTTCCAGACTGTAGCGCCTAGAACCGCTCGGCCACCCCGGCCGGATGACGTTTTGAAGCTTGATCCTAATTGTCAGGGAGCGATGCAATATTTTTACTACAGTCAAATGGTTCAAATGGCTCTGAGCACTATGGGACTCAACTGCTGTGGTCATCGATCCCCTAGAACTTAGAACTACTTAAACCTAACTAACCTAAGGACATCACACACACACCCATGCCCGAGGCAGGATTCGAACCTGCGACCGTAGCAGCAGCGCGGCTCCGGACTGGAGCGCCTAAAACCGCACGGCCACCTCGGCCGGCTTTACTACAGTCATAATATAATTCCTGAAGTAATAATTTCTTTGTGTGCAGAGACATTCCTCTGCGCATATACGGGGTCTTCCTCAGACACGGAATGAGACGAGACGAGCGGCAAATATTCCGTAGTGCAACTTTACCGCAAGCATTCGCGGAGCGATCTTACTCCCTCTAGAGCATCTTCCGCGTGAACTGGTAGCTGCTGGGAAGATATAAAAGTCGGGAGACGGTGGAGGTAGCGCGCGGCGCTCGTAATTGCCAAACGAAATTCCGTGCGCTGTAGGCGGCGCGGGCGCCACGCGGTGTCGACAGGCCGATAACAAAGAGGCTGAGGGGCGGAGCAGAGGGGCCGGTGGCAGAAGGCAGAGGCGGCGGCAGGCGCGCCGTGATCGGAATGCAGGCATTCTTCAGCGGCGGCGGCGCAGACCGCCGGGAATGCTAAGCGCGCCGATCGCCGCAGCTTCTGCTGGCGGCTATTACCAGGCAGCCATCAGACACGTCCGGCCAGGGACTGCTGCCTCGTGCGCGCTATTGCGTTTCCTTCACTGCTGGCGAGACGCTGTGCCCTCACACAACAGTGTCCTGAGGATTGGGATCCACCAAACAATTCCAACATCAAGCTGCTATATCAATAACATGACCAGGACATGACGTAGGCAATGTGTGTATGCGCGCGCGCGTTTCTGTGTGTGTGTGTGTGTGTGTGTGTGTGTGTGTGTGTGTGTGTGGAGGCGGGTGGGAGGGCTGAACCTAACTTAAGTTAGTTAGTGGCGAATGAAACAATTTCAAGATGATTCTCGACAAGTGTCTCTAGATACACCTGCAACTCTACATCTACAGCTACATCTACATGGATACTCTTCAAATCACATTTAAGTGCCTGGCAGAGGGTTCATCGAACCACCTTCACAATTCTCTATTACACCAATCTCGCATAGCGCGCTGAAAAAATGAACACCTATATCATTCCGTACGAGCTCTGATTTCCGTTATTTTGTTTTGGTGATCGTTCCGCCCTATGTAGGTCGGTGTCAACAAAACATTTTCGCATTCGGAGGAGAAAGTTGGTGATTGGAATTTCGTGATAAGATTCCGTCGCAACGAAAAACGCCTTTCTTCTATAATGATTTCCAGCCCAAATCCCGTATCATTTCTGTGACAGTCTCTCCCGTATTTCGCGATAATACAAAACGTGGTGCCTATCTTTGAACTTTTTCGATGTACTCCGTCAGTCTTACCTGGTAAGGATCCCATACCGCGCAGCAGTATTCTAAAAGAGGACAGACAAGGGTAGTGTAGGCAGTCTCTTTAGTAGGTCTGTTATATTTTCTAAGTGTCCTGCCAATAAAACGCAGCCTTTGGTTAGCTTTCCCCAAAACATTTTCTATGTGTTCTTTCAAATTTTAGTTGTTCGTAATTCTAATACCTAGGTATTTAGTTGAATTTACGGCTTTTAGATTAGACTGATTTATCGTGTAACCGAAGTTTAACGAGTTCCTTTTAGCACTCATGTGGATGACCCCACACTTTTCGTTATTTAGGGTCAACTGCCACTTTTCGCACCATTCATATCTTTTCTAAATCGTTTTGCAGTTTGTTTTGGTCTTCTGATGACTTTATAAGTCGATAAACGACAGCGTCATCTGCAAACAATCGAAGACGGCTGCTCAGATTGTCTCCCAAATCGTTTATATAGATAAAGAACAGCAAACGGCCTATAACACTACCTTGGGGAACGACTGAAATCACTTCTGTTTTACTCGATGACTTTCCGTCAGTTACTACGAAATGTGACCTCTCTGACAGGAAATCGCAAATCCAGTCACATAACTGAGACGATATTCCATAAGCACGAAATTTTACTACGAGCCGCTTGTGTGGTACAGTGTCAAAAGCCTTCCGGAAATCCGGGAATACAGAATCGATCTGAAATCCCTTTTCAATAGCACTCAACACTTCATGTGAATAAAGAGCTAGTTGTGTTTCACAGGAACGATGTTTTCTAAACCCATGTTGACTGTGTGTCAATATACCGTTTCCTTCGAGGTAATTCATAATGTTCGAACACAATATATCTTCTAAAATCTTGCTGCGTATCGACGTTAACGAAATGGGCCTGTAATTTAGTGTACTACCTTTCTTGAATATTGGTGCGACCTGTGCAACTTTCCAGTCTTTGGGTAAGGATCTTTCGTCGAGCGAACGGTTTTATATGGTTGGTAAGTGTGGAGTTATTGCATCAGCATACTCCGAAAGGAACCTAATTGGTATACAGTCTGGACCAGAAGACTTGCTTTTATTAAGTGATATGATTTGCTTCACTACTCCGAGGATATTTACTTCTACGTTACTCATGTTATCAGCTGTTCTCGATTCGAATTCTGCAATATTTACTTCGTCTTCTTTTGTGAAGGCATTTCGTAAGGCTGTGTTTAGTAAATCTGCTTCGGCATCACTGTCTTCGATAGTATCTCCATTGTTATCGCGGTGAGAAAGCATTGATTGTTTCTTGCTGTTGACATACTTCACATACGGCCAGAATCTCTTCGGATTTTGTGCCAGGTTTCGAGACAAACTTTCGTTGTGAAAACTGTTATAGGCGTCTCGCATTGGACTCCGCGCTAAGTTTCGAGCTTCTAATCAATATTCATTAGATATCCTGGGTTTTTTCGAACTGAGTGAATTTAGACGTCTGTTTATTTAACGGATCAGCAAGTGGTTTACTCACTTTCTTTTCTAGAGGGCACTACCTCTTGGTGGAAACGCCCTTTGGCTGTACGACAATTTCCAGAAGAAGAAATGTGGAAGATGCAGCCCAAATGCTCGACCGACACTGTTAACACTAGAAACTTTGGTCGACGTGGACACTGCATATCCTTGTGAGTCCAATGCATCTGTGTGATGCCTGTCCAGCAGGTTTTATCTCCCTGTTCACAGCACAGGGTACTTTTATCTCCCTGTTCACAGCAGGTAATTGCACACATGCTTATATATCAATCCTTACAGAATTGGTTTGTTCATGAGTTGTTACCAGCAGACAGTGGAAAACGTGTCGCTTTCAGTGACATGTCTGAATGTCCACCGAGAAATGGTAGCCTATTTTTCCTTAAGAGCCGAAAACACAGAAGTTAATGATGTTGGACGCTGGGGACTAGAACGAAGTCCTCATCTTAACTCACCTAGAAGGTGGTCCAGTGTGTTCAGGTCGGGAGTTTGGGCAGGCCAGTCCATCTCACTAATGTTACTGCGCATATACTTCTGCATGTGGCGTTACCTTAAGCGTAATAACCACAAACTACACCCTCAAACCGTAACACCACCTCCTCCATACTTTACTGTTATTACTACACACCAACGTTCTACAGACATTTGCCAAAACTGGTCCAGGCCATCGGATTGCCACTGGGTTTCGCGTAACTCACCACTCGAAATCAAATGTTTCCAGTCATCCACTCTCCAGAGACCTCGCACTTTACACTACCTCAGGCGTCGCTTAGTACTGATTACAAAAAATGTCGCTTATGAGTAGTTGGTCTACTAACGTACCGCAATCTTTTTAACTCCTTATGCTCACTAATTGTGCTAGATGGAGTCCTGGCAGCACACTGGGACCTGACGAGCGATTCCTTCCTCTGATTCAATACAATTATTTTAAACCCAACTTTCACTATACTCGACAGTTCCTATTCCTCAGTGATTGTTCCTTCACATTTCCACTTCATAATCACACCACCAGCGGTTGAGGTGGGCACTTTTAGAAGGATCTAAATATACGTTATGGATTTCGTACAGGTGGCATCCAATGGCTAGTCCACTTCCCAGTCCTGAACTCTCTCCTACTCGACCCAGAATCAAAATACTGTTACTACTTCTCTACTAGGTACACAGTACTCTCCGCCTCCTTTTGTACTAGAGATCGACATCTCTACTGATCAGTTCTAAAAGACACAAGGGCGTACGAATCCGTTTCATCAGATAATGCACAGAATTCACGCATCTGGCTACGTAAAATTAACAACGTTTGTCTTACTCCCATCTGAAGGCAAAAATGAGTTTGGCATGCTGTATGACCTGTTCGAATCATTATCACACTATTTCATAGCATATTGAGCACGTACAGATAGTGGACCAAACTACACCTACGTACCAGATAATAGTAGAGGTGGTATCGGAACGACAATGCTAGGGATGATATAGCTAGCAACTTCGACGCTCTTCGATCAGTGTTTCCGTGAACAACTGATTCCGAAGGAGTTGTGCCTCCTAGGCCTTCTGATGTTCCTTATATGATAATTTATTTCGGGAGTACCTTACGCATGGTGCTTACAAAACTCACGCTTGCTGTAATTCCGAGTTACAAAAGTAACTGAACGATGCGTTTCTTCAGTTCCTCAACAAGCGTTACAACGACGGTTTCAAAACATGCAATGTATATTCAGTTCTAGAATGAAATTTTCACTCTACAGCGGAGTGTGCCCTGATATGAAACTGCCTAGCAGATTAAAACTGTGTGACGGACCGAGACTCGAACTCGGGACCTTTGCCTTTCGCGGGCAAGTGCTCTACCAACTTTTTTTTTTTTTTTAAGGACCCGCTGCAGGAGCAGGACGACGGGTTGGGCAGGGGTCGACACCCGAAGACTGGCCATCCCGCCGCCACGTCCAAGCAACGTGTTCGAGTTCGAGGATCGAAGGATCAGGAAGAGGATGTAGTGGGTTTGTCGATGTTGTTTTATTTATTTATTTCTTTAATTTTTAGAACATTTTTAATTTTTTAAATTTTCTTTTTGTATTGTATTTATAGATTTATTTTTGTTTCATTACAAAGAAAGATCCTACAACTGCCGTAGCCGAGCGTCCGAGTCGTCTTCTCGTCTGTTGGGAGGGGTTCCCCCAAATTCCGTCCGTAGAGGATCAATATGCTCCAGGATTCTTCTTCATTTTTCTTCGTTTTCAGCGTCTCATACCCGGAACGCCCCAGTGAGCAGGAGGATATGCAAATAATGAACCTAAAAAATTTGCGAAACGAGTTGTGTACTTCGGGTGGCGGCTGAAAGCTGCATGTGTCGTCATCAATAGGGACCAAAAGTCGAGTGTGCCTTTGGGAGCATCGCAAAATACGTAGTAAAGGGCCACGCCTTTTAGCCAGTTAACGGCGTTCGTCCTGGTTGATGGAAAGTATACTCCGTCGGGGCGCAATATATCATCAGGGGAGATAGACTCCGGCAATCGCCGCGAGAGTAATGCCAGCATGCGCTGCGTCAGTAGCCAGCACTCGCTGGTCGCGGCACACGTCAGACGGTGTGCATCCGCGTCAGCGACTGAGCATGTCTGACATAAGGGGTCGTCCGTCAGATGTATGGAATGTAGCCTCTGACGAGTAGCGAACTTCCCATTCACAACCACGTACCACAATGAACGCACCGTCGTAGGTAGAAAAGGCGTGTGTACCGCTCGCCACACCGTGTTCCACGCAACTTCAGGATATCTGTGGGCGACTGTATTTACAGGTTGCTGCTGTTGATAGAGGCGATAATAGTCTTTCGTGCTGGGTTTCCGTGTCGTCGGAAGTTCTGACCGTAAGTAGCTGAAGTCAATCAAGAACTCTCTGATGTGGGTGAGTGCCGGTGAAATGTGTCCTACAGAAACCGGGGGACGCAGAGAGTGTCGTGCCACTTCCGCTATCAGGGTGCCCCTCAGAGTGGCGTGGGCAGAGGTCCACGTGCGACGCATAGTGTTGAGATAAAGCGATCGCGCACGGTTATATACATGAATTAAACCGATACCACCCGTCCGCTGCGGCAGTGTCAGGGTGGCGTATCGGACTTTAAAAACCAGACCGGTGCTTACGAAATGTCCATATGCTGCTTGAAATCTGTCGGCCATCGTAGCCGTCAAGGGAAGGATATGGTCAAAATAGTTCAGTTTTGAGACAAAATAGGTTTTGACATAACGTGTTCTGAGGAGCATATCCAAGCGACGCAGTTTGTTGTCCTGCAGCAGAGCACGTGTCTGGTGCAGGAGCCGGCGGTACGTAGCCGCCGCCGTGCGGCGGACATTGCTATAGAATTGCACTCCTAAACACTTGAGTACGGGCAGCTTGTCAAAGGGCACCGCCGCTGTGTGGGAATGCCCCCTTCCGACATCCAAGTATTTTGTCTTCTTCACGTTGATGACGCTCCCAGCGACCGCCCCGTACTCGCGTAGCCACTGTAGCGCCATATGCATTTCAGTCTCTGATCTGGCCAGGAACACCACGTCATCGGCGAATGCACCACAACGAAAGGTCACGTCCCGCAAGGAGATACCAGTTAATCGCTGCCGTAGACCATGTAAAGCTGGTTCAAGCGCTGCAGCAAATAATATACCCGACAGGGGCACCCTTGTCGCACTGACCGTCCAACAACAATGTGACCAGACTGATAACCGTTGACCATCATGCGGGAGTGCGCTCCGTGGACCAGTCGAAGGACCAACTACAACCACCATTCGGTTTCGGAACTGGGATCAAGATGCCTTCTGTGAATTCTGTGGGGACAGTGAAATCAGGGCGGATCAGGTCTTGAAAAATTTGGAGCCACTTGTCGCCCATAAGGTCGTAAAAAGTGCGGCAGAATTCCAGGGGTAAACCGTCCGGTCCAGGCGACTTGTTCGGTGCTCCACGTGCCAAGGCCGATGTCAGCTCGTCGGGTGTAATGGGCAACAGCAGACTATCATCGGGTGCCACGTCCCGAGGGGCGGGAAAATCGTGCAACAGCTCGTCATAATAACGTACATTTCGCGGATCTTCCATGTACAAGGTCCCATAGTGTCTGGCGAACGTGTTCGTGATGTCCGTTTTTGTCACTGCGCGGCCGCCCTCCTCCGTGTTTACCTCCGTAATGAGCTGACGTATGCGGTGGCGCCTCTTGCGCACAATGTGATACACTGACGCCCTTACGTTGGGGATACAGTCTTGCATTTGCGCACGGATGCGGACACCTTCTAGCTGCCCTGTCCTGAGGCGAAGTAGACGAGCTTTGAAACGTTGTACGGACATCTGACGTTCGGGAGACGGCGGTTGCGTCGCCAGCTCACGTAACGCCCGTAGGACATCAAGGTCTTTCGAAGTGCAGGTTTGACACATCCCAGCCACCACAGCAACGTGGAAGCATACATGGGCAGGCGCCTGATACATCGACGCCACGTGTCAGTGACGGCTCGCCGACACCCTTCCTCGCGAAGGAGGGAGACGTTCAGCGTCCACGGGCCCCTGCTGCGTCTTGTGAGTTTTCGAGGTAAGGTGACAGTGCGGATGTACGCTAGATGGTCCGTGAAGGCAGTCGGCCAGAGTTCTGCATCACGGGTTGCTGTGCGGAGGGCACGCGAGACGTATATCCGGTCCAGGCGACTGGCAGAATGGCTGGTAAAGTGCGTATATCCACTCTGGGTCCCATGATGTAAGATCCATGTGTCATGGAACGCGAGGTCACGTATCAATGCTTGTAGAGCCGGGAATGGGAAGTAATGCGGTATCTGGTCCTCGGGCCGCAGAATACTGTTAAAATCACCGCCCATTATGTAATGGTCCATATTTCCTTGCAAAAGTGGGACTACCTCCTCCGAATAGAAGACATGCCTGTCACCACGGTGCGAATTACCGGAGGGAGCGTAGACGTTAATGAGGCGGACTGCGCCAAGTGTGAGTGCGATGCCTCGCCCGTTCGGCAAGTACGTCACGTCCGTCGCGTCTATGCCATCTCGGAGAAGGATGGCCGTTCCTCCTGCGCCATCACCTAAGGGTAGGCTGTAGGCGATGTAGCCATATAGGTCTAAACGCAGCTCGGGACGGACCTCCTGGAGAAGGGCAATGTCCAAGTCTGTCTCTCTGATCATGTCGTGTAACATGCGGGTCTTGACAGTGGAGTGGACACCATTTACATTGATTGTTCCCACACGGTATGACTGAGACATATCAAGTGGCGGAGGCAGTGTGCCGGTGCAAGCCCACAGTGATCTCACACACCACACAGCCATCTATCTGCATGCTGTGCATTACTGTGCTGTATGATTCCCTGACTGGCAGAGCCCTCCAGGCTCAAAAAAAATGGTTCAAATGGCTCTGAGCACTATGGGACTCAACATCTTAGGTCATAAGTCCCCTAGAACTTAGAACTACTTAAACCTAACTAACCTAAGGACATCACACACAGCCATGCCCGAGGCAGGATTCGAACCTGCGACCGTAGCAGTCCCGCGGTTCCGGACTGCAGGGCCAGAACCGCTAGACCACCGCGGCCGGCCAGGCTCAATGTCAGCCATGGGCTCTGGTGGAAATATCGATGTTTGCTGTGTATCATCTACCTCCATATCGTCTGCCCAATCACCAAGAGACGATTGTGATGTCATTGGTGGCTGGTCGCTTTCACAGGAGCCCACATTTTGGGAGTCGACGCAATGCGCCTCGTTTTCTGGGCCACCAGGTTTAGGACAGTGTTCCTTGTCTGCAGGCACCTTCTGATGAATGATGCCACTGGAGTCCGTTGCAATTGTAGACGAGTCAACGAAGTCGATGTCTTCCGCCGGCTTCACATCCCTGTCCTGCTCTTCAACTGACAATCGCCTCTTCTTGTGTCACTTGGGTGATTTTTGCTTTCGGGTCCGAGATTCGACATCCACTGGATGGCGGGGCTCGACACAGTCTCGGTCGCTAGGAATCCCTGTGTCCGATCCCGACAGTGACGGTGGCTGGGTTCCCACGACGCTGCGGTGGGCAGAGGCTGTAGGAACCTCTGCACCGTTCGGCTGCGGCGTCGTCGACGGCACTGACTCTCCAACGGAGCTGGCAGCGGCTTGAGGAGGTAGCAGGTTTGGATCATCCGTGACATCATGTCGTGGCGCCTCCACATACGTTAGCGGGAGAGAGGTCATAGTGGATCGTTGGGGAAGTTCATTGCGGGGCACCTGAACGAGGAGGCGCTGCAGACACTCAGTTCCAACATGGCCCTCCTGACCGCAGCCCGAGCAGGTCCTCGGTTGTCCATCATATATAACAATTGCGCGGCAACCACCAACGAAAATATATGATGGAAAGTGCTTCTTAAGTTCTATGCGCACTTGTCGTACCCTGTTAAGGACAGGGTACGTTTCGAATGTGTTCCATTTCTCCTCTGTGTGGCTCAGAACTGTGCCGTATGGCCGCAGCGCATCAACGACTAGGTTGGCAGGAACTTCGTACGGTAGTTCAAAGATGTTCACGGTACGCACCCCCAGACCAGCATGGTCAACTCCTACCACGCACACATTACCGTCTGCGTGACAGAAGCGAAAGCCGTTTGCAGATCGTTGGAGTAATCTGTCGCAGGCCGCTTCGTCAATCAGTCTGAGGTACACTGTGCTGGTTACAATAGACAAATGAATGCCTGTCAGTTCTTGTGGTTCTATGTGCATGATGTCTCGAAGAAACCGTTCAATTTCATGGGCCTTCGTTCTCGTGTACGATGCGTTGAACATTAGTTTGATTGTAGCTTTTCGATATGAGAACGCAATGGCGGGTCGGTACAGGTACGGCAATACAACGACGCGACCGCGCGCTAGCGGGTAAACAACACCTGCGGAGCGCTGCCCGGCGCGCCGAGCCCGTCAGCACGGTATCACCGCTGAAAGCCGACTGCCAACTGAGCTACGCAAGCACGACTCAGGCCTCCTCCTCACAGCTTTGATTCCACCAGTACCTCGTCTCCTACCTTCCAAACTTCACAGACGCTCTCCTGCGAACCTTGCAGAACTAGCACTCCTGGAAGAAAGGATATTGCGGAGACATCGCTTAGCCACAACCTGGGGGGGTGTTTCTAGAATGAAATTTTCACTCTACAGCAGAGTGTGCGCTGATATGAAACCTCCTAGCTGATTAAAACTGTGTGCGGCATTAAAGCTGTGAGTACGGGGCATGAGTCGTGCTTGGGTAGGTCAGGTGGTAGAGCACTTGCCCGCGAAAGGTAAAGGTCCCGAGTTCGAGTGTGGCTCCGGCACACAGTTTTAATCTGCTAGGAAGTTTTATATTCAATTCACTTATGGAAGCCACTTTCAACAACTTTTCCAGTAAGACTGCGTTATTTTTTGAACACCTTGTAGGCCTCATTATATACCTACATAAGCTGTGGCTGTCAAAAAGTCGTAGTTTTTCCTCGTGATTGTAACTGGTGACGAAAGAGAAGATTAACCACAGTTGAATGAGAGTGCACATGACCACAACCAATCAATTATAAAATAATGTTTCTTCCCATAACTAGTTTTCGAAATTTTTCTAGCTAATTTAGCGGAAAATGCAGAAGATACGTATTTATTATCGTTTCGTAGTTCTGTGTACAGTCCTTGCGATAATTATATGGGAAACGCTTTAATATATCGCCTTGAGTGTTAGTCATACTCACTGGTACCTTCCATTTTCATTGCATATTGGCCACAGAAGCAATCATTATTTGCTATAAACACTGTTACCGTAACTCCAGCAGTATCCGGCATTTACTGTACGTCGAAGTATGCTACATAGATCTTCGTTCAAAGATATGAATTTTTACGCTTTGAAACAATTCTTCTCTGTACTTATTATAGCCGTTGCGTGGGCAGATACGTTGATCTACTCTAGTGTTTATGTGAATGTTGAAAACAGCCTCACATTAACCCAGGTTAAGAAAATTGCAGATAGTGTGTGTGTGTGTGTGTGTGTGTGTGTGTGTGTGTGTGTTCAATAAATATCCTGAACAAAGCTTATAACATGCCTTATTGCTTTGTGTTTACTCTTATATTAATGTGGACTTGAATTATTGTTTTATGGTCAGTACAGATCCTGTTTATTGTAGCCATTGTACGTGTACCTGAGTATCACAATTTTTGAGATTTACAGTATTAACGACTTCATTATGAATATAGCTTTTGTGTGTTGTATTACTTTTGTGGGAAAAAATTAACCACAGTATCTCAATAACTACATATTGCAAGATCTCATAGATAACTGATTGGTAGTTCAGTATGCGTATAGTTAACAAGTGTGGCGGAGAGAGAATGGGGGGGGGGGGGGGGGCAGGAATTGGATGACAAGCTGCTAATAAATCCCTGTATGTTCTATGCTAGAAACGTGTTTCCCGAGTTGCATCTGATGACTGAGAAGGTAGTTGGTGACACAATCTGTGTTCACGAAAGGTTTCAAGGAGGCTGGGTGTTATGTCTTAGTTTGCTAGATGTAGTACCTCAAGTTTCTGCTCTATGCTTTTTATGAAACGGCTATGTTGGGCAAGATGTGTGGCCAACTGGATATTAACAGCCCATACTAACGCATTAACAAATTCGTTTTTCGTACATGGTGTCAGATGAACGCTAGACCATTCATGCAGATATCTCTGCGTCGACCATTCAAGATGCAATTAGCAGCATGCTACATGCTATACAGGGTACAGGCAGGCCCTTCCATCAACTTCAAACTACAAAATTTGAGGCATGGCGTTCACTTGCTTGCTGAGTGACAAATGTAGCGTTTTGGAACGAATGTCAGTTTAGCACATTGTAGAGTGATGGCCCGTACTGTTACAGTACCGTCAAGGCCTTAGTCTGGATGTCAGCAGGGATGAGCAGCAAAACAAACAAACTTAGTGGCACTGGATACTACAAACTGTGTCGAGTCTAACGAGGCGGCGCAGGGGTAAGGCACTGGACTTATATTCGAGACAACGGCATTTAAAATCCCTGTCCAGCTTTCGACATTCTGGTTTTCCGTGATTTTCCTAAAACTCTTATCGCAAGCTGGTGGAACATGTTCCTTTTCCTTCCCAAGTCCGAGCATGTGCTCGATCGATAGGGCGCCGATCTTCCTTCCTTCCTTCCTCCCTCACTCCCTTTCTACACATTGAGAACAATTTGAATAGTAGCCGCAAGGGCATGGAATTTAGGAATGCGAGGTATTACTTTTCCATTAGGCAGCTCCATAAAATACGTATTTCAACAGAACTATAACCTGCCATATTTTGCGAGGAATGCTCTAGACTCATTCCGAAGAATGACGAGTACCCCTATTCCACTGACACAGAATGTTTGCCTAATGTGCCACTCATCCAGTATGCCTGGGAGAGGATTGCTTGGCAGGTAGTTCGACATTGTCCTCCATCAGTCGTTGTTCACGCTCTGTGAAGATATTAGCAAACTGCATGAAGGAATGTTACAGAGAAGCTTATGAATGTAGAGGCTCCAAATTTACTGAAATCATAGCATGTATACTTACTGAGGGTAAGCAAAGACACCTCTGCATAAGATCAGAATAGTTTTTGGGAACCTTATTTTCATTCGCTTATGACATACGCTATTATAATTTGGAATAACTCTTCCATTGTCGAAGAATATTTCTGGATCAGAATCGGGCAGTTCGGGCCATAAGTGGTGTAAGTTCGCGAATTTCGTGTCGACCCCTATTCGCTAGGCTGGGTATTCTGAAACTGGCCTCTCAATTTATATATTCTCTTCTCTCGTTTCTTGTTATCAATATCAGCTTATTCTCGACAATTAGCAACTTTCCCTCAGTCAATACTAGGCAGAAATCTAATCTGCACTTGGGTCACACTTCCTTGACTCTTGTGCATAAAGATGTGCAGCACAACGCTGCAGCCACTGTCAGTAAGCTACTACTGGAATTTAAAAAGCTTAGTAGTACACCGCGTGCTTTAAAATCGAAGCTGAAGAGTTTCCTCGTGGGTCATTACTTCTATTCTATCGAGAAGTTCATTGAAACATTAAACTGATTGCTGTGTTATATTGTTGACTGGCTTGGCTTTTATTGGGTTCATAAACATTTAATTTCATCTGTTATAACTTTTATGTTGTAATTTCGTATACTGATACGTTCCATGACCTTGGAGGTTTGCTCGTCAATTTGGTCCTACAGGACCAGACGTGTAAAATAAAATAAACACATAGAATAGGAAGCGACAGTAATCTGTAACTGTTTGTCGTATTGCTGACACATCAGAACACGTTTTGCAGCCATTGCTCCATCACAATGTGATACGGAACAAACATGCAGAACACACACATATCGTCGGTGGCCCGCATGATAACGTGTCTAATTTCGAAGTGAAAGAAACTGGACAACAATGAATGCTACTGCTGATTATGAAAAAAGTGACTGTCGTAGCTCTAAAATTATTGCTGAAATCTGTTGCTGAGCAAGCTGAAACGAATGACGTTTTGTCCAATGGCAAAGGAATGGCTTCACAAGAGAGTAGAAAGTTAATCCGGTGCGCCATTCCGTGTTTCCTTTACCTGCCGTTATGTAATTAAGTCACTTAGATGAATGTTATGTGCTGCTTACAGCCCAAATACTCTGGACCACAGCAAAGGACGTTAGATCGCGGCTTCGCAAGAATAAACGGAGAAGCACTATAACAGTGCTGATCTTGTGGAATTTGACGTAGCAGTGCTGCTGAGCTTTCTGGTACACAATCCACCGTTCGCCAACGGCTGACTTGATGTGGCGGTGTCCTGGTCTCCCAGCAGACCGGCGCCACTAATTCGACTGCGGCGCGTGACAAGGTCTGTGGCGCCAGGCAATTAGCGCGCCGCGCCACGCCACGCAGCGCTCCCCGGCCTGGCCGGCGCGCCCTGGCCGCCTCGCCTCCTTCCACGCCGCCGCATCCGCCAATTAACCGCAACGCGCATTCGGTCGCTCCCGCTAGTCGCTCGTGCACGGCGCATCCTCCGGTGGCGCGGCATCCCCACAGCGCTGTCCAATTGTCTACGGCGACTCGCCAACAACATCTGGTTCAAGCACTCCTACAACAACTTTCAACAATCGCATCAAGCGACTAATTCACAAGACGCACCATACCATATATAATGGCCCAGGAGGAAATTACGATGTACTAGAAGATGATACCACACTGTCAACATACACTGCAGCACCAAAGAAACTAGTGTAGGCATGCGTATTAAAATATAGAGATGTGTAAACAGGCAGAATACGCCGCTGCGGTCGGCAACGTCTATGTAAGACAATTAGTGTCTGGCGCAGTTGTCAGACCGGTTACTGCTGCTACAATGGCAGGTTGTAAAGATTTGAGTATTAACGTGATCTAATAATCGAGCGATGGGACACATCATCTCCGAGGTAGCGATGAAGTGTGTATTTTCCCGTACGACCTGAATCGTGGTACTATCGAATTCTTTAGAAAATCAAATTTACAATCTCGCCACAGTTATTCAAAGAAAATACGAAACCCGGGATTACTGGTGATAGACAAGCTGATAATTGTTTTACAATTTTAATTCGACTCAAAACAGACTTTATTATAAACTTCAATTCGGACAGTTGCCGTCTTACTGATGCAATATACAAATCTTCACTCTGGCTGAATTACACAAACAAGAATAAGAATCATATTATTTTGCGTCCGCAACCAAAATCATTGATGAGACTTCCTGGCAGATTAAAACTGTGTGCCGGACCGAGACTCGAACTCGGGACCTTTGCCTCACGCGGGCAAGTGCTCTACCGACTTTTTTTTTTTTTTTTTGTTATAGTTCACAAACACTAAATGAAATGCATCCTCTGCAAAAACAAAAAAATTCATTCTAAAACAAATCACAAATGTAAAGGAACAGGGATACAGGGATGTCGTATTTATTTATGTATTTTTCATAAAGATCACTCTGTTAATAGGAACATGTAGATCATTTCATGGTATAGTATGAGCATTATATATGGAGCGGTGAGAGAAGCGTGAGGTTCATTATCAGCTGTCAAATGTGCACACCGACTGCACCCGGCACATCCCAACTGCGTGGGGGGTCGAGGAAGACTGCCTGAAGATAGCTGGCAAAGGTTTGCCGATAGTGTGACCATCTATGAACCTCATTGTGGGCTTGCTGCAAGAAATACCAAAAGTCGAGTCGCGACTTGGCAGCGTCCCCATAGAGGTATGCGATCGTCCAACCTTTGACCCAGATGATCGAGCGTGATTTAGTCGCCGGAAAGTAGTCACTCTCCGGATGTAAGAAGGAAGCAGGTGGAATATGTTGCGGGGTCACACGGAGGTAGCAAGCCACCATCTGTCTTCCTAGGAGCCATACGTCCTCCACCGCGATACAAGTTCAGCGGTGATGGTCGTCATCCTCTTGGCGACATTTCGGGCATAGCGGAGTGTCCACTAGTCCAATTGCATAGAGTCGTTGGTTGGTGTTGAACTTGCCACAGGTGACAGAGAACCACAGTGCCCGAACGAAGGTAGGAAGGAATTTTTGGTGCACATGTCTCCAAATCTTCGGCCAATGCAACTTGGGGTGTTTGAGTTCAATGACATTACGACTTATCCGTCGTTGCAGCCAAACATAAAAATCCTTCGCGCATGGTGGTCTCGTGCGCGGAAGCTCGTCTCTGATATAACTAAGTTCCACGATAAATGTTGATACATGCGCAAAATGTGGCGTAATGTTGCCCACCGCTACCGGAGGTGTGAGGGACGCTGGAACTAGGAGATCCAGTAGGCGGGATGTAAGGGAATCACGCCCGCTACGCCATTGCTTGTACATCGTGGCTAGAAGGAGCGCCGTCGCTCGGCAGTGAACATTCGTAAGTCCGAGTCCCCCCTTGTCCGTAGTGAGCGTGAGCGTTGTGTATCGCACCTTGAGGGGCGATCCAATCATCACAAAATAGCCTAATGCTGATTGAAGTCGACGTCCGAGCGTGAGTGGTAGGGGCAGGATCTGCGAAATATGCACCATTCGAGAAACCACATAAGTGTTCAGATATTCGACTCGCTGCAAAGGATCAAGGCGCCGTAGGAGATGTTGTCGGACCATGGTACGTGTTGTCTGTAAAATACGTCGGTAGTTAACTGCCGCAGTATGTTTTACAGATGAGGTAAAGTCTATGCCGAGATAGCGGAATCGTTGCACATAAGGAAACGGACTGATTTCTTCCAGCGTAAGGCCCCTTCCAACAGGCATTGCTGCCGATTTGTTCATGTTCACTGCACTACCCGCCGTCACACTGTGGTCCAACAACAGTTCAAGGACCGTCTTCACCTCTTCTTCAGAACGAACGAGCAGCAGGAGGTCGTCCGCATAGGCACGACATTTGAAGGTGTAGCCCCGCAGTTCCATCCCAGAAAGAGAATTTGTGATCGACTGAGCTACCCAAGCACTACTCACGCCCCCTCCAAACATAACTCCTGAAACAAAGGATATGCCACAGCCTGGGGGATGTTTCTAGAATGAAATTTTCACTCTACAGCGGAGTGCTAGTTCTGCAAAGTTCGGAGGAGAGCTTCTGTAAAGTTTGGAAGGTAGGAGTCAAAGTACTGGCAGAAGTACAGCTGTGAGGACGGCGCGTGAGTCGTGCTTGAGTAGCTCAGTCGGTAGAGCACTTGCCCGCGTGAGGCAAAGGTCCCGAGTTCGAGTCTCGGTCCGGCACACAGTTTTAATCTGCCAGGAAGCGCACACTCCGCTGTAGATTGAAAATTTCATTCTAATAATCATTGATAGTAGGCACGGTAAACAATCAGTCACAAACAATCGTTTTTGAATACCATGTCTCAAGAGACTAATAACATTATACACTTCCAACCAAAGTTACACAGCCACATAATACCACAACTTAATATAGAACAAAGAGACGTTAAAGCTTAGTAAAACTGAACTGCCCACATAAAGGGCTACAGTGAAACATGCTTATACTAAAAATACAACATGGGCCAACCAAGGTCGCAAAACTTGCACACAGGAATAATAACGAGTTGCACGTTCACTGTCTCAAATGGCTTTGAGCACTATGCGACGTAACTTCTGAGGTCATCACTCGCGTAGAACTTAGAATTAATTAAACCTAACTAACCTAAGGACATCACACACATCCATGCCCGAGGCAGAATTCGAACCTGCGACCGGAGCGGTCTCTCGGCTCCAGACTGCAGCGCCTAGAACCGCACGGCCACTCCGGACGGCGCACGTTCATTAAAGATACGCAAATGATTAACATAAGCGTTGAATAAGAAGGGCTAGTAATAACTCAACCTATAAAATGACTTACAGAAACGCCAACACTAACAAGGTGGCCTCACTTATGTAACGGACATTAGGACGCAGAATGATTCCCAAATTGCACTTAACTTTAGAGAACAGCGTTAAGGCACATAGCAGTGTTTGGAAGTAATAACGCTACGACCGGCAGCCAATACGAGCGTCCACTCCCCACGGCGTGTGCACAGGGTCACATAGCAGGCGGGTTATACGTTTATATACACTCCTGGAAATGGAAAAAAGAACACATTGACACCGGTGTGTCAGACCCACCATACTTGCTCCGGACACTGCGAGGGGGCTGTACAAGCAATGATCACACGCACGGCACAGCGGACACACCAGGAACCGCGGTATTGGCCGTCGAATGGCGCTAGCTGCGCAGCACTTGTGCACCGCCGCCGTCAGTGTCAGCCAGTTTGCCGTGGCATACGGAGCTCCATCGCAGTCTTTAACACTGGTAGCATGCCGCGACAGCGTGGACGTGAACCGTATGTGCAGTTGATGGACTTTGAGCGAGGGCGTATAGTGGGCATGCGGGAGGCCGGGTGGACGTACCGCCGAATTGCTCAACGAGTGGGGCGTGAGGTCTCCACAGTACATCGATGTTGTCGCCAGTGGTCGGCGGAAGGTGCACGTGCCCGTCGACCTGGGACCGGACCGCAGCGACGCACGGATGCACGCCAAGACCGTAGGATCCTACGCAGTGCCATAGGGGACCGCACCGCCACTTCCCAGCAAATTAGGGACACTGTTGCTCCTGGGGTATCGGCGAGGACCATTCGCAACCGTCTCCATGAAGCTGGGCTACGGTCCCGCACACCGTTAGGCCGTCTTCCGCTCACGCCCCAACATCGTGCAGCCCGCCTCCAGTGGTGTCGCGACAGGCGTGAATGGAGGGACGAATGGAGACGTGTCGTCTTCAGCGATGAGAGTCGCTTCTGCCTTGGTGCCAATGATAGTCGTATGCGTGTTTGGCGCCGTGCAGGTGAGCGCCACAATCAGGACTGCATACGACCGAGGCACACAGGGCCAACACCCGGCATCATTGTGTGGGGAGCGATCTCCTACACTGGCCGTACACCACTGGTGATCGTCGAGGGGACACTGAATAGTGCACGGTACATCCAAACCGTCATCGAACCCATCGTTCTACCATTCCTAGACCGGCAAGGGAACTTGCTGTTCCAACAAGACAATGCACGTCCGCATGTATCCCGTGCCACCCAACGTGCTCTAGAAGGTGTAAGTCAACTACCCTGGCCATCAAGATCTCCGGATCTGTCCACCATTGAGCATGTTTGGGACTGGATGAAGCGTCGTCTCACGCGGTCTGCACGTCCAGCACGAACGCTGGTCCAACTGAGGCGCCAGGTGGAAATGGCATGGCAAGCCGTTCCACAGGACTACATCCAGCATCTCTACGATCGTCTCCATGGGAGAATAGCAGCCTGCATTGCTGCGAAAGGTGGATATACACATTGTGCATGCTCTGTTGCCTGTGTCTATGTGCCTGTGGTTCTGTCAGTGTGATCATGTGATGTATCTGACCCCAGGAATGTGTCAATAAAGTTTCCCCTTCCTGGGACAATGAATTCACGGTGTTCTTATTTCAATTTCGAGGAGTGTATAATCCGACCGGCCCCACAATGAGCGGTCCTGACAAGAATCCATAACCGCGCCGACGCCAAGGAACGGGCAGTCTTTAACAAATGACCTGCAGCACAAATAGAGTGGAATGAAAACAAGGTCAAATCACAGCCACACTGGGATATATAATAAGGGCGCCCCCCTAAATTTTTAAGGAGCAATACTCTAACATTACCCATCTCCCAGTAAATTAGCAGAAAACATAGACATCACTTCCATTTGCCTCAAGGCACTTTCAACATTAAATAAACATACCAAATGCTGCAGTGACAACGGATTACACCATTAACTCTACGGCTGCCGGGCACGTACACAACCGTAGCCAGTCCCAATGCGGACACTATGTACTAAAACAAGTTAAAATTTGCTTGAAAACCACTTAAAACACACACTCCACGGATGATGAAAATGAAATAAGGAACATCAGCCTCCTTATAATAGCCACTGTGGAACCAAGTTCAGAATCATCTCCGGCAGCTACCCATGCCACAATAAGTTTCAACACTCTTCTTAGTTAAACACACAATAAAAGTCATACGTAGCTTGGAGCTTGCAAAATACTAGCTGGGAAGCTGTTCAGCGTGAGACGACCAACCGACCACAATTTGGCATTTCAAGGCACCCAATGATCGGCACCGTACATCCAGCGGGCGCCAAAAGACATGGGCGGCGAGCACGGCAAGGCCTATGCACCACGGTTAGGGACGCGGTCTTGTTTTCAACACAAGTTGGCTCTTTGAATGCCGACCGAACACTCACTCGTCACACCTTCACCTGGAAAACCCGCCGGGGGAGCAGGACAGCCGAATATCGATATCACCGATGCAAGTCGAACGCCCTAGCATCAACCGCCATGGCTTACGACCATTTCCCTAGTTTCCCGCGAATAACAGCAATCCGGTAAAATATCAAATTTCCGACAGCACTGCAGCCGCAAAAAGATGCTGCAAGAACGGAACCAACGACGACTGAAGAGAATCGTTCATCGTGACAGAACTGCAACCCCTCCGCAGATTGCTGCAGATTTCAATGCTTGGCCATCAACAAGTGTCCGCAAGCGAACCATTCAATGAAACACAATCGATATGGGCTTTAGGAGCTGAAGGAGCACTCGTGTACCCTTGATGATCACACGACACACAGATTTACGCCTCTCCTGGGCCCGTCAACACCTATTGGACTGTTAATGATCAGAAACATGTCTGGTCGGACGAGTCTCGTTTCAGATTGTATCGAGCAGATGTATGTGTTCGGGTATGGAGACAATCTCGCGAATCCATGAGCCCTGCATGTCAGCAGGGGACTGTTCAATCTGATGGAAGCTCTGTAATGGCTTGGGGCGTGTGCTGTTGGAGTGGTAAGGGACCTCTGATATATCTAGATACGACTCGAAAAAGTGATCCTGTCTGATCACCCACATCCATTCATGTCCATTGTGCATTCCAACGGACTTGGGAAATTCCAGCAGGACAATTCGACACCCCATACGTCCCGAATTACTACAGAGTGGCTCTAGGAACACTCTTCTGCGTTTCAAGACTTCCGCTCGCCACCAGATTCCCCAGACATGAACATTACTGATTATATTTGGGATGCCTTGCAACGTCACAAGGAATCTCCACCGCCTCGCACTCTTACGGATTTGTGTACAGCCAAACAGGATTCTTGGTGTCAGTTTCCGCCAGCACTACATCACACATTAGTCAAGTCCTTGTCTCGTCGTGTTGCGACACTTTTGCGTGCTCGCAGGGACCCACACGATACTAGGCAGGTCTACCATTTTCTTTGGCTCTTCAGTGTACATGCGCTAGGACTATCGAAATACACTCCTGGAAATGGAAAAAAGAACACATTGACACCGGTGTGTCAGACCCACCATACTTGCTCCGGACACTGCGAGAGTGCTGTACAAGCAATGATCACACGCACGGCACAGCGGACTCACCAGGAACCGCGGTATTGGCCGTCGAATGGCGCTAGCTGCGCAGCATTTGTGCACCGCCGCCGTCAGTGTCAGCCAGTTTGCCGTGGCATACGGAGCTCCATCGCAGTCTTTAACACTGGTAGCATGCCGCGACAGCGTGGACGTGAATCGTATGTGCAGTTGACGGACTTTGAGGGAGGGCGTATAGTGGGCATGCGGGAGGCCGGGTGGACGTACCGCCGAATTGCTCAACACGTGGGGCGTGAGGTCTCCACAGTACATCGATGTTGTCGCCAGTGGTCGACGGAAGGTGCACGTGCCCGTCGACCTGGGACCAGACCGCAGCGACGCACGGATGCACGCCAAGACCGTAGGATCCTACGCAGTGCCGTAGGGGACCGCACCGCCACTTCCCAGCACATTAGGGACACTGTTGCTCCTGGGGTATCGGCGAGGACCATTCGCAACCGTCTCCATGAAGCTGGGCTACGGTCCCGCACACCGTTAGGCCGTCTTCCGCTCACGCCCCAACATCGTGCAGCCCGCCTCCAGTGGTGTCGCGACAGGCGTGAATGGAGGGACGAATGGAGACGTGTCGTCTTCAGCGATGAGAGTCGCTTCTGCCTTGGTGCCAATGATAGTCGTATGCGTGTTTGGCGCCGTGCAGGTGAGCGCCACAATCAGGACTGCATACGACCGAGGCACACAGGGCCAACACCCGGCATCATGGTGTGGGGAGCGATCTCCTACACTGGCCGTACACCACTGGTGATCGTCGAGGGGACACTGAATAGTGCACGATACATCCAAACCGTCATCGAACCCATCGTTCTACCATTCCTAGACCGGCAAGGGAACTTGCTGTTCCAACAGGACAATGCACGTCCGCATGTATCCCGTGCCACCCAACGTGCTCTAGAAGGTGTAAGTCAACTACCCTGGCCAGCAAGATCTCCGGATCTGTCCCCCATTGAGCATGTTTGGGACTGGATGAAGCGTCGTCTCACGCGGTCTGCACGTCCAGCACGAACGCTGGTCCAACTGAGGCGCCAGGTGGAAATGGCATGGCAAGCCGTTCCACAGGACTACATCCAGCATCTCTACGATCGTCTCCATGGGAGAATAGCAGCCTGCATTGCTGCGAAAGGTGGATATACACTGTACTAGTGCCGACATTGTGCATGCTCTGTTGCCTGTGTCTATGTGCCTGTGGTTCTGTCAGTGTGATCATGTGATGTATCTGACCCCAGGAATGTGTCAATAAAGTTTCCCCTTCCTGGGACAATGAATTCACGGTGTTCTTATTTCAATTTCCAGGAGTGTATAACCGAATGTCAATACCACTCGCATACAGCTTACTTCTTGCTAACGTTCAAGCAAGGGAGTATTTACAGTACATGTTCTTTTCTTAGTGAGCTGATAGAGCTTTTAGGATTTTTTTTCCGAAGTTCCGCTAGTATACCAACGAGAAAGGCACTCATGACTATTTCCAAAGGCGAAAAACTGATATGAAGCTCCGAATAACAGTGATGTCTGAAACATGCATGTTTAGAATTATTTAACTACGGTCTTAATACTCCGCGTTTGCTATATACTATTCATGATGAACGGTATTAAACCATTCTATCCTATTAAATCTTCCAACAATCCAGTGTACTGAAGAGATGTGACACTAATTATCAATGATACTGGGTGACAGTTGTTGAACAATATGAAAAAAGTAGGTAGTTACAAACTATGGCACGCACTCTCTTTATTCAACATGTATACGTCACTACAGATAATCGGTGGTAATCGAATTTAGGTTATGACATGTTCGATATGCCTGCCACCATTGGCGATGATGTGGCATATACGAATAAACAAATTCTGCATGACCCTCTGAAGTGTCGGAACATCGATGCTGTTTTCAGCTCAGCAATGGTTTTGGGGGTATGGCTGTACCCCTTGTCTTTAATACATCCCCACAAAATGGAGTCGCATGTGTTAAGATCCGGATAATATGGCGGCCAATCGAGGCCCATGTCAGGGCCTCTGGGTACCCCAGAGCCTCAATTTGGTCCCCAAATTGCTCCTCCAGCATATCAAACACTGTGCTGCTTGGATGGGGTCGAGTTCCGTGTTGCATGAATGACATCTTGTGAAATCGCGGTCCCTTTGGATAAAGGGGATGAGATCATTTCCAAAACCTTCACGTTCTTTCGGCAGTCACTGTGCCAGCAAGGAATATCGCACCAACGCCAATGACTCGACACTGTACACCACACAGTCACCCGTTGACGATGCAGAGATTTCTCGATGGCGAAATGAATATTCTCTGTCTCCCAAATGCGCCAGTTTTGCTTATTGACGAACCCATCACAATGAAGGGCGGCTTCGTCACTAAATCAAACCACACAACTCACACTAATTCCCATCGTGCCCCGTGTCCAACTGTGCAGTTTGAACGTCCTAACGCAAACCGTTCAGATTTTATGACGATTATAATCTAAGAAACAGTAAAGTCATACCTCATTACTGGTTGGGAGATCTGGAGGTAAGTTCAGCCACCTAATTGGTGACGTTTTTCTTTCTTCGTGCACCATGGTAGCTTTCCCTCAAGAAGTGTTAGAGTTCTGTCTTAAATGTAAGTCATGTCCTGAGTAGAAATGACTAATGTTTAGTGTACTCTCCTGCTTGCATCAATCATCAGTCTTCTGACTGGTTGGCTGCGGCTCACGACTAAGTCTTCTCCTACGCCTGTTTTTCATTTCAGAGTACCACTTCCACCCTACACACTCAGTTATTTGCTGGGGGTGTTCGAATCTCTGTTTTCCCCTACGGTTTTGATCCTCTACAGTTTCCTCTAGTACCTTGCAGGTTATTCCCTGATGCATTAACACATGTCCTATGATCCTGACCCTTATCTTTGTCAATGTTTCCCATATATTCCTTTCTTTGCCGATTTTACGGAGATCCTCTTCTTTTCTTGCCATAACAGTCCACCTAATTTTCAGCTATGTACACTGCCATCATTATGTTTTACCACCACTACTTTGAGGTCTGTGTCAGGTGCTAAACTGACAGTAAGAGACCTCAATCCATTGGCTCTCACAGAAAACTGGATATCACACAGTGAATACTATGCTGCTGCTCCCACACCACGCAGGATGATTGAAATAGAAGCAGTGCCTCTTATTGACAAAGATGCGGGACACATCACAACATACAAAAACTGGAAGAGTTTGCGGCATTGTGAAGCGTTTCCAAACAGCAATCCAAAGGTAATTGATCATCTCTACATTTAAACTCATCTTTCACAGTGTCAGGGTAGCGTATGTCTAGGTGTTTTGTTTCGATTGATTCCTCATATTGCAGTCATGTATGCGATCACTGTTTTAATGCTATCCGTAAGCAGAAGGTGCTGCTCCCACTAACACTCTCTCTCCTTCTCGTAACAAGTTATGTCAGTCAATTAATATGGGGTAATCATCAAAGTACCTCTTGGCGGATGGGATGGAAAAGACAACGACAAGATTGGACAATATGCTGTAATAAGCATCACAGCAGAGAGTACGATCAATTTTAGCAATTTGGCCAGTTTTTGGTAATTTCAACACCAACCAATGACGTGGCAGCATGCTTCCAAGTTTCTGTATCATCGCTGAACCTGTCCTCCACTACTTTGATAGTACCATACACTAGATTGCAGATATAGATAGATGACTGTACAGTGCGTCCATTCATTTTTAATTTTCGAACATATATATCAAACTGTACCAGACCGCGTCCTATACAAATCTACTTATTACTAGCACGTCAATAATAGTGCATTTAAGATTAGGAGTACCCATCTTTCCCCATGTGGATGGGAATCACAGAGCATTCTCGCGCTCTTAGGAAGAAGTTGCAGATCGAAAGACCTTTCTTTATTATCTTTGACCAACGATCCCTACAGCACTGTCACAGATTTAATTTGCTGCTGACGAGAAATAAAAGGGTACTATATGCACTACCCTCCTTATCTCGTGAAGGATAGGAGCAATCCGAATCAGTAACTACTATTCAGCAAAGACTGTTTCGCACCAATCTGACTCATGGCACCCATCCAAGTGCACAAGATCTCTCTCTCCAGGAGCGCCTTCGTTGAGCAACTATTATCAGTGTGTGGTAGATATGACAGTGTTGTGATGATATAACAAACGGTTAAGAAGACATCTGTGATTTATGCATGATGGAGCTCCAAACAGACAAAATTTGAAACATTTTAGTAAATCAGCTGTGCTATCAATTATGAAGTATTGTTCTAGTATTTGGTATCCATACCAAGAAGATATCGGAAAGAGGGAAATGACAGTGGAATACAAGCATATTCCAAAGGCTACACGGCTCTGCTCCTAACACGCATAATGGTTGTTAGGTTCGTTGTCCGAGCTATTAGTCATGTGGAATGTAACTCTGTTAATATTCCAATGTAACAAATATATTTCCAGTGCATGACATACGTTCTCTCTGCAAGTTTCTCTATGATGAACTATTGTGAGAATCTGTAAGGCGATGAAACTAGTACCTTGCACACCAAAGTAAACATAGATTCCTTGTAACATACACACTACATAGTTTTCCAGAGATGTATGATGGCTGATGTTTACGAAGTTCAAGTCAGATTACGGTTCGGAAATTATGATATGTTCACAACAGTCCTACAAAGTGATACGTAAGCCGAAAATGTATACGAAGAAACAGTGACATCTTATGACGATCTACCATGATCGGTAGCCAGAGGAGATGTAACAGTATTATAGCAGTTTGCCGCCGCCCCTGGTACTCTTCCTCTTGCACACAGAGGTCATGGTTCGATGTTAGTTTGTATTGTTCACATGTAGGATAATACTACCGTTTCGCTTTGACACCACTACTCTAGAATGCCTCCTCTTTTCATTATCAAGATGTGTATATGTAGCGTCAGTCTAATCTCCTCCAGAAGACGCAGTTTTAATGATTTTGCTCCCTACTCATTTTATGGTATGTTTCTCTAATTATGTATTCTCAGTCAATTTTTATAATTTCTCTACGTTTTCGTGATCTACATATTTCATAGTATTTTTTACGCCTTTTTTACGTGATTACACCAGGTTTTGCTTTAATTTTACCTACTTTATGTCATTTTTCATATCTTTTTTTCACAGTTTTCCATACGTATATGGTTTTATTGCTGATATACCCCTGTGCTGTTTGATTTTCTGTGAGTATATTTGTGCTTCTTATACACCAACCTACTAAAAAAATCCTAAGACTTTCCTCTTCCCGATGATCCACAAGCATGAATTTTGGATAGAACGATCAGGAAAAATATAGTAACAGTCACTTCGTACCTAAATGTAACTGATGGAATACTTTGGATACATCTTCGTTCGTCTAGAGGAGGGAGCTGACATAGGTTTCCTATCGATGAACATGAACGATTGCAGGTAGGTAGCACTCTAGATCACGTACAGAACACGCAGTTGTATTCAAGTCGATAGTAAGTTATACCACACAACTGATGCACCCAGAGAGAACAGCGGCAAAAATTGGTTAAATGCGACATATATTATCTGCAACACAGCATTCAACTTGCATATGTCACAATTACCTCAATAGAAATACAGTAGAACATTGTCAAAAAACCATACAGAAACAGTTCTTTGAGGTATCTGTTAGCTGACACTACATGGTTGTGATTGATGGAGAGTACAGGGAAGCATATTGTAAATACTAAGAGTTAGGATTTAAAACACCTAAGCAGTCTTGCACAGGATCAGACACACGATCCATTCTGTAGTTGTATATTGCAGTCACGCCAGCTGATAATACAATGCTCTTTAGCTAAGGAAACTTTATAAAAATCTATAAGGTGGTTGCCAATAACTTTGTGGTCACATCTGGGCTTGTGATCCGACCTACGAGGTGTGAGAGGAAAGTTTTAAGAATGGGCTTGTAATTGTAGAATGTACATGCTACTGTGATGCATCTCCTTCAAAATAGTCCTCTTCTGACTGAACACACCGACTCCAACAGTGTTTCCACTTTTGGAAACATTCCTGGAAATTTTTTTCCTGAAATGTGTTAAGGACGCTCTCCGTATTTACCTTGATGTCTTCAATCGCTTCCATTTCACTGAAAATTTCGGTTTAGGAAACAGGTAGAAGTCCACAGGGGCCAAATCACGGGAATATTGCGGTTGTGGAAGCACAGGAATTTTCAATTTGGTCAAAAATCCAATGATGGAGAAAACAAGATGAGCCGGAGCATTTTCATGGCGTAGCACCCAACTCCTGTCTTTCCACAATGCAGGCTTTCTCTTCCGCACCTTTTCGCGCATACGCTCAAGGACACATTTGTAGTATTCCTGGTTAATTGTCCGTCCTCCAGGGTTAAATTCATGATGCACAGTGCCGGTTGTATTCGCCTTCGACCGACTTTGCCGTGCTTTTTTCAGTCGAGGTGAATCTGAAGTCTTCCACTGCGAAGACTGCACTTTGGTTTCAGCATCATAACCATATACCCATGATTCGTCACCTGTAATTACCCTATTTAACAAATCTGGGTCATTTTTAGTCCGATTAAACAGTTGTTGTCACATTTAAAGTCGGTATTGTCTCTGGTCACTTGACAACATTTTTGGAATGAATTTTGCGGACGCTCGACGCGTGTTCAGATCTTCATTTAAAATTGACTGAACTGCATAGAAACTTAAATTAAGTCCATCAGCTATCACCCTGTAAGTCTACAATCAGAGCGCACTACATGACCAACTTTCACAACATTTTCATTTGTTTTTGAGGTGGAAGGACCTGTCTGTCAAGCCAGTAAGCAATAGCGGATCCATTCTTAAAACTTCCCAGTCACACCTAATACACAAATTTGTTTACCATATATTTAGTGTTCATCCACGTTAAACATTCTGTTCCAACCGTCTTATCCTGTCGATGAAAAATAAGTGTTTCTTTGATTACCAGTGCTTCCATGTCAACCTTTCCTGTATTCCTCCTGCTGTTCTATACTCGTTCCCACGAACCAAGCAGAAAATATGAAAGTACTCCCTCACTCCCCCTCGATTTCCCCCATATTTTAGCGTATTTTCCCTCAATTTACACGTATTTTATTTCATTTTTCATAGTTTTATCAATTTTTATGTCACTTCTGTCCATGCGACCATGACGTTACTTCTTGCCACATGTTCTAAAACAGCTTGTAAATGTAGTACAGTAGTCAGCAACTAGCAAAATGTGTTATTTTTCTGGTCAGATGGTACAGTATAGTCAAATGCATTGTCATCTCCAAGCACATTACAGTTGCAGGGCATTTGCTCTATTTCTGTATGTCGGTGAGTGTGTCGCAAGTGACTCCTATGACCCAGTGTGGACCTAGAGATGTGTTCTATGTTCTATATATGGATCTACCAGCGGAAGGACTGGATCATAGGAACCAACGGTGACACACGCAACAGAAATGCAGAGAACAGAGCAAATAATGCACTACAGCTGTAGAATATGTGGCTGGAGGTATCTGGATGCAGGATAGTGCTATACTATACGGTCTAACCAGAAAAGTAATGCATCTGCGCTAGTTGTTGACAACTGTATAACATTTAGAGCAATTTTAGAATACTTAGCGAGAAGTGATGCCATGATTGGATGGACAGATGTGACATAAAAATCTACAAAATTACGAAAAATGAGATAAAATACGTATAATTCGATGAAAGATACTGCAAAATACGAGGTAATTGAGAGTGGATGAGAAAGTACTTGCATGTCTGGCGCTTGGTGCAGGAAAATTCTTTTACATGGGCACGTGTAGGCAGCAACAGGAGGGACATGGAAGCACCGGGAATCAGGGAAACAGTCTTTTTATGTCGACAGTGATAACACGGTTGGAACAGAATATTTAACGTGAATGACCAAAAAATGTACAGTAATAAATTTGTATACGTCGGATCATGAGCCCAAGTGTCAGAGAGACCATCAGACACAGAGCTCCTCTTGTTCTGCTGCTAATAAGGCGTGTACACCATTCGTTTGTTATATATTTTTATGAGCTTCCAACAGCAGTGGCTTATTTACAGATACCTGTGTAGTTACTAGATTATTTTTGTAACTTCTTGCTTGTTCAAGTGCTTACTAGGCACAATTTTTTTTATTTTGATAACAGCGTACAGTACTGCCTTTATTATCAACCCTTGTATCATATAGGCTTTTGTTTGTTTTTGGTTAGTGTAGCTCAGTGTCAGTTACATCTTCAGTGAGAGAGCACTTCGAATTCCTGCTGCTTATGAGCCGAGTACACGATTTGTTTCTTATACATTTTTACGAGCTTCAAACAGGAGCAACTGCAGTAATGGATAGGAACTGTTATTGCTGTGTACAGACGCGAACTGAATTGGCGACCATTCAAAGCTCCAGGCTGTGTTGGTTTCCATCACACATCTTACACAACTTGAGGCTGCTGCCATGTGGCATCACTGCCCCCCCCCCCCCCCCCCCCGGGGGTTCAGACAGAGTGATGCGAGGGACATCGAGCATGTCCCACATGTCCCCCAAACGGTCCACTGCTGTGTACGTCCCAGGTACTGCTTGTACTGAGGTTGACCCCTCACCCGTGGTCGATTGGGAGATCATTCCAAAGTCTGGCAGGCAGTGAAAAACTTTCCGAGGGGCCAATCTTAGGGCCTCCCCAGTTCATTTGACGAACAGGTTTTGGGCGTTATCTGTGGCTGACGATGTCTCTAAGCCAGTTGCAGTTGTCCACCCTATTCCAGAAGAAGCCACTTGGCCCGCATCTGGGCATTCACAGAGGGCAGGTTTGCTGCTAGTTGGGAGCTCCAACATTAGGAGCGTAATGGGGCCCCTTAGGAACATGGCTGCCAAGGAGGGGAAGGAAGTCAGTGTGCACTCCGTGTGCATACCGGGGAGAGTCATTCCATATACGGAAATGATGCTGCTGGATGCCATATAGAATACAGGGTGCAGCCAACAGCAGGTGGTGACTCATATCGGTACCAATGACGTGTGTCGCTTTGGATTGGAGGGGATTCTCTCTGATTTCTAGCAGCTAGCGGAAATGGTAAAAACAGCCCGTCTTGCTTGCGAGATGAAGCCAGAGCTCACCACCTGCAGCATCGTCGATAGAACCGACTGGGGTCCTTTGCTGCAGAGCCGAGTGGAGGGTCTGAATCAGAGGCTCCGGTGATTCTGTGACCATGTAGGCTGCAGATTCCTTGACTTGGGCCATCGGGTGTTGGGTTTCCGGGTTCTGCTTAATAGGTCAGGAGTCCACTACACTCAGGAGGCGGCTACACCGATAGCAGGGTTTGTGTGGACGGGACTGGGCGGCTTTTTAGATTAGAGGTTTTCAGGGAATCGCAGAAAGTGCGTCCGTCTAAAGGGGGCAGGTAAAACACAGTAAGGTAGGTGTAGAAACGATCGTTATTGTAGTTTTAAATTGTCTTAGTTGTGTTGGGAAAGCAGCAGAGCTCCAAGCCCTAATAGAAGGCACTGAAGCTCAAATTGTTATAGGTACAGAAAGCTGGCTAAAGTTGGAAATAAATTCAGCCGAAGTTTTTTCAAACCATCAAACAGTGTTCAGAAAGAATAGATTAAATACAGTTGGTGATGGTGCACTTATTGTTGTCAGAAGTAGTTTGCCTTGTAGTGAAATTGAAGTAGATAGTTCCTGCGAAATAGTATGGGTAGAGGTTATACTTGACAATCGGACTGAACTATTAATTGGATCGTTTTACCGACCCCCTGACTCAGAAGACATAGTTGCTGAACAGTTCAAAGAAAACTTGAGTATCATTTCAAATAGGTACTGATTCATAAAATTATAGTCAGTGGTGACTTCAATCTACCCTCGATATGCTAGAAAAATTATACGTTTAAAGCCGGCGGCAGGCATTAAACGTCATCCAAAATTCTACAGAATGCTTTCTCAGAAAGTTATTTTGAACAATTAGTTCGTGAGCCTACTCGAAGCGTAAATGGTTGCGAAAGCATACTTGATGTCTTAGCAACAAATGGTGAGTATCGTGACGAATACGGGGATTAGCGACCACAAGGCAGTTGCTGCTAGGCTCAATACCGTAACACCTATAACTATCAAAAAGAAACGCAAAATATATCCATTTTAAAAAGCTAATAAAAACGCTCTTAACGCCTTTTTAAGAGTCAGTCTTCACTCGTTCTGATCTGATCATGTAAGCGTATAAAAGTTGTGGAATTATTTCAAAGAGATAGTATCGACACCAATTGAGAGATACGTACCATACGTTAATAAGTGATGGTACTGATCCCCCGTGGTACACAAAACGGGTCTGACTGCTGTTACAGAAGCAGCGAAAAAAGCGTCCCAAATTTAAAAGAACGCAAAATCCCCAAGACAGGCGAAGTTTTGCAGAATGAAAGAAAAGTTTTGTACAACAAAAATTTATGTGACAATTTCTATTTGACGAGAGCATTTTTGCTGAGATTTTTTCACCCATGCTATGATTACATGTAATCCTTTGTAATTTTTATTCAGATGAAGACCGCGTTAATGCTGTCGGAACCATGGTCAATTTGACAATAATTCTGTGCAACCGAGGTGGCTATACATACATCCTGTAATTAAGTTACCTAACGGTTGCTGGACCATAGCCAATATAAATGTTTAAAATTCCACATTTAGAATTTATGTACAACCGCTTGCTCACAGAAAGAGCCATACGTAAAAACTGGAAATTTGCTCATATCACACCAATACGCGAAAAGAGATGTAGGAGTAATCAGCTGAAGTACAGGCCCATATCACTAACGTCGATTTGCAGTAGGCTTTTGAAACATGTACTGTACCCGAACATTATTAAGTACCTCGAACAAAACGATTTATTGACACATACCACGGACTCAGAAAATATCGTTCTTGCGAATCACAACTAGCTCTTTATGCTCATGAAGTAATGAGTGCTATCGACAGGGGACATCAAATTGATTCCACATTTGTAGATTTCCAGAAGGCCTTCGATACCGTTGCTCATAGGCTTCGCCTAACTGAAATGCGTGCCTATGGAATATCGCCTCAGTTGTGCGACTGGATTCGTGATTTCCCGTGAAAAGGTCACAGTTCGTAGTAATAGACGAAAGTCATCGAGTTAAACGGAAGTAATATCCGGCGCTCTGTTGTTCCTGATCCATATTAACGATGTAGGAGACTCTGAGTAGCCGTCTTTGTTTGCAGATGATGCTGTCATTTACTGACTTGTTAAGTCATCAGATGACCAAACCGAATTGCAAAATGATTTATATAAGATATTTGTGTGGTGCGAAAAGTGGAAATGGACCCTGAATAATGAAAAGTGTGAAGTTATTTACATGAGTACTAAAAGAAATCCGCAAAGTTTCATTTACCCTATAAGGCACACAAATCTGAAGGCTGTAAATTCAACTGAATTACAATTACAAAAAACTTATATTGGAACGATCACATAGGTTATGTTGTGGGTATAGCAAACCAAAGACTGCGATTCATTGACAGAACACTTGGAAAGTGCAACAGGTCTGTTACTAAAGCGACTGCTTACACCACGCTTGTCCGCCCTATTCTGGAGTATTGTTGTACGGTGTGGGGTGCGCATCGAAAAAGTACAAAGAAGGGCGGCTCCTTTTGTATTATAGCGAAATAGGCGAGATAGTGCCACAGACATAATACGTGAATTGGAGCGTCGATCATTAAAACAAAGGCGTTTTTCGTCGCTGTGGGATCTCCTCATGAAATTTCTTTCAATCACCAGCTTCCTCCTCCGATAGCGAAAACATTCTGCTGGCTCCCTCCTACATAGGGAGATATGATCATCACAATAAAATAAGAGAAATCAGGGCTCGCACAGAAAAATTTAAGTCTCGTTTTCCCACCTCGCCGTTCGAAAGTAGAACGGTAGAGAGACAGCTTGAAGGTAGTTTATTGAACCTTCTGCCAGGCACTTAATTCCGATTAGCAGAGTAATCACGTAGATGTAGTAGCAGATGTAGATGTGACCGCAAATTTATCGGGAACTGCCTTATAGAGTTTTATAAAGTATCTTTCGCTAACGAGTGTTGTATTACCAGCTGGGGTGACTGCAATATACAGCTACAGAACGGATCGCGTGTTCGACCCTGTGCAAGACTGTTTAGGTGTTTTAAACCCTAAGAATCAGTATTTACAATGTGCTTCTGTGTACTTTCCACCATTCACATCCAATTCTACTGTATGTGTATTGAGGTAATGGTGATATATGTAAGCTGACTGCTGTCTTTGATGCTTTCCTGGATAAGAGAACCATCTGCCTCTAAATTGACATGGATGTGCGTTAAAGGATGACAGAAAGTAGATAGTCATTGGTTGAGAGAGATTGTAAGGAGGTATAATATAATGGTAGACTGGTGATGCATTCTGAAAAGAGGGAGATGTTGCTGCAAGTCATTTGTCACGCATCTGACCATTTTCTACAGATGTTCTTGTAGTCAATTACGTGTTACGTACGTGACTTGGAGCGCTATCCAACTACAATCGTTACCAGCAAACAGCTCATTGCCACTGAATCATGTTTATCGCTGGGAAACCTGTTTCAACATCCTTCTCTATACGAACAAACATGAATGCAAAGTAATCCATTTCTGTGTCAATTCTTCGACATAAATCCAGTCTTCCGTTACCTATAGGTATGAAGCGACTGTTCCTATACTTTTCAAGATCGTTCCATCCAAAGTTCATACATGTGGTGTATAAGACATTCAAATATTCTCATCGAAAATCAAACATCACAGCCGGCCGCTGTGGCCGAGCGGTTCTAGGCGCTTCAGTCCTGTACCGCGCGACTTCTACGGTCGCAGGTTCGAATCCTGCCTCGGGCATGGATGTGTGTGATGTCCTTAGGTTAGTTAGGTTTTAGTAGTTCTAAGTTCTAGGGGACTGATGACATCAGATGTTAAGTCTCATAGTGCTCAGAGCCATTTGAACCAAACAGCACATGCGTATGTCAGCAATACGACAATATACATATGGGAAACTGAGGAAAAAATATGAAAAATGACATAAAATGGGTAAAATTAGAGGAAAATGTGGTATAATCATTAAAAAAGGTGTGAATTACGTAAAAGTTATGGAAACTACGATGAAATATGTAACATCGTGAAAACATAGTAAAATTATAGAAATTTACTGAGAATACATTAAATTGGAGAAGAATACCACAGAATGAGAAACGAATAAAGTCAGTAAAATTGCGCGTTCTGGAGGAAAAGAATAGACTGATGCTAAATATATACATCATAATAATGGAAAGAGAAGGTGTTCTAGAGACATGGTGTCAAGGCGAAACGGCAATATTAATCAGCACACGAGCAATACAACATCGTACCATGACTTCTGTGTAGAAGAGGGAGGTTACCAAGGACGGTGGTGAACTGCGATACGACTGTTACATCTCCTCTGGCTACCAATCATGGTGTTTATTTCCTCATAAGATGTCACTGTTTCTTCGTATTCTTTTCGCCTGACGACGATCACTTTATAAGACTGTTTCAGAACCGTAATCGGGCTTGAACTTCGAAAACAGCAGACGTCACACACCTCTGGAAAACTGTGTAGTGTATATGCTAGAAGTAATCGATGTTTTCTTTGGTGTGCAAGGTATTAGTTTAATCACTTGACAGATTGTCACCATAGTTCATCTAGAGAAACTTGCAGGGAGAAGGTATGTCATGCGCTGGATATATATTTCTTACATTGGAATACTAACTACATTGCATTCCACACGACTAAAGGCTCGGAAACCGCACCGAACTAGCATTACAGTGTAGCCGTGTAGCCTTTGGAATGTGCTTGTGTTCCACGATCATTTCTCTCTTTCTGATAACTTCTTGGTATGGACACTGTGATCTTCCCCCTCCTTCCTTCTTCCATCTATTGTCCACATTAAACAATGCCCAGCCCAAATAATTAATAAGCAAAGTCTTTTATGAAGATTTGAGAGCATCGAAGATTACAATAAACTTTCAGGTTTACTTAGATTGTCATGTTGAGATGGCTCCAGTTCTTTTTGTCTAGGGGTCTTATTCTTGAAGCTGAAAAGCTAACATCCGATCCTCCCGTTCGGTTTAAACTAAACAAACTGGAAGATTGTTGCCGCAGATTTCTTACGTAAATATTTTCCACTGAATTTCTCACATTGTAGTATATCATAGAGTATTTGGATTTAACACATTGACAAAGTTGAAATAACATTGTTCGCACCCATTACACAAAAATATGTCCGATCATATCAGAGCCAAGCTTACGAGCCTCACACTCTGCCGAAAAAATATTCCAAAGGCTTTACAATTTTTCTTAACAAATGAATTCCTACTAGTTTTCGTTACCTTATTAATTTTGATTATTATTTCATAAGTGAATCAAGAAGCAAACACAGCAAACAGTACAGGATTGCTTGATTATAAACAGAAACTAAAGTGTGCAAATAATTTGTACCTTCAAATGTTTCTAAAAAAAAGAATGACTTTACATGTACATTCAGAACTAGTGCTTATAGATTATAACATCCAAACAAAAATATTTTATAAAGTAAGTCGTTTTCATAAATTTTAGCTCGAAATACAATACATTGTGTATAAAATTATATGGAAGTTTTCAGAATTGAGATAATATTGACCTGTCCAAAATTCGAAAAATAATACTTGTATCGACATCTAGCGTTGAGAAAAAGTAAAGCTAGAGGAGGATGTCCTGTTATAACACCAAAATAGGGAACAATACTTTATAATTGATAGCACAGTTGATTTACGTAAAATGTTTCAAACTACGTCTGTCTGGAGCTCCGTCATGCATAAGCCACACATTTCTTCTTATCCGTATGTTATATCATCACAACACTCTCATATCAATTATACCCGATACGGGGTGCTATCCCCGTCGACATTCGCGTATATCGAGAGATCTTGTGCACTTGGACGGGTGCCATCAGAAAGATTTATGTGGAACAGTCTTTGCTGAACAACAGTTATGGACTCAGCTCGTTCTGTACCTTCACGACACGTGGAATGTAGCGCATATAGTACCCTTTACTTCTGTTCAGCTGCAAATTAAATCGGTGGCAGTATTGTAAGGAGGGTCGCAGTAAGGAATTCCAATTGCCAACTTCATTCTAAAAATGCGAGAATGCATAGTGTTTCCCATCCACACAGGGAAAGATGAGCAACCCTAATCGTAACTTATGCACTACGCTAGTAATATGTGGATTTTTGTATGACTCTGTCTGGGTATACTTTGGTGTATATGTTTGACAATTATCAAAGATTGGATGCACTACATACTCATCTATCTATATTCGCGATCTAGTATATGGTACTCTCAAAGTAGTTGAGGGGTGGTTTAGCGATTATATAAAAACTGAGAAGCATGCTGCCATGTCATCTGTCAGCACTGAACTTACCACAAAAAACTGGGAAAACTGCGAAGACTAATCACACTACCAACTGTGATGCTTATTACAGTACATTGTCCCATACCGATTGTGTCTTTTCGATCCCAACCGTCTACTGTTGATTAAAATGGTTCAAATGGCTCTGAGCACTATGGGACTCAACATCTTAGGTCATAAGTCCCCTAGAACTTAGAACTACTTAAACCTAACTAACCTAAGGACATCACACACACCCATGCCCGAGACAGGATTCGAACCTGCGACCGTAGCAGCCTCGCGGTTCAGGACTGCAGCGCCAGAACTGCACGGCCACCGCGGCCGGCTACTGTTGATTAGCACATAATGATTGACTTACATCACTTGTATGAGATGGAGAGAGTGTCTTGATGGAAGCAACACCTTATAGGGATGGTTAGCACTAAAACAGTGATTGCATACCAGACGGCAGTATGAGGAATCAATCTAAACGAAACACTTAGGCATCTTCTATCCCATCATGGTGAAAGAAGAGTTTAAATGTAGAGATGATCAATCACCTTCGATCTGTTGTTTGGAAACACTCCACAATGCCGCAAACTCTTCCAGTTTCCAGGTATTGCGACGTCCTCTGCGTCTTTGTCAATAAGAGTCATTACCTCTGTCTTTTATCTCAATCATTTCATGTGTTGTGGAGGAACCAGCATGGTTTAGGTCATGCAGTGTCCAATTTTCTGTGGAAGCCAGTGTATTGAGATGTGATGATGTTGGTTTAGCACCTGACACACTCCTCGTAGTCATGGTGGAAAACCAAAATGATGGCGGTGTACAAAGATGTCGTCATATACTACCAGGGTGTGTTACAGCAGAAAAAAAATCTGTGCATCAAACTGCTTTTGTAAGCACGACACCAGGACCCTCTCTTGTGATTGATAGTCTGTGGGATATGGTCTCCCTACAGTACAGATGACGAAACTTGTCTGTGGAAGCGACTTCGATCACAGGTCATCTGCTCAAATGCGCCGATACCTGCATATTTAATAATATGGCCACATATGCTCAATGCCAGCATGTATACAGTATTTGTTCTCGATATATTGTGGAGACTGGTATGTGGTAATATTTTATTGAGTTCTGTACTAGGTTACATAGCACAGTTTTTGTAGTTCGTAGTTTTTCTCTGTTGGATGGTACAAAATAACGAGGAGGGAGACAATGCTTGTGACAGACATAAATGCACCCTGAGACAAGCAGATCTCCTTCGTAATGCAGTATATGTGTGGTATTGGGAGATGCACCACAATGCAGTAGCAAAGTCCTCATCGTTCTTCGAGTTCCTATAAGATGTGGAGTCTAACTTTTCCGATAAGAAACATCACCATAACTGCTCATACTGTCTTTTCTACTACCTTGTGTTGCAGGAAAAAGCTTCATTTAGCTCTGACCTTACACTTAGTACATGGTTGGTGGAGCTACGACAACATGCTCCTATGTCCACCTAGTGGTCAAAGCCGGCCGTGGTGGCCAAGCGGTTAAAGGCGCTACAGTCTGGAACCGCACGGCCGCTACGGTCGCAGGTTCGAATCCTGCCTCGGGCATGGATGTGTGTGATGTCCTTAGGTTAGTTAGGTTTAAGTAGTTCTAAGTTCTAGGGGACTGATGACCTTAGAAGTTAAGTCCCATAGTGCTCAGAGCCTAGTGGTCAAAACATGTGGCTGTCGCATTAACGGAGCTCAGGCTGTTTCTCCAGGGAACGCAGAAGGTCTTAGGTATAGCCCTCTCCAACTTCTCTTCAGTTCCAATTTAAATTGGAACAATTACAGGGCGGGCAGAGACTGAGGAACAGTTACATGATGCTGAGGGACTGTCTAAAATAACACAGAAGTTTTTCTGTATGGGATCCTTAGCACACAGGATAGAAAAAGTGACTCTTTTTGAGATATGAGAGTGGCACAAATATTATTCGTCAGTGGCTGCAGTCATTAAAAGACATCCCCATAGTATCCAACCAAGGATGTTGTTGTGCTACGGTCGCAGGTTCGAATCCTGCCTCGGGCATGGATGTGTGTGATGTCCTTAGGTTAGTTAGGTTTAAGTAGTTCTAAGTTCTAGGGGACTGATGACCACAGATGTTAAGTCCCATAGTGCTCAGAGCCATTTTTTTTTAAGTATGTTGTTGAATGGATAGACCTGATTCCAAATCGCATTTCTACCAGAGAACATAACACTATCAGCGACTTTCATGTGCGTGTAGAACCAAGACCGCATTTTATACGGGGTGACAGTAGAAAAGTTGTGTTGAGTGTGTTTTTAATAGCACGGTCCTTACATGAAATGTATGTTGCTAGTGGCAGAAACCTGCTGTCAGCTTCAAATGTCGGTTCTCAGTAGGGTTCCTCGAAAAGAACATCGTCTGCCCTCCAGGGATTACCATTTGAGCTATCTGATTGGTGTAATCCGACTGCTGACAAATATTTTCTCGCAATGCAGAGTGGCTCTAACGATCAATTTAAGTAATTAGCCTCTAAATTTGATATCAATGACATGCCGTCAGGAAGGTAAAAGTGTAAATAATTCTTTAGTTGGAGCAGTAATCATGCCGTTTATTTCGTTGAGGCGATATCTTTTAACAAAATTTCTGTACTCCACCTACACAGGCAGAGACGAAATTCGTAACAAAATCAGATGTACCCCAGAATTTTTAAAGTTATACATAGTATAAAACTGATATTTACAACTTTTCTACGCTGTTGCCTTAAGAGTCCTCATATGTGGCTAGGAATTTGGTTACTTTAACGGAATTCGAAAGCGAGGCGGCATCTTGTGACAAGTATATCTTAGCACTCTGTAATGAGCCAGAAATGAGTTTAATATTCGTCCTGTGATGCATGGAATAACAGATATTAAACTAATTAGAACAGATTTATTTTTACCTGATGAGAAATTACTTAAAGAAAATGTAGCTTATGCCGTACTGTTACAGGATTTTCACAAGTAATGATACTTTAACAATGTGAAAACGCTTGTACGCCTCGATTTCTTCTGTCCTCTAAAATAAGTTGTATAAAAGGGAGAAATCTACATTTCGCGTGAGAAATTCGGGGTGTATGGTCAACATCATCAATATCTTGCACTGGGTGAAGTGGATTATTTAAATTGGGAGGTCTGTGACGCGATAGAATTGGTTAGAAGTAATGTATACATCCAAGCCATGGATATTTTGTTTTTCAGTGCACAAAGGCTGGGGGCAGACGTGGTCATGATGAGTCAGCAACCAGAAGTAACAGCTTAGCTCGGCCTGTGACGAGCAGTTAGGAACAAAAATTGCGCCCACCTGTCTGATGCCCATGGCAGCGGGGTCTGATGAAGTGGGCAGTGTGCTGGGTGTGCAGCAACAGAAGAGGACATGCGTGTTGCATGAGAAGATCGCGGATGCTTGTGTTGTGAGTACGTTGTGAGTATACTCTGGAAAAATCAGCTAATAAGTATCGAAGACTGACGAGAGTTGGCGCTAGGAGTATTGACAGTATTCGAATTCCTACCATCCTGCTCTTCCTGTAGACTCCCCATAGCTGGTGATTCTCTCCCTCTGGCTGACACACGCTTTTGCAGCTGCAATCATGGGTCGCATTTACGCCTATGGTCTCACGTGCCTCAGCGGATGTGGACATCTGGGAGGTGAGTACATGGATGTATGAGTGTTTTCAACAACCTCAGGCATCTAGCTCTGACAACTAATGCTACAGACTGGATCGTGGTTTAAGTGTGTTGTGTTTAGTGCTTCTCAATACATCGCAATGGAATCTGTCTTGCAGTAGTATTTGCTGCTGTCTCTATCCTATCACACAGTAGATCCTTCCTTCTCCTTCCGAATGTAGCGGAGAGAACCAGTTCAGGAATTCTATGGTGCTTTAAAAGCCCAATCGCAACATCAAATTCCCAAGCGATCAAATGTTTCTGATAGTAGTATTGCGGGCACACAAACCAGAACAATCCTTCTGCAGATTGTTTAAGGGCATAGCATGTAACTGAGTTGAAATCTGACATTTTTAGCTGCCTCCCAAAATGAGGAAAGGGAAAACAAATCTAGTAAGGTTTGGAAACTGGGCAGTTGCAGGAGACACTGTCCCACAGAAAGGACATCAATTTAATTAATTAGTCAGGTAATCTGATAGAGAGAGTATTTCCAAGACATTCAGAGCTGAGCGTTTACCTGGTAGATGCTGCTTTCTTTGCAGTTTGATCCAACCGTTATCGACGGCGCATGCAACAGGCCATGGCCACTTGAGAGAGGGAGAGAGAGCAGGTGCTTCAACATGAGTTTCTCAAATATCAAAGGGATGCCTCCACTTGAACCTTTTGTTTCGTTATTAGCGTGACATCCGGTCTGTGCGCTGGACAACTCTGCTGGCAGTCTGTCAGCAGTCATGACAGCAATTGTGAGACCCAAGTAGGAGTAGTGTAGTTGCTTGGACACCGCTGCATGGCGCGGTCTGGCAGCTGCTGCGGTGCCACAAGCCAGCACTTTCTGTGGGCCAGTGGACGAAGGACGACGCATGCTTCGTGATCGAGAAACTTTTTAACAGAATAATTGTGTGTGAACTGTGTTTCATGACAGATCAAAATACATGAAAAAGGGATCGATGTAATTACTTCTTTTCGACGTATTTTAGAAACAAAAATGGCTCTGAGCACTAGGGGACTTAACTTCTGAGGTCATCAGTCCCCTAGAACTTAGAACTACTTAAACCTAACTAACCTAAGGACATCACACAACACCCAGCCATCACGAGGCAGAGAAAATCCCATGCCCGAGGCAGGATTCGAACCTTCGTCTAGAACCGCGTATTTTAGAAGACCCCATCTTCCCAGATAGCAGAGAATGATGAGCAAGAGATACCTAATCCTGCCAATTTAATTTTTTACAGTACATTCTCTGCTATGTAACTGAATATCCTATCATGAGATCCTTCCTCTCCAGCACAGAGCCACCAATTTATTGGTGGGAGGGGGAAGTGGGGGAGGGAAGGGCTAGGAGCTTTACTAGAGGGGAGGGGTTAAATAATTGGTCAGTTTAATTCATTGAGCGATCAGATTGATAGAGTGGGAGAGGGCTGTTTGAATAACTCAGTCCTGAAAGTGTAGTTGTATTGGTGAGGGGGAGAGGGAAGGGTTGAAAGTTTCCAAAGGGGCTGGGAGAAGGAGACCGAGGGGGGAGGAAGTTTCTCAGAAGGACAGATAATCCACTGAGCAGAACAATAGGCTAAGGACCTGTCGGTCAAAAGAAAACAATAGGTTTGCCCCTGAATGTATATTTGCCCCTGATGTAGGCAACCTGCACTAACAAATTGTGCTGATCTCCACTTTGCCTCACTACTTACCTCCCTGTCTTACACCTTTTTTACTCCATGCTCTTCGTTCTTGGTCTTCCACTCTTACTGTTGGCTCTTAGTTCTTCCTCTATGTTTAACAGTGGAATTGGCAATGCACTCCTAATGTTACCACCGTTGCTTTTAATTTCACTGAAGGATGTTTTCACTTTTGTATAAGGTGAGTCACTCTTTTCGACAATCATGTCTTTTTCAGTTCCTTTACGCTTTTCATGAAGCCATTTTGTCTTAGCTTCCCAGCTCTTCCTGTTTATTTCATTGCTCAGTGACTTCCTGAATTTCACAGAAAATTTTTGTACATCCTTCTATCATCAATCACCTGAAGTATACCTTCTATTGCCTTTGATTTCTTCATAGTTACCTTCCTTGTACCTATGTTATTCTCTCTGACATCCACGATGGCTTTTTTTAGAGATGTCCATTCCTTTTTAACTGAACTGCCTACTGAGCTAATCATTATTGCAGTATCTGTAACCTCAAGGAACTTCATGTGTGTCACTTTATTCCATCTATCCCTCTGCTTTACATGCTGATTATTCCATACTGGTCGGTGAGTAGCCTTACAATCCAGTATCTGATTTTGGAATCTCTGCCTGACAATGATGTAATCTAACTGAAATTTTCCTGGATCCGCTGGCCTCTTCCATAAATAGCTCCTGCTCTTGTGATACTTGAACAGGGTATTCGCTATTACCACCCGAAATTTATTGCATAACTCAGTCTTTCTCCTCCCTCATTCCTACTACAAAGTGCACACTCTACGGTAATCCTGTCTTGTCTTCTCTCCCCTACAATCACATTGCAATCTGCTGAGAGTATTATATTGTCACGTAGCTTCTTCTGTGACAATATTTTCATCTCCTTTTACATACTGAATTACCCGTTCAATATTATGTCGGCATGTATAGCTCAACTATCATTGTTGGTGTTGGTCTGTTGTTGGTTCTGATGAGAACCACTCTATCACTGAACTCTTCACTCACTTTATGTTCTACCTTCCAATTCATAAGGAATATTACTCCTGTGATATATTTTTCTTCTACTATTGATATTATCCTATACTCGTCTGACCAGATATTCTCGTCTTCTTTCCATTTTGCTCCACTGATTCCACCATATATACACTGAGGCTTAGCATTTACTTTTCAGACTTTATGGTTTCACTATCACTTTTTAGAATTTCTAGCATTCCACACCCCAACTCGTAGAATGTTACCCGTCCATCAGTTATTCATTCTTTTTCTCATGGTCACTGCCCTCTTGACAGTCGCCCCCCCCCCCCCCCCAGCAGAGATCCAAGTGGGAGTCTAGTATGGATTCCTTTGTCAATGGAGAAACAATGTCACTTTTTCAATTACAGGCCACATCTGCTGTGGATACACGTTATGTGTCTTTAAAGTGGTGGTTTCCAATGCCTTCTGCGTCCTCAGGCAGTTGGTCATTGCTTATTATTTCGTCTTTTAAGGGCAGTTTCTGCTTGGTTTCAGATGCCATGTCATGGATTGCGTGGCCTGTCCCATCAGAGGTTCGAGTCCTCCCTCGGGCATGGGTGTGTGTGTGTTGCTCTGAGCATAAGTTAGTTTAAGTTAGTTAACGTAGCGTGTAAGTCTAGGGACCGAAGACCTCAGCAGTTTGGTCCCCTAGAAGTCCACACACATTTGAACATTTGAGGGGCAGTTTCCCACCCTAAGGGCAAGAGAATGCTCTGAATCTCTGTCCGCTCCTCCACCCTCACTGACAAGGCCGTTTGCAGAATGAGAGTGACTTCTCATGCCAGAAGTCTTCGGTCGCCATCGTTGATGATTTTTATTCAAAATTAAGGCAGTGACAGCGTTCGAACCCAGGACCGAGGATGTTATGATTACTACTCTAAGACTCTATCTCTAGACCACGTGGTTTACAAAATTCAAAAACGGGTTGTGGCTCAAAATAAAAGAAGTCTTGTCACGCCCGTTAGGGACTAACCCCACACAGGAAACAATATCCGCTGCCAGAATCATTGGTATGATAATCCTCCCACCAGCTTGGCCAAACGGTCCCTGTAAATTTATTGATGTGCATCTGTCAGTCAGCTCTCCCAAGAAATACATTTTACTTAAATTCGCTGCTTTATACACTTCCTTCTTCTCTGATAGTGATCCAACATTACAAATGTTTTTAGATGTTTTATAAAATTCCTTATTAATGAACGTCGAGCATCTTCCCATATTCAGCAGTGAACAAACAGGATCTCCATTAATCTCCGCACATACAAAAGGAACCCGTATCGCGGGGGCTGCAAACATGCTATTATAGCCTGAGACTGGTCACGGCGCACTCTTTGTGGAATCATCTACTACTATCTTTCTGCTTGTCAGGACACCCCTGGCCAAATGCTCCAAGTATCTACACTTGTAACACCTTATTTCCTCCCTTTCCTAATGCCTTACTGAAAGCTGTTTACCCTTCACCCGCACCAACCGTAAACTATTTTCCTCAGAACGCTTCCTGTCAATCTTCCTGACTACCTCGACATGTGTCAAGAGCTATTCCAACCATGAAAAATTTCTTGGTCAGATACTAAAGCTGATTCGCTTCCTATCGTAGGACACGTACTTTCTAACCTTCTATGATTTTATTAACAATCCCTTCTTCAGAGGTTGAAAGAGATATACTTTGAGCACCCTTTTCATTTTACTAACATAATCTGTTAATGGTTCGTCAGAATGCTTTACCCCGAGGTATAATTTACAGACTAACTCATGGTGCGTTCTACTAGAGGAATGCCGGCTGTAAAGAAGTCCAGGAAATTGCGCAAACAGTAACTTTCTCTCTGTGGCTCCCATAAAAGTGAAAATGCTTAAATCCCAGTATCTCTTCCTGATCCTGTAATGAATGTTAAATATCCTTGCTGCTTTTCACTGACAGAACCCCACCTTCGTGCAGCAGTACCACTAAGCTATCAGGCAGCTTGGTGAATAACTCATGAATACACTTCCCTTGTCCAAATCACATTGTGTCTCTAGTTTGCACCTCACCACCGTAATACCTTTCAAACATTCGGAAGTTTTACCTAACAAAACCTGGATTCGATCTTGCAAATATTTCACTTGACTCTGGAATGGCGTGGCATATTTGTGCAATCGTTCTACATCCTTGCCGCTACTCAGATCCTCGAGCCTGCTCATATAATGCAACACTCGTCACCGAGCACTACCACTTTGTCAACCTGAGGGCTAACTGACTTCTAATAGAGCTGTCACTGAAGTTGGTTCAGCCAAAGCGGGGTGGATACTGGAGATAGCCTCACTCACTTCTGCCAGGTTTATGCTCAGTGTGACTGTCAGGGGTCGAGCACCTTACAAAGACATTGTGGAATTTCAGGTACGCTTCCACGGTGTTCGTGCTTCTGATTTCTAATACTTATCTCAACTCGTCCTTGCACGAATCCATCACTCCGGTATCTTCCCTTGAGGCCATATTGAAACAGAGCAGTAAACACAGTAATATTTGTCACAGTAAGGAACACACAGCAAAATATTAAACTACTGTCCTATTTATCACTCACAGCTTGTTGTACCCTAGCCTTACTGGGAACTACCCCACCCCCCAGTACCCTCTCCTCCTTGATGATTGTCCCTTTCCTGACAACCTCAGTAAGGCCAACCACTTTGCCTCTCATCTATCCGACGTTTTTTTCCATTCCAGATGATCCCCAATTTGATTATTCCCTCTTCCATGACGTCATAAATGTACGGATACCTCAGTTCCTGCCCTTCTCCTAGCTTCCAGTACTTGGACCACACACAACCATCTGAACTTAACTCTCCCATCTCTACACAGGAGATCAACCTCACAATCCGCACTAAACGCAACACTGCTCCTAGCCACGACCGCGGTACCTACTGCCACCTCAAACACTGCCCTCCCTCCTTCCTTGCAGTCCTTGCCATCCTCTACAAGGTAATCCTTGCCACCGGCTTCTACCCCGACCAGTGGAAAACCTCCCATATCCTGATGTTCTCCAAACACAACAAGCCTCCATCTGATGTCTCTTCGCCGACCGGAGTGCCCGAGTGGTTCTAGGCACTACAGTCAGGAACACCGCGACCGCTACAGTCGCAGGTTCGAATCATGCCTCAGGCATGGATGTGTGTGATGTCCTTAGGTTAGTTAGGTTTAAGTAGTTCTAAGTTCTAGGGGACTGATGACCTCATCAGTTAAGTCCCATAGTGCTCAGAGCCATTTGAACAATTTTAGTGCCTCTTCCTATCGCCCTATATGCCTCGCCTCGGTGTTCAGCAAGCTCTTGGTATCCATTCTTACTTGGCGCATCCATCACCACCTCCACCGAAACCAACTCCTCCTCAACACCCAATGTGGCTTTCGTCCTTTCTTCTCTGACAATGACCAACTCCTACACCTCACTCATCTCCTCTCCCTCCAGCTTAACTCCCGTCACTCCACCATTTTTGTCTCCCTCGACCTCGAAAAAGCATACGACAATGTCTGGCATCCCAGTCTCGTGTTTAAACTATGCTTTTCCTGCCAACTATGTCCATCCGATTGCCTCCTTCCTCTCCCGCCGCCCCTCCTACATTACCATCCATAACACCGACTCCCACACCTTCTACCCCTCTGCCCCAGGGCTCTGTCCTCTCCCCTCTCCTCTACCTCCTGTACACGGCAGATATGCCCCAACCCCCCCCCCCCCTCCAGTACACCTCCTGCAGTATGCCAATGACACCGCACTTCTTGCCCTTGCTCCTAACTGCCACCGGCCCTTCTCCAGCATGGAGTAACCAGTGGCTCCTGAAAATCAATTCTTCGAAGACCCAGGCAGACATCATAGGTCATACGACTCGCTCCTTCTGGCTCCTTGATTTCTCCCTTACCATCTGCACCCGTCCTGTCCACCTTTCTCCCACCCTCACCTACTTTGGCCTCACCAGTGACCGTCACCTCACCTGCATCCCTCATCTCCACTCTGTCCAATCCAAAGTCCACAACCAGCTCTGATTCCTCAAACTCCTCTCTGGCCAGACATGAGGGTTGAACCCCCCTACCATCCTCCACATCTACAAATCCTTAATCCGTCCCATCCTCTGTTATGCCAGTCCCGTCTGGATATCGGCTCCCCCCCAGATTCTATAAGACCCTCCAGATCCTCAAGCGCCATGTACTCCACCTCGCCTTCTGTATACACCTCCCGTCTCCCATGTGGATCCTCTACAACCTGATTTCTTTCCTCGAACATATCTGCATACTCTACACCTCCCACCGCCTTGATCCCCCTCATCCACTGGTTTCTCCTCTCCTCTCCAACCCCCACCCTCTGCCGCACCTTCACTGTTGTGTCCCCCCTACCCTCCATCTCTACACCCTTCATCTCCTTTCCCAAGGTGGCTTCCATCAACTCATCCTCCCGGATGATGCCCTCTCTCCCTCCATTTATCCCTCCTATCAACTCTGATTCTCACCTCCCCCTCCTTACCTCCGTCCTTTCTCCAGGCTCCCTCTCCCCTCAAGAACATTGCCCAAAGACTTTCAGAAAACAGATATATCTATTTAAACTCTTTGAAATATATCTGAAGTTCAATTATGCAACGAGCGTAGCAGTCAGCAGAATAAGATTTATCAATAATGCTAATTACTCTTATAATGAGTTTTTCTAAAAATTGTATGCACGATCTGCCTCTAAACCTACTTCTAAGAATGGACCGTCTGACCACAAACGTCAAATACCAAAACACCTCCAGCTAATGGAAAGTAATTTCTTCTGAGGCCAAGACCGCTACATATTATTTATTTTACGATGACTGGTTTCGACAGAAACTTGATGTCATCTGATCTACAAACGCAATGAAAGTTAAACGACATGTAGAGGAGATGGTATCTTTGACACCACTGAACCAAAGATGTTGTCTGTGTTGCAGAATCGATTGTAAGTAAAGGCGCGCCGAGAGCAGCGGTAGTTGCCATTGCACTCTATTAAAGGTAGGATGTAAGACTTAAAGCTAGTGGCTAGCTGTGAGAATTTAGCTTTTGGCCTATGGGCGAAACATAATATAGTTCTGTGAGGTAATGAAATTTTGTATATTTAGTTTTAAGCATGCAGCAACGCACTGTGGATTTGGCTAATTTTTACAGTACTGAGCCTTGAATGTAGGAATCAAGTATTTGCCATTAGATTTAATATATAGGTTGATTAGGTATGCCCGATTTGTAATATTTTGTGTGTTTTGTAGTCCTGATACAGTGAAGTTAAATTTTGGAATCTATTTTGTTAAACGATTTTAGACTTTTTCTCATGGAACAATCCAAGTATTTTTAATTACGACAGTAAGCGAGAATTGTAGAAAAGTGTAAAAGTTCACTGATTTGGAAGTTAAAGTAAAATGTTTCATATTATGTTTTGTGAAGGAGAAACTTTATTTTGAATACTATTCTCAAACTGAAGCATTCGGTCTTAGCATATGCCGTTATCAGTACCTATCCTCTTCCATGTCGTGGTTCTTTAAATCCAATGGATATTTTTAAAAGAAATGATTTTTCAATCAGAGTCAAAAAAATATTAATGTGCCAGAATCAGAAAAGTAATAATGTTTGTAACAGTTTCAATGTGGGCAGCATTGCACAGCGCTGAGCCAGTATCCAAAATTATCACCGAACATTTGCAAGGCTATTCATTTATCAACTAATCTACTGACATTATTTGTATAAAGCTATTTTACGGCCGGCATTGCACTTCGCTGAAGCAAGATTAAATATTTTGTATGCCTGCTGTGGAGAGAACAGAATACCAAGATTACAACCGCTGCTACTCAGGAGTTACGGAAAAGTTCAAATGGTTCAAATGGCTCTGAGCACTATGGGACTTAACTGCTGTGGTCATCAGTCCCCTAGAAATTAGAACTACTTAAACCTAACTAACCTAAGGACATCACACATATCCATGCCCGAGGCAGGATTCGAACCTGCGACCGTAGCGGTCACGCGGTTCCAAGACTGTAGCGCCTAGAACCTCACGGCCACTCCGGCCGGCTAAGGAAAAGTATTCCATTGTGTATTTGCATAGGGAATTTTATGTTAAATGCACAGGGCCATAGAACTCGGTGCTCACGAGACTAAGTTAATTTCAGAGGGATTGATTTCGTTACAGGTATTACATACTGGTTTTCCAGAAATAGTTATTTGCTCAACAACTCATTACGCAGTAAATTTCCGTAAGACAAACATTACGCATTGTATATCCAATAACAAACACGAATAATTCATTATTAAAGAACGTTACAAGATTACTGGATGTACCTCCCATTCCTGCTTCTCAGGCATATACACAATGGTGCTGCCATCCTGACCAGGCTACCTGTTTGCCTTGTCGGGTAACACGTAACGTTTACGTGTACTACTGTCAATGAGAGCCTGTCTCTTAGGGATTGCAGATACATCATCAGCTGTTTGTTGCCCTTCGCATGAGTTAACTGACGAGCAGTGGAACCACTGTCTGCTGTATCATGTTTGTTATAAGCAATGTTGCGATTCATTTACGTTGTGTTGCTTGGAAAATATCCATGTACTAGAAATACTAGAAGCGTATAAACCAAGTTCAGGGTCGCAATGATTTTTACTAATGAAGAACAGCTCGATGTGCTCTTAACTTATCGCCAGCATAAAAAAAAACGCAACAAGAGTAGTAGAAATGTGTGTATAACAGTGAACAGGTGGACACTGTCCAACTTGTTCCAACTTCGTTAATACCATCAGAAGGTTCCACATGCCTGGAAGTCTTGCCACAGGAAAATTCTGCGAAAGACTGCTAGCAACAAATATTCTGCAATAAATTCGCATGCCAGTTCTCCTCAAATAAAAAGAGAGGGTAGAATATTTCTCTGTATCAGGATCTACAAGGCAAGGGTTTTCGACGTCGCTTTGCATACTGTCAGTGGGTTCTCCAGTAAGACAATAATTTTATGGAGGAAGTTCTTGTGATGTACAGACGGTAGCAGAGCCAGGATGGGGAACATGTAGGCACATTTATTTGGTCCAAGCCTTGTTGGCACAAATTTATTATTTAACAACAATTGGTTATACATCCAAGTTAATACAATTAACAGTTTAAAAGGACATTTTAACAATAAATTTTTTTTTAAGACATTCTCTAGAGGCCATGCAGCCCCACTCTGAAACATTACATAAAAGTACTGTTAGTAAAAGGTATATTATATCGTACAATAGTGCAACATGTACAAATATTAACAATTACACCAGAAAAATATTGAACTTGTGATTTGTACTACATGTAAATCAAACCTTAAAGAATCCAGTTTGGCAAGAGTGCAACAAATTCCCTACTGCCTGCCAAAAAAAAAAAAAAAGTAAAATAACATTAACGACTGCTGACATGAGTAAACACTGTCAAGTTTTCAATTTCACGACGGTTGTGTTATCTAGCAAATTTTCATTTAAATACTCCCCCTCCCCACGTATTCCAAAATCAATTCAGTCAGTCTCGAGAAGAAACACAACTTAATACACTAATATGGCAATATCAAGAAATAGATGGGTTTATCCCAAGCAATATTAGTAGAATTAGGAAATTTGCAATTTAAACGCACCAATTTTAACAAAGTCTAATGTAATAATAATTTGGACAGAACTTTCATAAAATGATGGATGGTAGTGGATACCGTGCCATACACTATGAAACAAAGTAAGAGTTATTTACAGTAGACACCTGGCACATGATCATATTCTCTGAAGTATTTCAAATCACAAAATGCTGGCTACAAGAACCAACCCCCCTAATAAAGTAATGATCATGAAATGTAACAAATGTATATGAAAATTTCGGCCTTAGCCAGGTGACGAGAACCACACCAATGCAGTTTCCTGTTACACTCGAGTACTAGGTCCAACAAACAACAGTTGGTCATGGACAACTACGCTAAGCAAGCGAGCATTCCGTCCTCCTCACATGCTCACAAACAGCCATACTCATCGCAGTCCTTAATCGGTAGGCACCAGTTGACACCCCGCTGTCGCCATATACCGACCGAGCCGTCCTCCCAAAAACTCTTGCTTCGCACACCAGCGCCAATAGCGCTCAGCGATCACGCCCTCTATCGCTGCGGCGAAAACAAGTGAAATAATGTCGCGGGTAAATCAAAAATGCTGAGCCGTGACACGGCTCAGGTCTGTTTACTCACGTTGCCACATGCATATATCACGGGAAATCAAATTTCAGAAACAGGCACAACTGTCAACTGAAAATCTGCTTGTCTTCGTCAGATGCTCAATGAACAACAGTATTGTGTGAATGCGCTGTGTGGCATACTCAGGCAGTAATTATTTTGTTAACGGCACATTGGACGGGTAAAAGTTCTGCCATATTTCGGTAAATAGCTTTTTAATCCGTCAGTTTTGTGAGGGATAAGTTAATAAATACAACAAACGGAGACTTAAGTGATCAGTAATATGTCGTCCTTCACTATTCACAACAATTTGCCAACGTCGGGGAAACTTCTCGATAGCGCTGCTGTAGAATTCACGTGGTTTTGAGGCGAAGAAGCCGTCGAGACGTGTTCGGAGCGCATTTTCATCTGGGAAGGAAGTTCCTTGAAGGTTGCTCAATAGAAAGCGCAAAAGATGAAAATCTGAGGGTGCAAGATCAGGTGAATAACGCATCGTTTTTTGACAGTGTTACCGTGAAGTATCATCACTTCACGCAGTTCTCCTGCTCGTTGCTCTTGGAATGTGTCTGCAAGACGTCACAGTTGTTGACAATAAATGTCAGCAGTGATGGCTGCAGCTCGCGGAAGCAGTTCGTAGTACAGCACACCATCGCTGTGGATGTGCGGGGAGTTGCTGCTTTGTTTGGGCTCTGTCGTTCCTTTCTTTTCCTTAAGTTAGCATAAAGACACAGTCTCTCGTCATCAGTAACAATACAGGATAGGAATGGTCGGCATTGTTCACAAGCCAATTGATGACGAGCAAGCAGAGATGCAAATATGATTTATCTGATTCTTGCTTAGTTAGAGCGTGCGGTACCCATAGACCCGATTTTTGGACGTTCCCCATTGCATGCAAATGTCGTACGAATCATCACATTTTGCAGTTCTCGAGTATACTGAGGTCGAACATTGTGTATTAATTCGTTTAAACTATCATCATCAAACCCCGAAGGTCTTTCTTAACATGAAGAGTCACTAAGGTCAAGACTCTCCTCCATAAAACGAGAAAACCATTTTCTTGCCGTGCTCTGTCCAATGGTATTAGGGCCAGTACGCGGCGCAAATGTTTCTGGCTGTCTCCGCTATTGTCAGCCCTCTACTGGACTCAGACAGAAGAATATGGCGTTAGTGTTCCGATTTCTCCAAACAACAGTATGTAGAGTCAAATAGCAACAGTGAACTGCAAATAAAAATCACAAACGATAAACATACACATAGCAACCGGAATACCAAAAGCACTACGAACCAACCCACGAGGGTCACTCCGAAATAAATGCACACTATATTTTTTAAAATTCATCTTTTATTCTACCTGTTTGAAAGTTTTACAGTATGTAGATACATCCTTTAGGAACAATATTTTCATTTCTACGCATAATTTCCATCCCTTTCAACTGCCTTACGCCATCTACGAACCAGCGCATGGTAAAATTCTGGACCAACCTGTTGGAGCCACTGTTTGGCAGCGTTCACAAGGGAATTATCATCTTCAAACCTTGTTCCACGAAGAGAGTCTTTCAGTTTCCTAAAGAGATGATAGTCATATGGACTGTAAGGCGGGTGTTTCAGTGTTGTCCATTTGAGTTTTGTGATCGCTTCTATGGTATTTTTGACTGACATGTGGCTACGCATTGTCGTGCAACACCAAAACATCATGCTTTTGCCGATGTGGTCGCACACGACGCAGTCGAGCTTGACGTTTCTTCAGTGTCGTCACATATGCATCAGAGCTTATGGTGGTTCTACGTGGCACGATGTCCACAAGCAAGAGTCCTTCGGAATCGAAAAACACCGTAGACCTAACTTTTCCAACAGAAGGTGTGGTTCTGAATTCTTTTTTCTTGGTTGAGTTTGCATGATGCCACTCCATTGATTGACTCTTCGTCTCTGGTGAAAAATAATGGAGCCATGATTCATCACCTGTCGCAATTCTTCCAAGAAATTCATCACCACCATTCTCGTACTCATCCAAAAGTTCGCTGCATACCGTTTTTCTTGTTTCTTTGTGAGCTTCTATCAACATCCTGGGAACCCACCTGGCACAAACCATTTTTAATGCCAACACTTTCAGTATTCTGCAAACACTTCCTTCCCCTATCCCATCGTAGCGTGACAAATCACTCTGATGCGTCTGTCAGCAGTCACCAATTCGTTAGCTCTCTGCACATTGTCTGGAGTGTGTGCAGTAGCCGACCGAAGTGGCCGATCCGTTCTAGGCGCTACAGTCTGGAACCGCGTGACCGCTACGGTCGCAGGTTCGAATCCTGCCTCGGGCATGTTTGTGTGTGATGTCCTTAGGTTAATTAGGTTTAAGTAGTTCTAAGTTCTAGGGGACTGATGACCACAGATGTGAAGTTCCATAGTTCTCAGATTTTTTTTCTTTGCTTTATTGAATTTCAATTCCCCGCGAAGGGGGCGGGCTGGCAGCAGCTTAGTATGCCGCTCTTCAGCCTACAGACTTTGTTAGAAAGATGAAGAGAATAAATAATAAAAACAGGCGATAAAATCGGAGACTTAAAGAGTAACATGGCGAAAAGAAATCGTGGAACTTAAAACAAAGAACAGAGGGATGATGATGCTAATAAAATACATACGAAGCAGACAGGTAAAACAATAGACAGACAATTAAAAAGCAGAGCGACAGTCTGGATTCTGTTCGCAAAAGACATAAAATCCACACCCAGCGACAGCATGGTTTCTGTTCGCAACACGAGAAAGACGAACAACACTGAATAGTCACTGGAACACTGCACTAAAAAGTTGGCAAATGTGACATACCACAGCCGAGAGCAGGTGGGGGGAAACTGGACAGATGATGGGAAAACAAAAAAGGGGGGAAAGGAGAGTAAAAGCGAAGGGGAGAACCAGGAAAGGAGCTGATGGAGGATCAGGACCCATAAGAGGGGTGGGGGGCAGACGCGACAGGGAGTGGGGTAGGCAGAGGAGGGGAATACAAAAGGACTTGGGGGGGGAGAAGGGAGGTAGGGAGAGGTTTAGTGGGGAGAAAACAGGACGGAAGGGGGGAAGAGGGAGCCCAGGGAAAGGACAGAGAAAAGGAGGGGGAGTGAGGATCAGAGTTGATAGGAGGGATAAATGGAGGGAGAGAGGGCATCGTCCACGAGGGGGAGTTGATGGAAGCCACCTTGAGAAAGGAGATGGAGGGTGTAGAGATGGAGGGTAGGGGGGACACAACGGTGAAGACGTGGCAGGGGGCGGGGATGGGAGAGGAGAGGAGCAACCAGGGGGCGAGGGGGTTCAAGACGGCGAGAGGCGTAGAGGATGCGGATATGTTCGAGGAATAGGAGCAGATGGGGGAAAGGAATGAGATCATAGAGGATCCGCGTGAGTGCTCAGAGCCATTTGAACCATTTTGTGTACGAGGCCTGCCGCTGCAAGGACAATCCTCAATACTGCCGCGCCCGCTTTCATCACGTAACCTGCTTGCCCACCGACTAACTGTACTGCGATCGACAGCAGCATCTCCATGCACCTTTTTTAACCTCTTGTGGATGTTTCCCACTGTCTCGTTTTCACAGCTCAGGAATTCTATGACAGCACGTTGCTTCTGACGAACGTAGCAGCCATCTTGAAGACATGCTGTGACGGCGCCACTCACGGGAACAGGTTGAACTAAGTTTGAAAACAAGCGAGAAGGATGTATCTACACAAATGGTTCAAATCGCTCTGAGCACTATGGGACTTAACATCTATGGTCATCAGTCCCCTAGAACTTAGAACGACTTAAACCTAACTAAGCTAAGGACATCACACAACACCCAGCCACGGATGTATCTACACACTGTACAACTTTCACTCATACAGAATGAAAACTGTATTTTTACAAAAATAGTGTGCATTTCTTTTGGAGTAACCTTCGTATTATATTCGAAGGAAGTAAGAACTTTTATTTGCAACATTTCAACTTTTCAACTACCAAATTAGATGTTCAAAATGCTCAAATGTGTGTGAATTTCTAAGGGGCCAAACTACTTAGGTCATCGGTCCCTAGACTTACACACTACTTAAACTAACTTATGCTAAGAACGACACACACACCCACGCCCGAGGGAGGAGTCGAACCTCCGGCGGGAGGGGCCGCACAGTTAGTGACATGGCGCCTCTAACCGCGCGGGTTCTCGGCGCGGCACGAAATTAGAGGGAACTAATTACTCCGAAGAGTCATATCCGAATATTTTTGTTTTTTCTGTCCGTTGCCTCTTATAGCCTGATACTGGGGAGGAGTCCCGCGCTGCCAGTGCATTACGAGAGTCGGTCCGCAGCGCATATTAACACTAGCTGCAGCGGCGCGCTGCACTTTAATTACAGGAGCAGTGAGAGAGGCGGCTGGAATGCCATGTGACCACACGCAGCGTCTGCGCGCCGTTCTGCGAGTGGCCGCTGTAGCTGGGGAAAGGGTCTGCAAGCAACGGTGGGCGCCGCAGTGCACCCATTAGCTGCTGTTGCGAGGTAAAAGGAATGCGCAATGGCCGCAGGAAAAGGCTATAGTGCTCACGCTGCTTGGCGGTAATACCTGAGCGTAAAAGAAGAAAAAAAAATTCCGAGAGATGGCAATTGCTTGTAGAAAAGAGCTAATTATTGGTTCTGTAAGGAACGCAAGCAAGAAAAGAGCACTCCAATTTGCCGGAAAACGTAAATTAACGTATTTCTGTTAATGAGTTGAATTCCTTGAGGGATCCTACGGAACGTACTAAAGTCGAACATATTTTTCGTACACGTTGAAAAATGACGATAAAATTTTCTCCTAACTCTTTGGGGCACAATAAATTATAGTAAAATAATGTAGCAATGTATACCAAAGAGGTAATTTAGATACTTAAAAGCAGTATTTATTTTGGCACATTCTAGTGATACGAAATATTCAGTCATATCATTACTGCTTTTTCCAGCAGCAGCTGTACGCAGGGTGATTCAGCTGCTCCTACCGCTGGGTTTTACGCAGCTTTCAGCGCCTTCAAATACCATACTCAAGTTTTTCGTATTCTCTTGCTCACTATACGCAAATTACTAGTCCAAAAAAGAAAAAAAACTAACAAGCAAGAATGTACAAATAACAACACTGTGTCGTCTGTCCACTATAACAATGCATTCGTGATTACTGTTTAAACAAGTTCTCTTGGTTCTTGACTGGATAGTTAACTTCAAACATTGTTGCATGTTAACAGTTTCTAAGTCTGACAAAGCGTACTAGTAAACTAGTAACGGGAAGTGAAAAATGTTATGGCAAAGACTAAGTTAAAAAGCAGATTATCTTTCAATAAACGGTTTTACATGTGAAATGTGGTGTAAACCTTTACTCTTCCTAGTACGCAGAGTTTCAACTTCAACGAAATTATCATGTGGTGTACGTAGGATTCTGTAAGGTCCATTGTAAACCAGAAAGAATTTGTGACTGAAGTGTTTCTTCTTATGTGACAATGAATGAGCTTTAATGAAAACTTTCTGACCAATATATAGTTTCTTTGCATTTGCTTTACCGTGTAGTTTTCTCCTTTTGTCTGCAGCAGAATTTATATTTTTAATAGCCAAATCAATTATGTCTTTGTGTCGAAGTTTACGTGTATTCGGAAAAGGTACAAGCTCTCTGATTCTGTTTGGTGGTTCTTCATTCTTCAGTACAAGAATAGGTAAAAAAATGGCTCTGAGCACTATGGGACTCAACATTGTTGTGTCTAGACAAGACAGCCTAGACACAATGAGAGGAAGCCGAAAGGCACGCGCTTAAACTCACGCAGGCTGGCGTAAGGTCTGAAACAGGATACGTAATGAATGCTATAAAGAAAAGTACGTAGCTTCTGGAATACTTAACTTTAATCCACATTTGTAGAACATCGCTCTTGATGATACATTAATAGAATCTCAATACCAATTGAATACCGCGCCTTGCTAGGTCGTAGCAAAAGTAGCTGAAGGCTATGCTAACTATCGTCTCGGCAATTGAGAGCGTAGTTGTCAGTGAACCGTTCCTTGCAAAGTCGGCTGTACAACTGGGCGAGTGCTAGTACGTCTCACTAGACCTGCCGTGTGGCGGCGCTCGGTCTGCCATCACTGACAGTGGCGACACGCGGGTCCGTCGTATACTAGCGGACCGCGGCCGATTTAAAAGCTACCATCTAGCAAGTGTGGTGTCTGGCGGTGACACCACAAACATCTTAGGTCATAAGTCCCCTAGAACTTAGAACTACTTAAACCTAACTAACCTAAGGACATCACACACACCCATGCCCGAGGCAGGATTCGAACCTGCGACCGTTGCAGTCCTGCGGTTCCGGACTGCAGCGCCAGAACCGCTAGACCACCGCGGCCGGCAAAGAATAGGTACTAGAGCAGTGGAGTCATGAGGCATTTCATTCAGCACATTTTGAAATAAGTGTAAATATCTGTCCCAATACTGATGCTTTCTGTGACAATAAAGTCTGCAAAGCTTATTGATTTCTTTCATAATCCGTTCAGACGGGTTACAATGTGGTGAGTACAATGAAATAAAAACAGGTTTGATTTTATGATTCTGAAACATGAGTGACCAAACAGCAGATCTGAATTGCGGTCCGTTATCTGGAAATGACTTTACTAACGTGTCCAACTTCACGTAAGAAATTTTTAACAAGGGCGTTGGATACAGACCGTCCAGTGGCTTGACCTAACTGTGTGAAAGAAACAAATCTTGAAGTAAGTTCAACGGCGACTAAACCGTACGAAAATCCGTTCGATGTTCTGACAAGGGGTCCCAAGAGATCAACAGCAGCAAATTCTTTTAATTTAGAAGGAATGATAGGAAACCGGAGCGCGATGTGAGATAGTAGATGGTTTAGCCTTTTGACAAAGTTTAAAAATAGGCAAGACTCTTAGAATTCTCTTTTCCATATTGTCAAAATAACACGTTGTCCGAAGAATGTGATAACATTTTCGTGGAACAAAATGTGCGTAACTGAAATGAATGTACCAAATGAGCTTTTTAACAAAATCGTCAGGAATGCAAAGTACCCATAGCTTGTCATCAACAGTGCAGCGTTTGAAGAGTATGTTGTTTCTAACCAGATAATAATGCCGAATCTGTGTGTGTGCCTTTTCATGCCATTTACTTTTGATGTCTTTCCATTTCGATATTTCCTATTTGCTATTTTGCTATTACCTATTTCCTCGCTATACGCAAATTAATAGTAAAAAAGAACAGGACCTTTTTGCAGGAAGTTTAATGGATTTAAATTTTGTACTGAGATACGTTTCCACTGGAGGCCACAGGTCTCGAACTATTCAAGAACAATGCGTTTGAAGGCCACGTTGTAACCGGCTGCTGTGACCGAGTGGTTCTAGGCGCTTCAGTCCGGAACCGCTCTGCTGCTACGGTCGCAAGTTCGAATCCTGCCTCGGGCATGGATGTATGTGATTTCCTTATGTTAGTTAGGTTTAAGTAGTTCTAAGTCTAGGGTACTGATGACCTCAGATGCTAAGTCCCATAGTGCTCAGAGCCATTTGAACCATTTTGAAGGCCACTTTGTACCATTGCCATGAATGATTCGAAAAGTACGTCCTCTAGCGAAAATGCATCCCAGTACAAAATGTAGGGGAGAGTCGCTTAAAACAGGGTACTTAATAAACAAAATGGCATATGTAATGAACTATGCGCACCAATCTGTTGAGTTTTTAATGACTAGTTGTCCGATCTGTCTACCTACAATTGGGCATGAAAAACATATATTTAAAAAAAAAATGGCTCATCACAGAAAATAGCCGGCCGAAGTGGCCGCGCGGTTCTCGCGCTGCAGTCTAGAACCGCGAGACCGCTACGGTCGCAGGTTCGAATCCTGCCTCGGGCATGGATGTGTGTGATGTCCTTAGGTTAGTTAGGTTTAACTAGTTCTAAGTTCTAGGGGACTAATGACCTCAGCAGTTGAGTCCCATAGTGCTCAGAGCCATTTGAACCACAGAAAAGTATTTTTTACACTCGTGTCAACTACCCCGTTTTATCAGACTAGTTGGATAAAACAGAGTACGACATTACAATTAAAATTAAAGGAAACAACTCCATTTACAAACCATGACAATCATTTCATGTACAAAAACCACATTCATATGGTCCATCATCATTAATGCCGGCGCACTTTTCATGAGCCCTTTCACTACCTTATAACACTTCACGCAGCCTTCTTCAGACTTAGAATTGGAGAAAACTTTATTACAATAAATGCAAGCTCTATTATCTTCTCCTTCCTCTTTTGATGATGCGCTATACTCCCATACTTTCCCATCTTTCTTTGCTTTCTTCTGTCCAACATTTCTGACTTTAGTAGGCTTACAACTGTTAGAATGTGGCCCCATTTGAAGTTTCCTTCTGCGTGTCTTCTCCTTTTTCATAGAAGACTTTAATTCTTCCTTATAAGGTGAACTTGTAAGAACAGCTGTCTTTCCTCTCCTTCTATCAGATTTTTGTTTCTTTCTTTCAGCTGTCGGCACTGCTTTTAAGTCTTTCGGAGAGACGTGGAAAGCTGAAGGCTTAGGCCTATCCGACTGCGAAGACCCTGCTGTGGTTGGAAAAAATGTTTCTCTGTTTAATGACTCTGAAATAGGTTCCGAAAGCGGGACATCACCTTTCTCCAACGGTGGGTCAGTGTCTGTTGTTTCAGCAGGCTAATACATCCAATCAGGAAAAATATCTGCATCCACTGGGAAGATTCCAGTTTTACAGAATGCATTTACAGCAGTCTCAATAGACGCAGCTTTCACGAATGCTGCCCCACACAGCCCTGCTACTTGATTGATGGTTATCACTCGTCCAGGAAGACACTGAAGCCACTTTCCAACCTCTTGAGAGTAAGAATTATTCAGTGGGACCATGAATGTAACATCTAGGGGCTACATTTGGTGGGTGCAGTGTGGGGGGAAGCATAAGAGATGAATATGGTTTTCTCTAGCCATACCAATATGTTCAACACTCTTTGTGTGTGTTGAGTGACCATCCAAGAGCAGAAGAACGGGTTTCTCTGCAGTTGATTTAGAAAATTCAACAAATTTTTGAAATCACTTCAGAAAAATTTCTTTCTGCGTCTATCCGCTAGGGTGATATTCCGCAGTAGATCCTGGCGGAGCATTATCCAGCAGCTCAGGCTTGGCTCTTTGTCTAGGTGACACAAACATTGTGGGCATACAGGCTACAGCAGTCACTAAGATGCCTCTCTCCGCATAAACCAAACCGCCAACTTGACGTTTTCCCCTCAAGTCAAGCACCTTTGTCTGCTTATTAGGGACTGTTGTTATTCCTGTCTCATCCACATTATAGACTCTATCGGATGTGAAGTTGTACCGATTATAAAGTTCTAACAGCAAACCATAGAATGGCTTCACCACTGCACGGTTAAAGCCCATTGCTCTGGCAAGAGATGTTGGCTCGGCAGAACGCAGGCTTATTTCCGGATTTCTCTCAAAAACGAATAGAGCCAGCATTTACCTGCCATCTTCTTAGTCTTGATGAAGTTATGCGGCAAGTTATTTTTCTCTGCCAGTTCGTAAGCAAGACTCCGCGCTTCATCGATGGTCAATCCAAACAATCTGCTTTCCATTAACAGTGTATATTAAGCCAGTTCATTTTCCTGCTCCTGATTAAAAACAGGTTTGTCGCGGCCTAGACCTAAAACAACAACAACAGTAATAATAGTAATAATAATAATAACACGTTCCCACATACAAGTATGCACCACAAAATGTACTGGAGAATGATGAATACAAATTACATTGGAACAGAAACTAGCAAAATACACAAAGCAGTCACTCATATAAATACATCGGCTACACCATTGCAATTTCATAACCACTTCTACAACCCTTTAGATCACATAACATCGACAGATACGAAGAAAGTAAATTGGGAAAAGAAAACACTACATGGCAAGCACCCGTATCATCTAACACAGCCACACATCGATCAAGACGCATCCAACACATGGCTAAGAAAAGGCGATATATACAGTGAGACGGAAGGATTCATGATTGCAATACAGGATCAAACAATAAACACCAGATATTACAGCAAGCATATTATTAAAGATCCCAATAGCATAACAGATAAATGCAGACTTTGCAAACAACAAATAGAAACAGTAGATCACATCACAAGCGGATGTACAATACTAGCAAATACAGAATACCCCAGAAGACATGACAATGTAGCAAAAATAATACATCAACAACTTGCCATACAACATAAACTAATAAAACAACACGTTCCCACATACAAGTATGCACCACAAAATGTACTGGAGAATGTTGAATACAAATAATACTGGAACAGAACCATTATAACAGATAAAACAACACCACATAACAAACCTGACATCATACTCACCAATAAAAAGAAGAAATTAACACAACTAATCAAAATATCCATACCCAATACAACAAATATACAAAAGAAAACAGGAGAAAAAATTGAAAAATACATCCAACTGGCTGAGGAAGTCAAGGACATGTGGCATCAGGATAAAGTTGACATTATACCAATTATACTATCAACTACAGGAGTCATATCCACCAGTACATCAACGCAATAGAGGTACATCCAAACTTATATATACAACTACAGAAATCTGTAATTATGATACATGTTCAATTACCCGAAAGTTCATAAATGCAATGTAACATACACCGTACAGTTAAAAGAAAGTCACGCTTGATCAAGGTCCGCGTCACTTTCCATTTTTAACCAGACATAACGTCTGAGACAGGAAAGAGAAATAATAATAATAACTGCAACAGTTTAATTTCTTCTAAATTAGTATGTAGGCCTACTTTTCTTTGTAGCATCCTCTAAACGCATTCCACTCCGGACCTCGGAGTACTTCCAGAGTACTCTGAGGAACCAGGAATGACATTGATGCTTTCAAATAGCCCGATGTTTGGGCCAAAACTACCGCTACAGCTTCTTTCAAACTCTCTTTACTCCATGACCGTCAGTTTTCCTTTTATAAGGCACCATAATTTTAGCATAATTTAAGTTAGATCCAATGAATAATAATAATAATAAATTTTCTAATTGAGCAAACTAAATAAACAATTTGAAAATCGCAAACGACGAAAAGGGGGGTACTACCGTGTTTCATCAAACTTAGTGGCACCCTGTTGTATCCGACAACGCCATGTTGAGAACAATTTGATTTCAACAGCCCTTCAGCGGGATAAACATATTGAAACACTCAACGATCTGTAGAGCAGACAATTTTTAACTTATATCATACTTACTTTACAGTCTTCATAAATAGTGCCTTGCAAATATAAACGCACAATTCACAGTGGAATATTAGAACACAACACTGTAAAAATATATTTTTCCACCGAGAGAACTCACGGTTGCTTTCAACGGACTGCAACTACTCTAAGAATGAAGGTCATCGAGTGGGACTGAGGCTACTATGTTAACTGGGAGATGGCAGCACAGATCAGACGAGAAAAGTAATATACCCTGTTTCATCAGACTACCCTTCTTTAGACTCCCCACTAACTACATTAAATTTCCGTCGAAGAGGTAGCATTCATTTTTTCTGTACAACTAACAGTTTTTTATTCAATAGTGTAATGTCAGTTACCGCGACAAGAAAGTATCGAACGGAAAAAATCTTCGACCCGGCCGGGAATCGGGCTAATAGTAGGTGCATAGTCAGAGAGGGAACATGACAACTTGCGGGTGGCATTACAAGGCGTAGTGGGTTGCACAAAACTCAGTGGTAAGTCGAATTCATGTTTTAATGTATTTATGGCTTAGGATGTGTTGTTCTCATCATCATTTCATCCTCATCAGCGGCGCGCAGGTAACTCAGTAAGGCGTCGACTGAAATAAAACTTTTACTTGGCGGCCGAACTTCTCCCCGCCAACGATGCCATACGCTCATTTCATTTTTATGGCTTCGGATTTCATATTATGTAAACTGTAATGTTCGCATTTAACTACAACAGGCGTTGTGTTATTTTGCTCTATGAGCGGCACAGCAAGAAATTAGCTACGGCAATTGTCTTCACAATCGAGAGAGCAGTTAACGCCACCGGACATATCCGCCATCAACTAAGCGGCCAGAGGAAGGAAGAAGATGACAAGAGCGTCAAGTTTTTGCTACATTTACTTTTTTAACAAATGATAAAGAAAAGAAGATGCAATTTCTATTATACATTCAAAAAGGTACGATGCTTTGTATATAGTGTTGCAACAAAACATTCATGAAGTGTTGACATTTATTAGAAAATTTTGACAATTGTGAGAATAGAATATTTCAAACTGTGGTATTGGGAAGAGTAATCACATGTTTAGAAATTACATAGTGAAAGATGAGATTCTTCTTGACGCTAAGGAAAATGTATAAGCTACCTTTGGTTTATGAAAACTTTATACAGAAATCTTCATTATTTACGTCATTCTAAAACGTTGATTTGAAAAAGTGGAATTACGTGTCAGGGACTACATAATATAACTACACGGAAGTCATTATGGTCTCTGGTGAAAACAAATTGCGTGTATTATAAATGACAAACGCAAGTATTCCAAACTTCGTGATGTTATAGGCGCACGTAACTACGATAGATGAAGAATATTTCAAATAAAATAATTTTTATAACGAAACTGACAATATTTAACTAAGTGTTTTTAGGCGACAAGGATATTGTGATTAGTCTAACTGACGGATCGTAAAAATCGTGTACCTTTGTGGTAGAAATACTGCAGATAAGTATGATCTCTGAGGCTGATATAGCAACATAGAAATTGACGGAACCCACTGCATCAGATAATAAAATTTTGTTTTGAAAATAAGAATATTTACCTTGTAATTTGTAGATGATTATGATGATATTTGATTTGTAGGGCGCTCAAGAGCACGGTCATCAGCGCCCGTACGAAGTCCCAATCTTGACACATTCCAATTTTTACACACTGCAACCTCGCCACTGTCACGAATGATGATGATGAAGTGATGAGGACAACACAAACACACAGTCTTTTGGCAGAGAAAATCCTCAATCCTTCCAGGTTCGAACTCGGGACCCCGAGATGCAGAGACAGCAACGCTAGCCACTAGACCACGAGCTGCGGTCAAATTGTGGAACTGATGCCCACCCACAATCAAGATCATCAAAGCTATAAAATCACTTTTATCTTAATAATATGAATATTTATATATGTGTTTGGAGGGAGAGAGAGAGATTGATTTTTGATTGAGATTTTTACTTTGAGTTGTAACTGGTACCTGAATTTTGGTTGCTGTCTCCTTGAATGATCAGCTTCTGCACCTGTTGGTGGCGTATTATAATTTGTAGGAAGTTATTGTTCTTTAAGGTTTACAATATGACTCTGTTAGTTACTTGGCCGTATTGCGGATAGCTTTAAGCCCAAGTTTTCGTAGCTTTTCATACCTAAGGGACCACTGTTGTAAGTAAATGAAATCAAACAGCAATTTGCTTTTCGTGAGAAAAGAAGATTGCTTGGCACACAAACTTCCTTCAAACTACACGTCCTGCTACATCAAAATTGGTCAGTGACGTTCAGCACCATACTACTGTACAAGAACATAATCCAGTTACTGTAATTAAGAAATTATGAGAGGTTGTTACGTACTGAATGAAAACTATAGAGAATACATTTCTTTTCCTGTACTTTAGTGAACTTCGTACACTTACAATTCTGTCGATTGATAGACGGCGGCCCGCATCTCGTGGTCGTGCGGTAGCGTTCTCGCTTCCCACGCCCGGGTTCCCGGGTTCGATTCCCGGCGGGGTCAGGGATTTTCTCTGCCTTGTGATGGCTGGGTGTTGTGTGCTGTCCTTAGGTTAGTTCGGTTTAAGTAGTTCTAAGTTCTAGGGGACTGATGACCATAGATGTTAAGTCCCATAGTGCTCAGAGCCATTTGATAGACGGCGACGACAATGAAGTTCACCTCCTTTTCCCAAAACAAGATATTTCTATTCTTCGCTTCCAGAAAATTTGTATACATAAATGTTTGGCAACTCTTCATACGCTTTACTTTGTTTTATCACTAAAATATCAATTTTCATTACATGTAACAATACGTTCTGAGCGATGGCCTAGCAACACGTCCTCTTTCCACAAGTCCACAGATTATCAGTCCTCTTTTTTTTAAAAAAATCAATTGTCTTTCTGTTTTGGAGTCCATACTCAGAGACTCATAACTACTGTCGTTGCGAGGATTGCGCTCTAAAGAGTATCTTACTGTCCAGCTGCGCTTCACTTCACTTCAAGTACTTTTCGGATCACACATACATTTACGGTATTTACATACATTACTGAGCTTCTCAGAATAAAACCAGGCACAAATTAGTTTAAAAAAATTGCAGTGAGGCTCACATAACATTACAAAGCGCACAAGAATCTGCAATCGTGTATCTTAGGATGGATTTGAGGAACGATCGTTAAATAACGAGATCATCCGACATTAAGAATGTCGTAACACTGCAATATGTTTTTTTATTCCAAAAAAATTGTTTTTCAATTCTGATATACTGCGTTACAGGTTCAAAATACATACATATTATGAAGAATGAGACCGGTGGTACGATGAAACCCTATTGCTGATTATAACAAGCGGCTCAAATCGATTTCTCATATGTTTTAGACTCTTTAGTCACGCTCTGTTGACTAATAACAGACCGTTTCTGGGCGTACAACTATCACCAGCAAATATTTTCTGGGAGTTTCGCTTTTATAAGGTTGAATAGCACTTCATTTTTTTGTCGCAAGAAGATCTCGTCATTTCACTCAAAACGTCGAACAGACATACAACTCCTCAAAATGTGCTCTCAAACTACACTGATGGAAAAAGTCCTAACACCAAGAAAGGGTTGTGCGAGATAAAGTTGGCAGACGTCTTTCTGCATGTGAAATACGAAGTGAATTCAAATTTCGTGCTTGCGCCACTGTCAGGATGCTTATCAAATTTTCTCTAATAGGTGCTGCAATGGTCATGAGACTAGACGTAGTTTACGTTAGTCAATAATTCCTTTAAGACAACGAAGAGGCCAGTATCAGCAGTTCACTTGAACGAGGTCCTGTATTAAGGCTATGAGAATCTGGATCTTTCTTCTGCGATATGGCAGATAGACTTGGCAGTAATGTAGACACTGTACAAGACTGCCGGTAGCGGTTGTCACGTAAAGGTACGGTCTCAAGAAGTCCACACTCCGAACGGCCACGTGGCGTTACCGAGAGGGACGACCGTCGTGTTCCGGGTATGCCTGTGGTTCATCGTACTGCTTCTGCAGCAGCAATTCGAGCAGCAGCTGGCACTACAGTGAAACAACGAACTGGTACAAATCGGTTACCACAAGTACATCTCCGAGCCAGATGCCCTGTAGCGTGCATTCCACGAGTATCTCAGGGGGGTTTCAAAACAAGATAACGCTTACCCACATACCACTATTGGAACCAAACATGCTCTACAGTGTGTTAACACTTTACATTGTCCCGCTCGATCACCTAATCTATCTCCAATCAAGCACGTGCGGGGACATCGTCGGACGGCATTAACCGTCGCTTTATTGACCGGACCGACCAAGTGCAGCTGGCACGCAACTCCAACACAAACACACAAACTGACACCCAACAGCTGTGCGACACAATGTATGCACGTTTGAATGCTTATAGTCAACAGTCTGGCAATTACACTGGTTATTAATGTGCCAGCATTTCACGTTTTCAATGGTTTTTCTCGTGCTTGCATTAACTTACGAAATTGGAACACTAATCACTTAAATATGTTACCTAGGCAAGGGTACTCCCGAAATTTCATTACTCTACACTAATTGTTCCTGGGTGTTAGAGTTAATTTTCAGTCAATGTATAAAACATACGTATGGCAAAATAGTTTTTCTCTTCGTGCTGAACTATTTGGTTGTTTATAGCTGGCAGAGTATACAGTCATTAGTAACTGAAATAGAGACAGCTTCTGTTACTATTCTACTGAGATGGTAGAGCAGATTATTAACAAATGTAGTAACATTTTTTAAAGGTTTTCATGTTTCTCTTTTTCGTATAATATTATCTCAGTTTCCTATTTCCTTTACAGTTAATTTCATTAATTACTGAAAATGCTTAACTTACAAATTTTGGAGTGAATGTTAACAACGGCTGTATGCATCTTCCTGTAGCTACTGGAAAATATGACCCACATTGGACTCCGGGAGGTGGGTATCAGAACCAAATAAATGGTATGTGCGTGTGTGTGATATATAGTGCTTCTATCCCCAAGCCAACTGAAACAGTTCGGCTGTTTTCGACGCTGGTGTGACTGTCATGTGCAGGACGGAAAAAATGCGCTATATAAGTGACCTGAAAGCGGCCAGTTCATGGGAGCTTGATTACTGGAATCTCAGAGGTGGTGTAGGGACCGGGCCCGTATCTTGGTACCCCAAGTAAGCCGCTGCCACAGGGGTTAGATTTCTTGGTCGCAACATACTGACAAGAGTCACTGTCGGCTGTCGGAGACAGTAACAGCAGATGGACGGTGGATAGATAGGAAGTCACTCGCCAGATCAGTGGTGGGCAACAACAATCGATCATCAGAGTCTACGACCAATACGTCTCTGCTGTTCTCATGGGAAAAGGTGCCATACAGTGAGGTAGGAGTCTAATTCAATTCGTTAATAGTGCATATTATGCACATTCTGGCTACCTGGTCACCATAGCCTACCAGCACAGTATCGCCCGCAGATAAGTCGGTCAATTAGTCCTCACTCTGCGGATGTTATGGAGAGATAAGAAGAGGCTTGTAAATGTCTTATATATCTAAGATCCAAACGTTACACAACATAGTTAGCGGGTACCGTATCTTAAAGAGCTGTTTTTCACCACTTAACGAGACTATCAGTTTCTGAATTAGAAGTAAATCAAACACTGTCTCACTGCGTTCCGTGTTTGTTCAGCCAGTGATTTTTGAGCCTGTTAGCTCAGCAGCAAAACACCTCGAAATCGTATGGTCGTGGGTTCGAATACCGGAAATTTCAGACTGCCTCAAGCCTAGCCTCCATCTCTCAACGGCGTGAAGATTTGCCAGGAGCGGCAGGGGTTCGGATTTCACGATAAACTATGGGACACATTTTCGGTAGGATTATTAGAGTAAATTAGGTTATAGGTAGTTGCAACTTGCTGTGATCGTAATGCGTGACTGATCGTCACTGATTCGAGGCAGTGTTGTTTCCTCGCAAAGTGAAGGTCTTAGGCTTAAGTCCGGCCTCGAGCAAGAGTTTAAATCTTATTATGATGTTATTGCTACATAAAAGTCTGCTGTAATCTTCTAATGCGTTACCGTTTTCAGTGCACGCATCCACGTAGCTCCTGTATACTTCCAAATGCCTATCCAGCTTCCATCGGCTAGTTTTCTCAGTGTTTTCTTACCTCCTGCAATCCACAAAAACCCTCCGGTTCTATCTACCACCCATTCGTCTGGCTGCATTTCCCATACAATTCCATCGCACTTTAATTAGCATCATAATTAAGTCTTCATGTCGAGTAACTTCCCTCATTCATTTGTGTGTTTTACTGTCGCTGATATTTCTCAACACGCAGCTCTCCAAGTTCGGTAAGTGACAACAGTTTTTGGTTCGTTTTCGCATTAAAATTCCAGTTCATGTTTCCGACAGTTATAACTGGAAAAAAAGAGAAATCGTATGGGACTATTGACTTGGAGAACCAGAAGGGTAAGATCTGCCTCCTAAACAGACAGCACAATGTCCCCTTTACTTCGTAGGAGCTGTTTCTGAAGTGTCCTGATTCTAGATGAGTAATGTATGTGTACGTAGTGCATGTTTGTATTGTTTGACAACGAGAGGAGAGCAATTTTCAAACCTGGTCCCGGGACGTACCGTTCTCCTCCAGAAGTGCACCAGAGACAACTAAAAAAGTATGCAAATTTAAAAACAATCCAAAACACCCCACCGTGGCTATGTTTTGCAAAAGCTCGAAATTTAGCGAGGATTTCAATGGGAGATGCTTTTGACGGTTTACGCAACTCACCTCTACCTCGAAATATGACTGAAAATCCTAAGACATTCTGGTTGCATTTAGCAGACCAGTGACAAGAGGCAGTCAGTACCTTCACTAAACGATAGCGATGGAAATGTTGCTGACAACAATGCCACTAAAGTGGAGTTACTAATAAGGTTTTCCGAAATTCCTTCATCGAAGAAGACAAACTAAATATTCCAGAACTCCAATCAAAAACTGCTGCCAAAATGAGTAACTTAAGAGTAGGTATCCCCGGTGTAGCGAAGCAACACAAATCAGTTAATAAAGGCAAGTTTTCTGGTCCGGATAGCATACCAATTACATTCCTTTCATAATATGCTGACGTAACACTTCTCAGTCTTCTAAAATCATCTTCTGGACAAAAGAACCGTACCTAAACACTGGAAAATTACACAGTCACATCAATGCTCAGGAAAGGAATTAGACGTAATGCTATGCATTACAGACTCGTCTCGGTGAGGTCATATTGCATTAAGAATAGTAAAAGTTTGGAACATTTAGTGTGTTCGAGCATTTCGAATTACATCGAAGAAAACAGTCTGCTAACTCATGCACAGTGCGGATTCAGAAAATCTCGGTCTTCTGCTACACAACTAAGTCTTTATTAGCATGAAGTTATGAGTGCTACGGGCAGAGGATCTCAAATTGATTCCACATTTGTAGCTTTCTGGAAGACTTCTGACACCGTTCTTCACAAACGACTTTAATCAAACTGAGTCCAATGCAATATTGTCTCAGTACTGCGACTGAATTCGTGATTTTCTCTCAAAATGATCATATTTGTAGTAACTGTTGGAAAATCATCGAGTAAAACAGAGGCGATATCTGGCATTCCCCAAGGACGAGTTATAGGCTCTCTGCTGTTTTGAATCCATATTTACGACTAGCTGTTACCAGTTGCTTCGCTCAAGAATCAGTAGTTTTATTATGTTCAATGATGGTGAGTAAGTAAGCTAGTAACAATTGGAGTGCCAGTACGAAGGTACATAATGAATGTGTGTTTATTATTTTACTGTGTATCGAATCTGAAAGCATTAATTATGGTGTCTAAATTTTTGGTCCATCCCCTATGATGACTAATTAATAATCAACAGTCAGTTGACACATCATACTCGAATGCAGCCTCGCCAAAAGCCTCCCACGTTCCACACGTCAATCTACGACTCTCTCTCTTTGTCGTCCAGCATTTACATGACGCCATCATTGTGAGTCTTCCAGTTTCTTGGAAGCTGTAAGAGAAGCGTGACGCTCAGCGTCTGAAACGTGACTGTTCTGATGTCTCTGTAGCTCTTAAGGCCGCCTGACTTTCTGCATCCAAGTTCCGGTTGATGAGAGATTTCTCTGAGGTTTGTTGGATTCGAGAAACTTTCGCAGCTTGAGCTCTCTTAGAACTATGCGCTAAATTAGTAATAATTTTAAATATTGTTCTCCGGCTTACTGTCCTATTTTATCGTTGTATCACCACTAAAAAAAAAAAAAAAAAGGTTCAAATGGCTCTGAGCACTATGGGACTTAACTTCTGGGGTCATCAGTCCCCTAGAACTTAGAACTACTTAAACCTAACTAACCTAAGGACATCACACACATCCATCACCGAGGCAGACTCCAACCTGCGACCATAGCGGTCGCGCGGTTCCAGACTGTAGCGCCTAGAATCGCTCGGCCACTCACCACTAAAACTCTCCAGCTATGCCAAGTGGTGTAGGAACTCAGTATCAATAACAATGGATTTGCACACTCAAGGAATAATCTACAGGCACTAAGAGTCACCGACCATCGAGCAGCGTCGTTTGCATGCCACTCACGTACATCACACTTAAAAATGTTAATAACACGCAAAAAGAAACAACTTTCTATAGTCTTCCTCAGAGTTAAAACTATCTCCAAACCTAATACAATCGGAGTCGTTTCAGCGGTAGATTCGTGAAAACGTAACAGAATGAGTTACTTTTGCAGTTAATAATTCCTGATATTAGTACGGAAGCATGGATCGAGGACGTTGAGAATTGAATAAGCATTGTATTGATAACGCTGAATCACAATACGTAGAACGTATCAACCAATAAACGCATTTTCATAAATACGATAAAGTTCAAAAATGAAAGAGTAAATATCTTTGTCAAAGAGTGAAAATTATTCCTTAATTTGCGTAATATTCTTCAAAATAATAAATATCTTGCACTATACACTTTGTCTAGTGTTCAAGCTATCTCACGTCGAATTTCACGGAATCGGTTCATTGGTTTAGTCATGGAAACATAACGGATAGAATTACTTTCACATTTATAATATTAGAATGGAAGTATGTACCGGCTTTAGTTAAACACGGTGAGGACTGAACCGTTGTATTCTAGCTGAGACCCACGGTACCCTCTTGCAACAGTAAAATGAAGTGAAATGTGCGCGTTGCTTTGTTGGTCGGGAGATCTTGGTTGGTGTGTTCCGGAACTTTTGTGGAAGACGGCGACTTGCACTTCGGTGATGATAAAATGATGATGAGGACAACGCACACACTCAGACGCGAGCAGAAAAGAAATCAACCTGGAAGGAAATGAACCCAGGTACCCACGACCTTGTAACAGTAACGGTAGCAGAACCACAACGAGCTATTGAGACGAAATTGAATGCGACAAAGAAGTTATAAGAGATACATGACGCTCAGCGGTTTTGGGACTGATATTAGTATGTAAGTAGGGATTCAACACATAGAGGTCTGTATAAACATTATATGCTTCATGTTGAATCGTATTATCGAGAACATATCAAACAATAAAAGCTTTTTCGCATATATGATGATGTTCAAAAGACAAAGAGTAAAAGACAAAGAGTAATGAGAAGTGTGAGGCCATTCATATGAGTTCTTATACGAACGTGTTAAATTTTCCCTACACAATAAATGATACAAATCTCTGTCAATTCAACTATTCCTAGGGACAACAATTGCGAACAACTTAAACTAAAACGGTCACGTAGATAATGTTGTGGGGAAGCTGAACCAAAGAATGCGGTTTCTTGGCAGAACACTTAGAAGTCCAATAATGAGACTGCATACAATATGTTTATACGTCCTCTCCTAGATTATTGCTGTGCGCTTTGGGATTCTTACCAGGTAGCATTGAGAGAGGGCGTTGAAAAATTCCAAATAAGGGCAGAAGATTTAATACTATAGCTAAATAGGGGAGAGAGTGTCACCGATATGTTACGCGAGTTTGGGTGAAAATCCTTAAAACAAAGCCGTTTTTCGTTGAGGTGACATCTTTTCACGAAATCCAATCTCCAGCTTTCTCCTCCCAATGTGAAAATACTTTGTTGACGAGCTGTTCAGGTATGGACCAGTACAGAAATACCATAGAAGTTGTTCCATGAGCCCTCTGCCAGGTAATTAAGGGCGAATGGCAGAGTAGTCAGGTAGACGCAGCCCTAGGGTGCCGCCTAGCCCGTAGACTCATCCTACGGACGGACCGCCGTCAACAGTGCAACAAGTCCTTATCCCTTGAGGCTAAGCGAGGCGTTGGGAATTTGATCCATGACTTGTGTGTAAAGTCTAGTAATCAGGGACTTGGCGCCACTTCGACTTCTCTTTTTTCCAGCGAAATATTGGTATTGAATACTTCTTTCGTCACCAGGATTCCAACTGGCTTTCTGCCAGGTTTGCGACCCATAGATCTGAAAGCTCGATTTAGCTTACCAAAAGCACATCAGGCCTTTTTTTCTGTTCTCTTTTTATTTCTTGTTCTGTTCATCCTGTCGTTGGTTTCAACTTACTTAACTGAAAAACAGCCATTAACTTTTTCGATGACTTCAGTCTTAAATTGTGCTATTTTGTTTCGAGGCGTACGCTAAATGTACATTATTTTAGTCCTATTAGAGCTGATTTATCAAATCTAATTTCTGTATTGGTGTACTGGGCTCCTTCATACGTCGTTTATCTTCGCTAGAAGCGAACGCCACGTTTTTGTTGCATTGATTTTGTTGATGCTAAGTCAAAAACTCTCAGAATTCAAGACTCCCAGAGAAGGTGGTAATTCATACTCATCGCTTCTATAATTTCTTTCATAACTTGCACATTTTCCTTCGTCTTATATTGACTCTAAAGCCATCTTGCTCCTCTGCTTCATTAATACGGAAAGTGTTGTGAATGCGGTTTGTCGATTGCAGAATGAAGGTTGATAGGTCTGTAGTTCATATTTTTTTCTTTCTTGTGAACTACGATAGTTACGGCTTTGTTTCAGTTGGGGAAACTGACTTGCATCACTGACATTCTGTATGCAGTTCGGCAAATTAACTATGCCATTACTAGTTTTTAACAATTTTTAAATTGTTTTAGATTTCAAATGCCGTTTTAAATAGTTTCAGAATAGTAACAGTCTTGCTTGCGAAATTATTTAATATCGATGACGCTTTTCATCAGACTGTGTAAAACTAGCTGCATCATAAAGCCATATAAAATGGAAAATGGACGTAACGGTAACTGGATATTTAGTCCATCCGTCATAAAAACATACAAAGTGCAAGGTGGACCTTGAACACATCAGCTGACTCCGCTGGTACTCATGTGCACGCCAAAGGGACATTAAGCTGCGTGCGACTCATACCCCGTTTATTCTGCAAGCGTGGCCCTATTTTGTACTAATATGAATAGAATCAGCTGATGTGTACAAGGTCCATCTTGCATTTTGCATGTTTTTATGACGGACGGATTACACTCCTGGAAATGGAAAAAAGAACACATTGACACCGGTGTGTCAGACCCACCATACTTGCTCCGGACACTGCGAGAGGGCTGTACAAGCAATGATCACACGCACGGCACAGCGGACACACCAGGAACCGCGGTGTTGGCCGTCGAATGGCGCTAGCTGCGCAGCATTTGTGCACCGCCGCCGTCAGTGTCAGCCAGTTTGCCGTGGCATACGGAGCTCCATCGCAGTCTTTAACACTGGTAGCATGCCGCGACAGCATGGACGTGAACCGTATGTGCAGTTGACGGACTTTGAGCGAGGGCGTATAGTGGGCATGCGGGAGGCCGGGTGGACGTACCGCCGAATTGCTCAACACGTGGGGCGTGAGGTCTCCACAGTACATCGATGTTGTCGCCAGTGGTCGGCGGAAGGTGCACGTGCCCGTCGACCTGGGACCGGACCGCAGCGACGCACGGATGCACGCCAAGACCGTAGGATCCTACGCAGTGCCGTAGGGGACCGCACCGCCACTTCCCAGCAAATTAGGGACACTTTTGCTCCTAGGGTATCGGCGAGGACCATTCGCAACCGTCTCCATGAAGCTGGGCTACGGTCCCGCACACCGTTAGGCCGTCTTCCGCTCACGCCCCAACATCGTGCAGCCCGCCTCCAGTGGTGTCGCGACAGGCGTGAATGGAGGGACGAATGGGGACGTGTCGTCTTCAGCGATGAGAGTCGCTTCTGCCTTGGTGCCAATGATGGTCGTATGCGTGTTTGGCGCCGTGCAGGTGAGCGCCACAATCAGGACTGCATACGACCGAGGCACACAGGGCCAACACCCGGCATCATGGTGTGGGGAGCGATCTCCTACACTGGCCGTACACCACTGGTGACCGTCGAGGGGACACTGAATAGTGCACGGTACATCCAAACCGTCATCGAACCCATCGTTCTACCATTCCTAGACCGGCAAGGGAACTTGCTGTTCCAACAGGACAATGCACGTCCGCATGTATCCCGTGCCACCCAACGTGCTCTAGAAGGTGTAAGTCAACTACCCTGGCCAGCAAGATCTCCGGATCTGTCCCCCATTGAGCATGTTTGGGACTGGATGAAACGTCGTCTCAAGCGGTCTGCACGTCCAGCACGAACGCTGGTCCAACTGAGGCGCCAGGTGGAAATGGCATGGCAAGCCGTTCCACAGGACTACATCCAGCATCTCTACGATCGTCTCCATGGGAGAATAGCAGCCTGCATTGCTGCGAAAGGTGGATATACACTGTACTAGTGCCGACATTGTGCATGCTCTGTTGCCTGTGTCTATGTGCCTGTGGTTCTGTCAGTGTGATCATGTGATGTATCTGACCCCAGGAATGTGTCAATAAAGTTTCCCCTTCCTGGGACAATGAATTCACGGTGTTCTTATTTCAATTTCCAGGAGTGTACATATCCAGTTACTGGTACATCGATGTTCCATTTTATACGGCTTTATGACGGATGAGTTTCCAATCATGCTACTTTCACACAATCTGATGGTGCACCAAAAGCATGAAACGCGTCGTTGATATTACAACATTTCGCAACCAAGACCGTTTTTATTCTGAAACAATTCTAACCTGGTTGCTGTAGCAATAATTTTTAAGTAATTGTTTCTAGTAATATTTGCTCTAAAAGTATTTTACTAGTGGATTTATGTTCATCTTTGACAAACTTCTACCGTTATTGCTTCGAGCGGTCTGTTTTATATGTGTGTGTTTACCAGTACAAGGTGCATTCAAATCTCATGGTACTTTGTCTTTCTTCATACTTTCAACAGCTTTATACAACAAATTTAACATTAATTTCGGATTTTCAGTATTTTCGCTGTTATGTATGCGTCTTTTTACTCCAACTATGGTATTGGCCAAACTCACTAATAAAATGCAGAGTACATCCAACTTCATTTTTCGCGTTCTTTTCAACATAGTCTTAGGATTTTCAGTAGTTTTCACTGTACCTTCTCTTAACATAAATGAAACAAAAATAAAGAAGTCAATAGGAGCCACACATAGTATGTAATGAATGTGTCTAAAATGATAAGATTCCATGAGTGATATAGTGACAGTCTGACATTTAGAAATGAAATGAATGCATCTGAATTGTAATATCATGTATTTTATGAATGGAAAGAGAAGCAGGTCGGACACTACAAATTTTCTCTGTAAATGCCTGAAACAGTGATGAGGATACTTAGACATAAATAAGAAAAAGTCCTTCAAAATAAAAAAATATCTTTGTTTTGAGAAAGGTACTTTTTTCTACAAAATACCAGCAAAGACTATGACGCCGCATGTTAATTATAGAAATTTGTAAAAAAATTCCAGGAAAACATAGGTAAATTACGTTAATTTATGTTATGTGTAGTAAACTTACACTTGGAAACAAAGTTCTGATTTTTCTGTAGTGAATTAGAATCCTAAATCTAGAACCTTTCAGACCTGACAAATAACGCTAACTATTATCTTAATCAATTAACAAAAACGTAAGTATTAACCACTACAACGAGACGGATATTGAAAAAAAGCACAGTGTTTTTTCTTGCTATGCAGTCTACTATTCTCTTTTTTGCCATTTCTCTAGGTCTAACATTTCCATCTTTAACTAGACTGCAGACTGTAAAATTTTTATAATACCTCGCTCGTTAAGTCTGAATCAGGTCTCCGGCAAGAATTCATTTTTATAAGAAAGATTTACGAGATCAACACTGGGAAGCCATAAAATCCTGCAGTTTTACGATCCGTTAGTTGAAATGACGTCCGCAACCTCAAATACGCCAGCGAAAATGCGTCTGTCAGTGTCTTAACGATGAACTTACCTTACCACAATCTTTTATCTGAATTTTCCAGATAGTACTGTGAAAATTTCAGGTGAACTCTTTGTCAACTGGAACTACCCCTCAAATGTCACACTGGAATGTAAATATAGTTGAAGATTAAAGTGAGTTACACTTCTATACTTTAATCTGTAGGTAACCGTTTTTCCGCGCTTTTGCCATATGCTTACTTGTAAATAAGGTATCTTCTTACAGGAAGATGCGGCCAATATAATTTTATGTTCTAGAGAGTCCTCAAATATTACCACGCAGTTTTTTACGGTCTCTTTTTTTAAAAAAAAAATACGTGTGCGGGACCATTTATGTGCGCGGGAATATTTAAATGATTTAATTTTTCTACAAACTGGAGAGCGACAGAGTGTAATTGGCGGTTCAGCTCTCTATTTTAGGAGCTCCCATAACTACATATCGATATCCTCCGTTATATCTCACGTTGCCTAATTTTTAAATCTTATAGCTGTATTTCATAATTATTTCATTATGTCTGAGATCAACATAGCGCATCTCATATTCCATTAAAATTTGAGATCAAGTGTGTTATATGCACCAATCTAGATACAGAAAGAGATGTGAAATGGTAAGAAAATAAGGATTTATAGTTCGACGAATGTAGCATAGTATCAACAACAGCAGCCACTGGTACAACGGAAGTAGGACCCGTTATGAATAGGAAGTAACGCAGAGAATGAGCTACTGTGAACAGTTTACCAATACAGTTGTTCTCATCAGATTAGACAACAATCCAAAGTCGACAACGGTAGTTCAGGCACACTAGCGGGCGTCACAAACAAAAGATGAAGAGACAGAGGAAGTATACGAAGGTAGTGAACGGGTAACACAGTATTTAAACGGAGGTGGAAATCTAATAAACATGGGGGATTGGAACGCTATTGTGGGGAAGGAACAGAAGAAAGAGCTACAGGAGATTACGGGGTAGCAGTAAAAATGAGAGAAGAGAAAGACTAAGCTCTCCAATAAATTTCAGATTATAATAGCAATGTTTTGTTCAAGAATCGTAAGAGAAGGAGGTGTACTTGGAAAAGACACGGAAATATTCCGGCCGGATTACATCATGGTCAGACAGAGATTCCGTAATAACATACTGGATTGTAAGAGGTACCCAGGGGCAGATGTAGACTCAGATCACAATTTCATAAGTATGAAGAGCAGACCGAAGTCTAAGAGAATCGTCCGGAAGAAAACGTGTGGAGTGAACTGAGATACTGAAATATTGAGGAATGATGACATCCGTTTGAAGTTCGTATGGATGTGAATACTGCGTAGAGAACTACCGGAGTAAGCAGTTCAGCTGAAGAGGCCTTATCTGAAAAAAGTACCCATAGATGTTCAACAAACAAAAATAAGTAAAAGAAAAGCAACTGCGACGAAGCCTTAGTTGACGAAAGAAATAACTGAATCGATCAACTTAAGAAGGAGTACGTAAATGTCCAGCGAAAGATGAGAATACAGCAATATAAGTCACATAGGAATCGAAATAAATAGGAAGTGTAGGGCAGCAATGGCAAAATGGAGGCGGGAAAAACGTGAAGAAATCGAAAAAGAAATGAGCGCAGAAGGACTGACTCAGCTTATACAAAAATCAAAGCATCCTTCGGTGAAATTAAAATGAAAGGTGGTAACTTAAGATTACAACAGGAATTGTACTGTTAAACGCAGAGGTAAGAGCGGAAGCATACACCGAAGGCCTCTGTGAGGGGGAGGATTGCCTGATGATTCGATAGAAGAAGAAGCCGGAGTCGATATGGAAGATATAGGGGATCCAGTATGAGGGTCAGAATACAAGAGAGCTCTGGAAGACTCGAGATCAAATAAAGCAGAAAGGTTAGGTAACTTTCGTCGGACTTTCTAAGATAATTGAGAAAATAACAACAAAATTTTGTTTCCCTGGAGTTCTACAGTTTCTAAATCTTATGTTATAAATGCGATAGTTTGTGTATATTTGTTTGTGTGTGTGTGTGTGTGTGTGTGTGCGTGTGTGAGAAGAGAGAGAGAGAGAGAGAGTATGTTTGTTACTCCTTTATGCTGAAACGGATGGGCGGTTTGGATGAAATTTGAAATGGATATAGCTTTTACCAGGCAGCCCTTTAAACCGGATGGTTATAGTAAAATTTTTCCTGCTTAGTAAAACGGAAACTAATTAACGTACGAGAACCAAACTTGGTAGCAGCCATCTCCAGAGAATTGGGTATATGATTTCCTTTCTTCAGAGCGCTACCGTCCAGTTCCAACTATGGCCACCAGATGCCGTGTCCAGTCATCGTGATTCTTAGTCTCACACACCTGACCAGCCACAGTGCACCTGTTGACGTGTAAATATGAACTTGAACAAAAGGAGCAGGGCGTTATTGGTGAAGCTCTGTTATCAAAATAACAGTAATGCTGCAGCTGTTCTTCGAGAATATCGCCGGCTGAAAGGATTACGGAAGGGCTGTCTTTCTGCGAATCAACTGGAAAATTGGACGTCGCTCCGGGAAGAGGCCGTCGACCGGTTGCACCACAGGTGGATGATGAAATCTTTGTTGCTATGGCAGACAACGCTGCGCGCAGTTCCAGATCGTCAGGCAGCGGATCATAACAGTTGAACATCCCTTGGCCCAATGTACGGAAGGTGTTTCGAACGTTTCTCAAACGGTATCCGCGAAAGGTCCATATCTTACAGCAGCTTGCACCACAAGACGCACAACGATTTGTTGACTTCGCCCTCCACTTTCTCGGAAGGATTGAAGTTGATGAGGGCTGACCCTCGGCCATCCTATGGACAGACGAAGCTCATTTTTCTCTGACGGGTGAGGTGAATACACAGAATTGCCGAGTATGGGAAACTTCACCTCTGGCCACTGTGCTTGAAGTTCCTCTGTATTTTGAACGTGTCATCGTATGGTGTGGCTTCACAGCTACGTTCATCATTGGCCCATTCGTTTTTGAACAGGTTGGCGCTCAAGAACCAAAGACGTGTAGTGTGACTGGCCAGCGTTACAGCGACATGCTTCGCCAGCATGTCATACCCGCCCTCCAGGAGAGAGAGGCATTGAACTCAACAGTTTTCATGCAAGATGGGGCCCCACCGTATATCGCTCTTAAAGCTCACCTGCTTCTCCGAAACACATTTTGAGACGATTAAATTGTCAGCCGGTCGTTTTCAAATGCTTGGCCGGTACGATCACCAGTTCTCACTCCCTGTGATTTCTGGTTGTGGGGCTACCTGAACGACAGGATTTACAGGGAAAACGTTGATACATGTGATTATCTGAAGCGCAGCGCTTCAAGAGGCGTAGCCAGCATACCCACGGATAGCGTTGCGTTTTGCTGCAATCATGCGCTTTCAGACTCTTCTGGACACTGATGTGTAACTTAGGAAGTGGAGATGAGAGGTGCACTTAGGATGGAAGGTGAAGGCCTCAATAATATCACTCCTTAAACGCAACAACTAGCAATTCAAGAAATAAATTAACAATTATTTTGGACCACATAAATCAAATAGCTAACATACAACCAACATGTGGTCATCATTAAGAAAATGTCGAAAAATGACAGCCTCCTTCTTAAGCAAGCAGGAAATTACAATTACTTAACGAACAGTGAATTACATCAGAAGTGATTCAAAGAAATGTGAATGTGGCACCATATATATATATAGAGAGAGAGAGAGAGAGAGAGAGAGCAATAACACAAGTAAGACGTTACAGTTAATGTAATTCATTGGCAAGCAAATTTAAAAATATTCTTTTCTTTTAAAATTATACATGCGAGTTTATCTAACGGGTAGTGACGCTAGGCTGACCTGGCCAAAAGGTGACTTAACGTAAAATGCCGGAAGCAGCAGACCAGCCGTCCAAACAACACCTAAACGCGGGGGCCCAACCGGGAGTCACTTCCCATTAGACGGCATGTCACAGCTTCTGTGCACCGAAATGGGACGTGGAGCCGCATCCACGCATCCTAAGTCGCAGAACAACTGGAACACAATCAGACCGCAGAAAACACGGCAAACACCAAACAAACATCAATTAATACAACTTGATGATGACGATGATGAGGTCCCATACCCCGAGGAGCGTAGGGGACGATGCGGGAGACCCGCACCGCTGTACTAGGCAAGGTCCTAGTGGAGGTGGTTTACCATTGCCTTCCTCCGACCGTAATGAGGATGAATGATGATGATGAAGACGACACCACCCAGTCATCTCGAGGCAGGAAAAATCCCTGACCCCGCCGGGAATCGAACCCACGACACCGTGCGCGGGAAGCGAGAACGCTACCACAAGACCAAGAGCTACGGATTAATACAACTTAAGAACCAATAAATAATAGTTTTAAGAAAACCAATAAGTGCTTTCAATAAAACGTCTAAAATCTCAGATTTTTACACTCTCATAGGCAAAGAATATTTACCCACCAGGATAGCCGAGAGTGCTAACGCGCTGCTTCCCGCACTCTGGTAGGCGCGCCGGCCCCGGATTGAATCCGTCTGGCGGATGAATGACGACGGCCGGTATGCCGGCCAGCCTGGATGTGGTTTTTAGGCGGTTTTCCGCATACTACTAGGTGAATACAGGGCTGGTCCCCACGTCCCGCCTTAGTTACACGACTCGCAGACATTTGAAACACATTCACACTATTTCACGATATACACTAGACGCAGACAGCAGCGGTAAACTAATTCCATCCCAGAGGGTTTGGGGTGGTGACAGGAAGGGCATCCGGCCACGCCTTAAAATTAACCATGCCAAATCCGTACTTAACCCTGCCGACCCTGCGCACAATGCGGGACAAAGGCAGTAGCAAAATAAAGAGAGAAAGAATAGGCAAAGAATATTTGCACATATGATTAAGGCCAACAATATGGGTAAATATGAAACGGAAATAATTTCAAGATAATATTAAGTTATTCAAATGCACAACTTCAGCACAAACTAGATCTACATCTGACCTAATCAGTCCGTTCCTTTTGACTTTGTCCCCACACAGACAATACGTTTCCCATCTGTATTATTGCTGCTGTTCTCAGCATATGTAGTTGATCCCGTGAAGAACTCTATCAGTGGCTATAATTTACGCACTGCCTGCAAGATGACATTGTTTCATCCCATATCACACTCTTCCTGAAAGGAACACCACCCCAGTCGTTGTCCTAGCATCTCCCAACCTCCTTGGATGCTTCACTGCGGAGGTCGTTGATCCAATTGGAAGGGGCTATCTTCCTGTACTCCTCGCTATCTACTACAGATAAATTTATCTCTGTGCATCACATCCAAATCTCAATTCAATGTTATCCAAGACAGCTCCCACTCCGATCAGAATGCCTGCCGGGAATCCATAGAAACCCATATTGGAAGCCACCCCCTGATCTTCCAGCAACCGACGATTTGTCACATACCACATCCTTCCTGCAGCAGACTTTATCGGATGCTATACCCACTCACATTCCTACCAAGACCGTATATCGTAACCATCCCATCCTATCCCCACAGGACCTTTTCTTTTCCGAGAATTCCATCACTTGTGCTTTCTTCTTCTTGTAGACTCATGACCAGGATGCACTCACATGCCATCGGCGCCAGACATACACCAGACCAAACACTATACTCCCCATTAACTCTTCAGAGAACTGGACAGTATTCCATCGACTCCCTGGTAATAACCCAGTACTTCACTACCAGCTCTTCCCCAACAATCATCATTTACCCGACAATCTGTGCAAAGCTAACCACTTTGGTTCTTATCTCCCTGACATCTACTTCATCCCTCATGACCCTAATTTCGATTAATCAATGTTCCCTACCATCTGCAAACGCACAAATGCCACTGCAACACCCCTGTCCCCCCCCCCCCCCAGCTTCCAATTCTTGGACAACATACCACAAAAAAATGTAAATGCACATGACATAAAATAATTACTCCACTCAAAATGCGACACTGCCCCTGGTCATGACTGCATTACTAACTGACATATCAAACAATGACCCCTCTCCTTTCTAGTCACCCTTGCAACCTTTTACACCACTGTCCCCTCCACAGGTTACCATTCTCAGCTATGGAAAACCTCCATAACCCTACTTTTCCTCAATCGGCACAAACCTCCTACTGATACCTCCCCCTGATACATCCTTCTGACACCCCATGTGCCTGGCCTCAGCTTTCAGCAAGGTCTTCGAATCCATCCTCTCCTGGCGCATCTATCAACACTTGAACAAACACCGCCTCCTTCTCATTAATCAGACTGGCCTCTGTCCCTTTTCCTTCTCTGATGACTAGCTCCTGCATCTCAACTATCTTCCATCCCACCAGCTCACCTCGCGTAAATCAGCTGTTTTTATCTACCTCGACTTTGAGGAAGCCTACAATCGTGTGTGGCATTCTAGTCTCCTTTTCAATCTCCAGGCATACACACTTCCAATCAACTTTGTCATCCTTATTGCCCATCTTTGTCATTATTAACAATACCATTTCCCATACCTTGAATCCCACTGCAGGAGTGCCCGAAGACTCCTCCCCTTCACCTCCTGTTATTCAGTATGTGATGACACCACTTTCCCCGTCCTCTGCTCTGCAATCCACAAGTTCCAATGATCCGTACAAATCCGTTTCAACCACTTTACGTCCTGGGGTAACCAAATGTTCTTCAAGACCAACTTATCCAAAACCCTGGTAATAACTATCGAACAAACCACCAACAGCGTCCAAATGGTTCAAATGGCCCAGAGCACTATGGGACTTAACATCAGGTCATCAGTCCCCTAAAACTTAGAACTTAAACCTAACCAACCTAAGGACATCACACACATCCATGCCTGAGGCAGGATTCTAAACTGCATCCATAGCGGCCATGCGGTTCCAGACTGAAGTGCCTAAAACCGCTCAGCCACTCAGAACAGCGTCCATCTCCACGACTTTCATCTTACAATTTATGACCGTCCTACCCAACCAATTGATACAAAAAAATTATTCGACCAGCAATTAACGTGGTAGCCTCATTTAATAACAACTCAACAGAAATCCCACAATAGACTAAAACTACTAACAGGCCAAACTTGGGGATTACAACCCTCCATTATTTTCCATATCTACAAAACCCTCATCTGATCCATCCTCAGCTATGCAAGTGTTGCATGGGATATCCCCCAGATCAAAGTTCTATAATTCCTTCTAAATCCTCGAATGCCATGCACTCTGTCTCGGTTTCTGCATCCTTTTACCTTCTTGGTGGTGTTGGTGAGTTCCTATGGAACCAAACTGCAGAGGTCATCGGTCCTTAGGCTTACAAACTACTTAATCTAACTTACACTAACTTACGCTAAGGACAACAAACACACCCATGCCCGAGGGAGCACTCGAATCTCTGACGGAGGGAGCCGCGCTCCTTTTACCTTCCTCCGCATGGATGCTCTACTATCTCATCATTTTCCCCATTTTTCCACCTCCCCTCACCTACATTAAACGCCTCTGCATCTCCTATACTATTCACAAACTATATTCCAGTAACCTCATTGTCTTCTCCCTGATCAACAACTGTGGTATGCTGATGCGCCTTTACAAACATGTCGTCGTGTCTCCCCCCCCCCCCCTTCCACACACAGACACACGCACAGTATTCTATCTCGGTGCAGCTTATGCAAATCCCTCTCCCAGGAAATGAAATCCGCTCCGATGTTTAAACATCCTACCAGCTATAGCTTTCCCACCTATTTCTACTCCATGTCAGGACTCGCCCAGCTTTCCTCCATTTCACTCCCTCCCTTCCTTTCCTGTTACCACGGCCCTGTCCACCCACCACACTCATGCTTCCTTTCCATCATTCCAAATATTCACCTTAGACCTACACTCTTTCTACCGTTACCACCCAACGGTTAATAAAATTCATCCTAACGATTAAATCTCCCTATAACTTCTTCATCCAGCGCAGACCCTTCAGCTCTTTAGTGAAAATGCAGCGCTTCTTTTCAGCGTACGTTGTCGCTTCCTTTTAGATTGAAATGTCTATTTTGCCTTCTTATCTTTACCTAGCGGATACTTTTTAAGCCTCAAACGAGGAAAGCTACTCTTTACATTTGTAATCATGTCTCCATTTAATTAAAAAAAACTCTACATTGAATTTTGAAACCTTTTTAAATAGCTACATTTAAAGTCTATGGTCAGATTTATCACCTGTTGGGCAGTCCTCTTCCATATTCTGCCAAGGATCACAAATTTTTCCAGATTTACTTAATTGCTGATCCTGAGACACAGCCTGCAACGTGAAGTAATAACAATTCAAGAGAGCCACTTGACAGCACATTAGTCGTATCACTACAAGACATGTTGCATTCACACATTGCATACATACATACATAGTATGTTTTCCTCCAAATGGCCCAGGCTACAGTGTACTTGCTCATGCCAACAGAGTGCTTATTGCTGAGCATAATGTTCACTGTAATGCTCCGTCAACTAGCGAAGTAGCAGTTCTGACTGCTGTACAACAGATCGACATCGTGGTAATCGTGCTGTGAAGTCGCCATGAAATTCTAAAAGAAATTTCAGAGTTAAATCGATCGTACGACAGCGTACAATATCCCTTCATGTTATGTGGAAGGCTGGATGAACATTCAGGCCATAGTGCTCAAGTTTATCCTGTTACTAGTGATTCACTACAGAAAAATATTGTTCGCATGAAATGTTATTGCTATGGTGTAATGAAGCTCAACGACAACTATAATGTTTTACTTCGATATGACATGATACTTAATCAGTATTCAGGTGATCAACACGCTGAGATCGAATCAGAACGTTTGGCGAATGTACGATTCAAGTAAACGAAATTCCGCACTGCAAATTATGTTCATTTGCACAATGCCTTACCTTCAGATCAGCATAGCAATCAAGTATTGGACAGTTAGTAACACTGACATCATTTTTATTGGAGCAGCAGGGTATCTACACGAAGGGACTTGATGACATGTGTAAAAACGACGCCCTCCAATTAGAGCTGGCCACAGTTTAAAGATAACATCCATCCTAGTGCAACAACCCAAGATAGGTACGACATAATATAGTCTTTCATTTAAAACTGCGAATAGTACGATCTATATTCATAAAAATGCAATTCCTGGTTTGTTCAAAATCGTAAATCTCCGAAAGTTTTTCACTTGTTGCTTTGAAATTTTAGCACAACGTTCGATACGGCTACGCGTATGACTTACTTACTTCAAATTTTTAATAAATTTTTAATGAACATTTAGATGGACATAGACTATACAGTTTCAACATACACAGTGATTCTTATTAACATTTTTAAAAAAAACCGAAGCAACGTAGATGACTCTGATACAAGTAGATTAATGTAAGATACATAGGGCTGCAAATGTCGGGAAATATCCCAAAAGTGAATGATAAACGATGAGCGTGAGACGTCACCAGATGACGAACCTCGTCGCACGTGCAGTGGTGGATCCTATCTGTCTTTGCACCGGATCTTCCCAAACCAAGCCCAGGGTTCAAGTCAGTGTGGCTCCAGGAGTACGTGCGCAACTTGAGCTTGTGGGGCCCAAGGTTGTGTCTGATAGGCAGTATATTTTTCCACTGCATAAGACGGTTATGTGTTTACATTGAGGTAATATTCATTGTTCTATTTGTCGGTCTCGTTGTCTCCATTGATTGCAAAATACAGTACAATAGTATAATAACCTGTCATACTGCGTCAAGAGTAAATAAGCACAACCTTACCAATAGTGTTCCTAGCAGTAAATGACCTACGTGTAGTTTACTAAATAAAGTCAGTAAACAAAAAAATGCGTAACAAAAGACAAGGAACAATTACAAGAACAGCTTTTGCTTCGTGACAGTGAGGACAACAATTTTGTGACTTCACATCTACAACATATATTTACGAAATGTGTTCGAAAATATAGTAGCTTAGCAGAGCTTTGTGTAGCGCTGCCCCGCTGCCGGCGAGGGTAGGATCAAAAAGCCCAATCGGAGAACGTGCAGCGAGACACGTCATCTGTTGACTGCATAGATTCGAAATTTGTCGTCCACTTTTGGTATATTTCCCGACATTTTCGGCCCCATGTGTCCCATACTAAATTACTCGTTTTAGCGTCGTCTACATCGATTCGGGTTTTTTAAAAATATTAATAAACATTTTCATGGATATACTGTGTAAGTCAAAGATGTAATAGTAATACGTCATTAGCAAACAGGGAGGTTGTGTTGGTGCCTTATCGGCTTTTGATTTCAATACTGCTACAGAATCTGAATTTGCAGTAACAATAAACAAGATTCAAGATCAACCAGAAAGGAGGAGATGGATAGAGCTGTGGCAGGAATAGGAAATAAAAAGCGAAAACGAGGAGGCGGACAGAGAAAGAGGGAGGAGGAGATGGAGAGAGACAGGGGAGAGAAGGACCTTATGAAATAAATCCAGCTCCCATACATATCAGAACGAGTGCCTCCTCATTTCTTTCTTTTCCATATAAGCGCAATGAGCCACAGCAACGCGTGGCCAGGAATAGCTAGTTCGTCACAAGCAAAGGACATATCTTTGGTCCTCCGCACTGTCACGCGTACACCGTTGAAAAGCGAAAACGTGGACTGCCACGCATACGTATGCTTCTGTGGATAACTAATAAAATCACACCAGACCAGATCAATACATTAGAGATACCAAGCAAAGACGAAGACCCAGTGAATTATGACTCTGTGGTAAGACAAATAGTTCAGAACTCTTGAGATGCTTTAAATCCTATCTCGACGTGCATGAACGAAGGAAAATGCTCAAAAAATTTCCAAAATCCTTTCAGAATCAGACAACCCAAAATACAGGTGATTGTCTCCTGAGGTAGATGGATTACAGGCTATTAATCGAAACTAGGAAACCAACAAAACATGTCCCCAAAACATTTGAAGCGCACATAAATGGGAAACGTCGTAGATTTGTGATATCCGTAAAGCTTGTTAAAGATAACAAAGGCAGCGATCAAGCTACGTTTACTTTGCAGTCCGCAAATCAAGTGCAAAAATTTTAGTCCGGCCAGTACATTTGAAGTTTAGAGGCAGTTTTGAGGATTCTGTCCTTTTACGTAGACGAATGAGCACCAGCTGTTACCCACTTTGCTCTTCATTTGTTATATGACCAAAGAGTGCAGTTCACTGAAAACAATGTAAACGATGATGTAAACAACCCCCATGATATAAGATTAAAACTTTTTCAAATTATGTATAGCATATGACTTTTGCGAAAACTCTGACTTAAGATAGAATCCCAATTTATTACACATGACATCAAGCTTAAAAAAAAAAACTACCGACGACGGAAACAAGGAACAATGTTTGAAGCTCATATTGACCTTAGAATAACAAATGCTTTTGGCAAGGTATACGTTGTTCACCGTAATAAAACGAAATGCTCAAATGGCTCTGAGCACTATAGGACTTAACAGCTGAGGTCATCAGTCCCCTAGAACTTAGAACTACTTCAACCTAACTAACCTAAGGACATCACACACATCCATGCCCGAGGCAGGATTCGAACCTGCGACCGTAGCGGTCGCGCGGTTCCAGACTGAAGCGCCTAGAACCGCTCGGCCACAACGGCCGGCAAAACGAAATGCTTTCACTCTAGATTGTTACTACATGCTGTTAAAGGTCCTACGACCTTTACATGCCTATGTACTGCGCAAGGCGTGTCTTATAATACCCTCCAAGAAGCGTGTAAAGCCGTGGGTCTGCTAAAACACGATTCTCACTGGCAAAATACACTATCCGAAGCTGCGATGTACTGTATAGTAAAAACACTCAGACATTTAGTTGCTATTGTCATATCGTTTTGTGATTACTGACCCGATTCTCTTTCCGCAAGTCATCGCGAAAACATGGCTGAAGACATACTGCAACGTAAACGACAGGAACTGTAACCAGGTGATATAAAGTTTTAAACATGGCTGCGCAGTCAGCGATCATGCATAAATTAAAGCAATTACAGCCCTCAGTCACAAAATTTAAGTATTTTGAGCAGGTTTCAACACTTCTAAGAATGCCTTCATCAGAAATTAAATATTCAAATTGGGCTATAACATAAATACAAAATTATGGGAAAGATTTTTTATATAAAAGAGTAAGTGCTGACTAACAGTATAGGAAAGAAACAGTACTTATATGTCACGTATACGATAAATATCAAGCGAGAAAGACTTTAGTCACAAAAATTTTGAAAAAGAATATGTGGAAGACGAGCCACTATGGGCTGCTTATACATATAAAACCACAGGTAGCAACAGACTGAAGCGCGCACGTTAGCAAGTGCGGGCAGGTGAACATTACACCAAGAGTGCCATCTAGTAGCTGTGAATATAAGTAGGCTACTTAACATTTAGGACAGCTGTGCCGGCCGGTGTGGCCGAGCGTTTCTAGGTACTTCAGTCTGGAACCGTGCGACCGCTACGGTCGCAGGTTCGAATCCTGCCTCGGTTATGGATGTGTGTGATGTCCTTAGGTTAGTTAGGTTTAAGTAGTTCTAGGGGACTGATGACCTCAGATGTTAAGTCCCATAGTACTCAGAGCCATTTGAACCATTTGAAGATAGCTGTGGCCACTGCTTCCACTGACGTCGAATCAATTCGTTTTCTCCCTCTCCCACGTTGCACACCAAAAGAACCCGTCATTTAGAATTTCCGAATCATTTTCTGCAGACCCACGGCCGTCATGGGAACAACGCCTTTTTTCAAACCCTTCAGTGTCCGGAACTTTCGCAGAGCGGCGTGTGCACAGTCATTCTAGCAATACAGCTTTACAAGCAGAGCGCTATCCTGCTTTGAGACAGTCATGGCGAACGTCGCAGGCACGAAAGGAAGAAAAGCCGTGTACCCGGCATTTTACCCCGCGTGTTTGTGCCAACTTCAATGGATTGTGCGCATGTCAGATGCTTTCGTTTCAGAATTCTGACACATACAGCGCCATCTATTGATCAATTTTCGCACTATTTTTTTTCTTCTGCCACAGGTTTCCCCCTTTCTCCGATAATATTCCGGTATATTTTGACGTCATTCTGACCAGTGGTGCAATTTCCACAGCGTTTTGAAGGTTTAACTTTAATTAATCATCCTGTACATTAACGAATATGGAGTACTTTCGAGAAAAAAACTACGATAATGAACGACTGCTATAGGCTGTTCAAAATGAGTGTCTTTTGAATCACGAGCAAAAAAATGAAAAAATGTTAAGAATTGATAATGCCATCAGTCAGCAAGAACGCTGGTAAAATTTTTCCTTCTTTATACGTGCTTGGATGCACTGGTAAGGCATTTGTAACTAAGCTCATAATCGCAAGAGTCAGTACTGGTGGAAGAGTTGCCTTCGCTCTGGTATAGTCTGGCATTGCAGCCACGCTCAGGCGGCCGAACTGCCCATTCTATATTCAAACTTCACCTGAAATTTTGTAGTGATGACACCCACAGCGCCTGTGATGTTTCTAATCAAAGCCACATTGGCAAATTGTTTGGAAGAGGTTTCAACGCTGGATAAAAAACGTGGTGCAGAGATATACATAACATTGCGACTTTTTATAACATCAATAACCCTTTTCGTTGCTCCACCGTTTTGTTCCCTGGAGGGTTCCATCATATCTCACCAGTAGACTCAACAGGGAAACGAAAAGCTATGGCTCTGAGCACCATGGGACTTAACTGCTATGGTCATCAGTCCCCTAGAACTTAGAACTACTTAAACCTAACTAACCTAAGGACACCACACACATCCATGCCCAAGGCAGGATTCGAACCTGCGACCGTAGCGGTCGTGCAGTTCCAGACTGTAGCGCCTAGAGCCGCTCGGCCACTGCGGCCGGCCCGAAAAGCTATGCTGGGTATGATAAATGTGGAACCTGAAACTAATTTGTCAGTTCTACCTTCCGAACAAGATAAAATACATCTTGCTAATAAGTTATTTAAAATAGATAATGGCGAATTTCGAAGAACAAACAGTAAAATAAATATTAATACTTCTTTCACAAGCTGCGACATTGTCGCGAATAAAACAGTGACCCACATATGCAATAAGTTTCCTTTAATTTACGTTTATAGTCACAAACTTTTTGTTAACAGATTACCGGTTTCGGTTTATACTGACCATCATCATGTCTGCAGCAAAAAATGAAAAAAAAACATAAATACACTGGCAGATTGTCTACAGCTTAAAAACAATAAATAGACCATAATGAAAAGTACTACTGACGTATATACGCGTTTGTGCGCCTTAAGTATGAAGAGGTATACCTGTTTTATAGAAACAAAGTCCTGATGTACTGCAGCCATAGTGGCATCGTCAAATGTTAAATGCAAAATCAGCACCAGCATCCTCAAATATATATCAATAACATCATATGCACGAGTCATGCTGTCAGTAGCGCTACTGTTCGACACAAGCTGCCGTACAGTAGCCACAAGATGTTTGTATTGTAAGTTCATCAGATGTCGCTAATGTAGGCATACACTAGTTTTCAACGATTAATTGAACAGCGTATAGTAAAGGGCAATACAGGAATAAAAAGCGTTGAAATAGAACACGACAAAAGCCAGATTGTTAAAAAGAGGAAGAGTTAAGAGACAGTAGTTGGTATATGCTCAAGTGCCAATATTATAGATAATAACATAAGTAATAAACGCCTTTGATTGTGCACGGAATAATATTAAAAAAACTATTTAAAAAATCGCTAAAGAAGCCACAATGAAAGAAAACATAGTGCTGCACATAATCAGCGCTCTCTGTTAGCGCTAACGCCAGAATTACGCATAGACAAGAAGTGGTTGGAGGAACGTGACCGCCAAAGGGCCCCTCCTACCCTGCGGCACTCCGTTGCAAGCAAAGAATGACAAAATTAAGTAACAGTGCATGACCGACATTATCTAGTTAATGCAGTATATGAAATGAACAGAGAAGGAACAAGACTCTAGTATTTTATTAATCCTTCTCACTTTTTCTGCTGTTAGATTTCAGCACACTGTTTCTCACGTACCGACATAGCTACGTTACACACTGCCGTGTTACACTCTACCAGCGAAGCGGCCAAGTCGACTGGGGTATACGCATGACATGAAATTTGGAAATTTGTGGTCAGGACTATGGGACCAAACTGCTGAGGACATCGGTCCCTAGGCCAACCACTACTTAATCTAACTTAAACTAACTTGCGCTAAGGACAACACACACACACACACACACCCATGCCCGAGGGAGGACTCGAACCTCCGATGGGGGCAACCAAGCGAACCGTGACAAGATGCCCTTAGACCGCACGGCTACCCCGAGTGGCTGCAGGGCATGCAGAGGCATTACATTTCATCATGCCCTCACGAGTTGCTTTACGTTATTTTGTGATGTTTTAATCACGACTCTACCTACTCGCAAATTCCCTAATGCTGTTTCTGATTTTTCTACACAGTGGCACATAAAGAAAATTACCACTACTTCTCACAAATCGTCCGACAGTTCATACTTACAAAGGAAATTCTCCATCGCATGCCCCCTCAGATTAAGCGGTGAGATGTCCAGAGCATAGCCCGTTAAAAACTGAACACAGATCAAGCACAAAAACAAGGGAGGTGTACTGAACCGTGGAAAAAAAATACAAACCGTGAACAGTCAGAACATGAATTACAAGAAAGAGCAGCCTGAAATCGCAATGGCGTCATGGGTAAAATGGACAAGGTGCTGGACTAGCAGGCGGACGAGCCATATATATAATTCGTCAGATTTTAATTACACTAGAGGCACAATACAGCGCTGCGGTCGGCAACGCCTATATAACACAACAAGTGTCTGGCGCAGTTGTTAGATCGGTTACTGATGCTACAGTGGAAGGTTATCAAGATTTAAGTGCGGTCAAAGTGGTGTTACAGTCGGCGCACGAGCGATCGGTCACACCATCTCCTAGGTAGCGATGAACTGGGGATTTTCCCGTACGACAATTTCACGAGTGTACCGTGACTGTCAGAAATCCGATACAACATCAGATCTCCGACATTGCTGAGGCCGGAAAAAGATCCTGCAAGAACTGGACCAACGACAACTGAAGAGAATCTTTCAACGTGGCAGAAGTGCAACCCTTCCGCAAATTGTTGCAGATTTCAATGCTGGGCCATCAACAAGTGTCAGCGTGCCACTATTCAACCAAACATTATCGATTTGGGCATTCGGAGCCGAAGGACCACGTTTGTACCCTTGATAACTACACGACACAAAGCCTTACGCTTTACCAGAGCCCGTCAGTACCGACATTGGACTGTTGATGACTGGAAACATGTTGCCTGGTCAGACGAGTCTCGTTTCAAATTGTACCGAGCGGATGGACGTGTACGTATACGGAGACAGCCTCATGAATCCATGGACCCTACATGTCAGTCTGTCAGCAGGTGGTGAAGACTCTGTAACGGTGTGGGGCGTGTGCGTTGGAGTGATATGGGACCCCCCTGATACGCCTAGATACGACTCTGACAGGTGACACGTACGTAATCATCCTGTCTGATCACCTGGGTCCATTCATGTCCATTGTGCATTCCGACAGACTTGGGCAATTTCAGCTGGACAATGCGACACCCCACACGTCCGTAATTGCTACAGAGGAACAGTTTTCTGAGTTTAAACATTTACGCTGGCCACCAAACTCCCCTTCAGACATTAGTCGAGTCCATGCTACGTCGTATTGCGACACTTCTGCGTGCTAGCGGAATTAGGCAAGTGTACCAGTTTCTTTGGCTTTTTAGTGTATGTATACTATTAAACCCAAAATAATCGTCTTTTCCTGCTTCGTAACATAAAAGTAAGTAAAAAATGTAACACTGAGACTGAGCTACCAGTCCCTCCTCTCGTGAGAAATTGAAAGAGCCACAAGAAAAAGGATACTAATACGCAGGAAGACTGAAGATTAGGATACAGAGGATATACTTAGTGTGAATCTTTACAGTGAACTGAGAGATCACGTTCATTACAGGTAAACCAGTAATCTACAAAAGTACTCGGCTTTGAGGACGACGTCAAGAATGCCGATAATGATGGGCTAGTTACAATACCAGCCGAGAAATTAAAAATGTGTACTATCTCATTTTACGATATGGTAGACGAAGTAGCTGGTGCCTCCGGTATTCAGAAGGGAATGATCGGACAGAAATGGAGGCGGGATGGCATGGCTGTTTCCTACAGTCCGACAATTTGCACCCTCAGTGTGGTGTCACAAGGTGCGGTCGCATCCGCGAAAGAATATGAGGCGGAAACAGACAAACACATTACAGATGTTGCCTGACAGAGATACAGTCAATTACTACGGGGCAAACAAGCAGTTCGGAGCCTCGAGACAATCTCTACATATAAAAGGCAAAGTCCAGACTGAGTGACACACTGATTTATCATCGACCAGCCCAAGGATAGAAACTTGATATTTGGATAGGGTATTGATCTTATACTGTAGGCGTCATTTACGGAGGGGTTGTTCGAAATTCCACTGCTAAGTGGGGGAAATAGGGAATGGAAGACTTTTTTTTAATATATCACTATTAAAACAATTCTCAAGCTAGAACTACAAAACTGGTTTTTGGTTTCTCAGTCAGAAATTAAAAAAACAAAAATACGTGTTTTACCATCTTTTGAAATTCAGCCACTAAGCTGAAAGCAAGGGGAAACTACAGCCGTAACTTTTCCCGAGGGCATGCAGCTTTACTGTATGGTTAAATGATGATGGCGTCCTCTTGGGTAAAATATTCCGGAGGTAAAATAGTCACCCATTCGGATCTCCGGGCGGGGACTACTCAGGAGGACTTCGTTATCAGGAGAAAGAAAACTGGCGTTCTACGGATCGGAGCGTGGAATGTCAGATCGCTTAATCGGGCAGGTAGGTTAGAAAATTTAAAAAGGGAAATGGATAGGTTAAAGACAGATATAGTGGAAATTAGTAAAGTTCGGTGGCAGGAGGAACAAGACTTTTGGTCAGGTGAATACAGGGCTATAAATACAAAATCAAATAGGGGTAATGCAGGAATATGTTTAACAATGAATTAAAAAATAGGAGTGCGGGTAAGCTAGTACCAACAGCATAGTGAACGCATTATTGTGGCCAAGATAGACACGAAGCCCATGCCTACTACAGTAGTACAAGTTTATATGCCAACTACCTCTGCAGATGATGAAGAAATTGATGAAATGTGTGATGAGATAAAAGAAATTATCCAGGTAGTGAAGGGAGACGAAAATTAAATAGTCATGGGTGACTGGAATTCGTCAGTAGAAAAAGGGAGAGAAGGAAACATAGTGGGTGAATATGGATTGGGGGAGAGAAATGAAAGAGGAAGCCGTCTGGTAGAATTTTTCACAGAGCATAACTTAATCATAGCTAACACTTGGTTCAAGAATCATAAAAGAATGTTGTATACCTGGAAGAATCCTGGAGATACTAGAAGGTATCAGATTGATTATATAATAGTAAGACAGAGATTTAGGAACCAGGTTTTAAATTGTAAGACATTTCCAGGGGCAGATGTGGACTCTGACCACAATCTATTGGTTATGAACTGTAGATTAAAACTGAAGAAACTGCAAAAAGGTGGGAATTTAAGAAGATGGGACCTGGATAAACTGACTAAACCAGAGGTTGTACAGAGTTTCAGGGAGAGCATAACGGAACAATTGACAGGAATGGGGGAAAGAAATGCAGTAGAAGAAGAATGGGTAGCTTTGATGGATGAAGTAGTGAAGGCAGCAGAGGATCAAGCGGGTAAAAAGACGAGACTAGTAGAAATCCCTGGGTTGCAGAAGAAATATTGAATTTAATTGATGAAAGGAGAAAATATAAAAACGCAGTACATGAAGCAGGCAAAAGGGAATACAAACGTCTCAAAAATGAGATCGACAGGAAGTGCAAAACGGGTAAGCACGTATGGCTAGAGGACAAATGTAAGGACGTAGAGGCTTATCTAACTAGGGGTAAGATAGATACTGCCTACAGGAAAATTAAAGAGACCTTTGGAGAGAAGAGAGCCACTTGTATGAATATCAAGAGCTCAGATGGAAACCCAGTTCTAAGCAAAGAAGGGAAAGCAGAAAGGTAGAGGGAGTATATAGAGGGTCTATACAAGAGCGATGTACTTGAGGACAATATTATGGAAATGGAAGAGGATGTAGATGAAGATGAAATGGGAGATACGATACTGCGTGAAGAGTTTGACAGAGCACTGAAAGACCTGAATAGAAATAAGGCCCCGGGGGTAGACAACATTCCATTAGAACTACTGACGGCCTTGGGAGAGCAAGTCCTGACAAAACTCTACCATCTGGTGAGCAAGACGTATGAGACAGGCGAAATACCCTCAGAATTCAAGAAGAATATAATAATTCCAATCCTAAAGAAAGCGGGCGTTGACAAATGTGAAAATTACCGAACTATCAGTTTAATAAGTCACAGCTGCAAAATACTAACGCCAATTCTTCACAGACGAATGGAAAAACTGGTAGAAGCCGACCTCGGGGAAGATCAGTTTGGATTCCGCAGAAATGTTGGACACGTGAGGCAATACTGACCCTACGACTTATCTTAGAAAATAGATTTAGAAAAGGCAAACCTACATTTCTAGCATTTGTGGACTTAGAGAAAGCTTTTGACAATGTTGTCTGGAATACTCTCTTTCAAATTCTAAAGGTGGCAGGGGTAAAATACAGGGAGCTAAACGCTATTTACAATTTGTACAGAAACCAGATGGCAGCTATAAGAGTCGAGGGACATGAAAGGGAAGCAGTGGTCGGGATGGGAGTGAGACAGGGTTGTAGCCTCTCCCCGATGCTATTCAATCTGTATACTGAACAAGCAGTAAAGGAAACAAAAGAAAAATTCGGAGTAAGTAATAAAGTCCATGGAGAAGAAATAAAACCGTTGAGGTTCGCCGATGACATTGTAATTCTGTCCGAGACAGCAAAGGGCTTGGAAGAGCAGTTGAACGGAATTTACAGTGTCTTGAAAGGAGGATATAAGATGTACATCAACAAAATCAAAACGAGGATAATGGAATGTAGTCGAATTAAGTCGGGTGATGCTGAGGGAATTAGATTAGGAAATGAGACACTTAAAGTAGTAAAGGAGTTTTGCTATTTGGGGAGCAAAATAACTGATGATGGTCGAAGTAGAGAGGATATAAAATGTAGACAGGCAATGGCAAGGAAAGCGTTTCTGACGAAGAGAAATTTGTTAACATCGAGTATAGATTTAAGTGTCAGGAAGTCGTATCTGAAAGTTTTTGTATAGAGTGTAGCCATGTATGGAAGTGAAACATGGACGATAAATAGTTTGGACAAGAAGAGAATAGAAGCTTTCGAAATGTGGTGCTACAGAAGAATGCTGAAGATTAGATGGGTAGATCACATAACTAATGAGGAGGTATTGAATAGAATTGGGGAGAAGTGGAGTTTGTGGCACAACTTGACAAGAAGAAGGGACCGGTAGGTAGGACATGTTCTGAGGCATCAAGGGATCACAAATTTAGCGTTGGAGGCCAGCGTGGAGGGTAAAAATCGTCGAGGGAGACCAAGAGATGAATACACTAAGCAGATTCAGAAGGATGTAGGTTGAAGTAAGTACTGGGAGATGAAGAAACTTGCACAGGATAGAGTAGCATGGAGAGCTGCATCAAACCAGTCTCAGGACTGAAGACAACAACAACAACAAGGGGGTTTGATAATGGGTGAAAGTTTTTTTGAAAATAAGTGGTTATTAAAGGGACTACTACAGCATTCGTAGAGTAACATCAATAAAAATATTTGACATCTCGGTTACAAATAAAATACAAGTTTAATTGTTTTTGGAAATTCAGCCTCTTGAGGGTGTGTAATATGGTATGAACAGTGTGACGAAATTATTTCATTATTAAAGCACTGTCAAAGCTAAACCTATGGAAGTTTAATTTGGTTTCTGTGTTAGAAACGAAAAAATATAGGTGTTACACTAATTTTCGAAAATCAACCCCTATGAGGAAGAGATGGAAGAAACTGTAGAGGACATGGCGCAAAATGCAAATAAAATTCGGTACGGATTAATGCAGAAAAGACCGAGGTAATGGAGGTATCAAGAGAAGCCCATAATGGCATCCCATTACAGGTAGGGATATGGATATTTGCTAAAGTGGAAAATTGTAAATACCTTGGTACATTGTTCTACAGGCAAAATAATTCAAAACAGGAAATAAACCAATGCATTGTGAACGGGTCTAAAACTTATTTCAGTCTAAAGCAGATAATGTCATCCAAGAGTCTGTCAATTAAGACCAAACGTAAAGCATACAATGCCGTGATAGTGCCAGTATTGTTGTATGGGACAGTAACCCTAAGCACAACAAAGGAGGATGAAGGAAACTTGTTGGTCTCCGAAAGAAAAATTATGAGACGGATCTCTGGATCTGTCCAGGAACGTATCTCCTGGAGACGTAGAAAAAACCAACAACTGTATGAGCTGATGAGGCAACCGAACATCGTTCAAAAAATGAAAGTGCGGAGAAAAGCTTGGCAGGCCACAGTGCTAGGAGACCAGACACCTCTTGGGTAAAAGCCGTACTTGTGGGATGAGCTGATGGTACACGTCCAATCGGAAAACCCAGGAAGCGATGGGAGGATGAGCTACAGAGAGACCTTTGCAAGCTAGGAGTCCGTGACAACTGGATACAAAGTGCACAAGATCGCCATCTATGGAGGAGAAGTGTGAGATCGGCGCATGATCTACAGGGTCCTCGATCGCCGATTTGATGATGATGATGATAATGAAGGGAGTGAAATAGCGGAGGAACATGTTTATGACAATGTTTATTTACGTTAAAAATTTATAAAGCTAGATCTATGAGAAATGGTATTTCATTTCTCGGACAGATGTAAAGAAATATTTGTTAGAGGATGAACGTTTCTAAGGAAATATCACTACAAGAACGCAAAAGGCATGATGGACAAAAACTTTGGACTCCAGCTAACAGAATCGCGTGCCGCGCGGGATTAGCCGCGCGGTCTAAGGCGCTGCGGTCATGGACTGTGCCGCTGGTCTCGGCGGAGGTTCGAGTCTTCACTCGGGCATGGGTGTGTGTGTTTGTCCTTAGGATAATTTAGGTTAAGTAGTGTATAAGCTTAGGGACTGATGACCTTAGCAGTTAAGTCCCATAAGACTTCACACACATTTGAACATTTTTAACAGAATCGCTTTTCGGTCAAAGTACATTCGGAAAAGAATATGCTTCTATGGCCCTCATTAGCGTGAAAAGTTTTGAAGGTGCTGCAGGTTCTGAACTACACAAAAATTCTATTAAAGCAAAAAATCTGTGCAGGCCATAGAGTCTAAGCGAACGAAGCAGCGGGTACTAGTAAACTACTAAACCTTGCTGGCAGAAACCTTCTACTACATGTTCTTTCTCGTGTAGCCTTCTGCACTTTCAAGACATACACAGAACTCACGAAGTCGCAGAAGGGTGAAAAGCACTCCTGAAAAAAGAAAAAGGGCATGTAACTTTGAAACCCGGTGCCTCAGACGGTACATTTATCAGCACCGCTTCCAATCTTCGGCACACACTCGACTTTGTTGCGTAGCACTGTGTGCAGAGCTTTTGCCCGCGATGCAGGCGATACAGCGGGAGTCGCCTTTTGTGTTGCCAGCCGGGCATGACGTGCCCAGCGCCGGCCAATGAGGCACGCGCGCGCCTCGCACACCTGCCGCCGAAGCGCTGGCCATCACCGCGCTCCCGCACGTCCCTCCTCAATCCAATCAATGACGGCTCTGCTCTTAAGCGTAGAGGCTGCGTCGTTCTTCACAAAGCGAAGGTCCCCGATTCTACCTCAATTCTGGTATTTTTGTAGGTTACAAATGTCCTCTATATTCCTGAAACAAGTAACAGAAATACTTACCTAGAGAAGTATAATACACGAATGTAAACCAGTGATATGCAATTAGACTACCCGATCAAAGGTATCAGGGTACCCCTGTGTAACGCAGAATTGACCACTCGATATCACTAGAGGTGGATCCGCCAAGATAAAACGAGGCGAGGGCAGTACAGAAGCGAAAACGGCAGTACAGGTAGGTCAGCAGAGCAAAGTGACTTCGAACGTTTATGTCACGTGAGTAAAAATCCTTGTGTTACATATTTGTCCATTCAAAACTGCCCAATTCGATGTTCGCCTGCTTAGCTGGGTGGTAAAGTGCTCGTCTCCCAGGCAAGGCTGGAGATTTTTTTCGCTTGGGGACTGGGTGTTGTGTTGTCCTCATCATCATTTCATTCTCATCACCGGCGCGCAAGTCGCCCAGTGTGGCGTCGAATGAAATAAGACTTGCACTTGGCGGCCGAACTTCCCCGAATAGGGTCCTCCTGGCCATTTCAATTTTTTTTTTTTTTTTTGCCCAATTCGATTGTTTGTGTTGCGATTGTGAACGACCACAGCTAAATCAAGGCCAGGTGCAACTAATATATTGACAGACACGCATTGCGGCCGGCCGCGGTGGTCTATCGGTTCTGGCGCTGCAGTCCGGAACCGCGGGGCTGCTACGGTCGCAGGTTCGAATCCTGCCTCGGGCATGGGTGTGTGTGATGTCCTTAGGTTAGTTAGGTTTAAGTAGTTCTAAGTTCTAGGGGACTTATGACCTAAGATGTTGAGTCCCATAGTGCTCAGAGCCATTTGAACCATTTTTGAAACACGCATTGCGACGGGTGGTTGTAAAAAATTGTATCACATAAGCGGAAGGAGTTAAAAAGTGCTACCAGCAGTGCTACGACAATAACTGTGCCCAAAAATTTGGGATACAAGCAGCTCCTCATAAGCCCCATATTTCTGTGGTCAGTGCTAAGTGACGCTCGAGGCGGTGTAAAGAGCAAGCCTCTGGACAGTGGATAACTGGAAACGAGTGATTTGGAATCATGAATCACGCTATAGCCTGCGGAAATATTTCAGAAGGGTTTGGGTTTGTCGAATGCCTGGAAAACTTCACCTGCCACCCTGTGTAGTGCAATCATCGAAGTACAGATGAGGTAGTGTTATGGTATGTGGGATTTTGTCGTGGTTTCAGTTTACTCCCCATTTCCCGCTTAAGAAAACACTAAATGAGAAGTAATATAAGCACATTTTATAACTGCGTTATTGCGTACAGTAAAAAATAAATAAGTATATAAATAAAACAGGATCTGTGAGCCAGTGGTGTATGGACAATAATATTCTTGAAATGGACTGGTCTGCTAGAGGTTCCGGCCGGATCCCAGTGCAAAACAGCTATTGGATCAGTTATGCGGAAGTATCAGTATTGATTCAATGTTGTTATAGATAGTTATGAATTATGAATGTTGTCAGCTGTCATTATAGAAACTTCCTCAGTTCACTTCAGAGCGGTGTTAGTTTTGCTTTGATGGTTTTCTTCTAGTATTGCCGTATTTTTGCTATTTTAAATAAGTGTTATGTTTTAAAATGGCGTTTGGTGTTTTACGAACATGGTAGCAGATGTGCGTGTTTGAAAAATTTTTCATGAAGTGCTACAGTTGTAGTCGATTTTGACAATAACTCGTCGTTATAAAAGTACAAAAGAAGAGACACTGGCGAAAATTGAGGAACCTGCAGAAGCATAAAGAGAATCGTTTTAGACTGTGACTCAATCTTTGACGTGAGTGGTGAGCTGATTAAGCCAGAAGGAAGTGTGAAATATCACGAAACTCAGCTTGCTAAATGGATCACAACCAATGCAAAATCAGGGAAACGTGTTTACTTTGTTTTAGGGAATGCAAGACTGCCCAAGAGATTTGGGATTAGCTACGTAAACCTATGATGTTCACTAAGCCGAAAACACTTATCTGCTAAGACATAAATTTTACAACATTGTGTTTGAAGAAAGTGGTGCTCTACAGCTCATCTAGTCAAATTTGTTGAAGTACGAACTCAGCTTCGTTTGTTAGAAACACCGATCGATGATGGTGACCTTTTGGCATACTTTGCCCGAAGGGTCCGCTTAAATTTTATTACGTGGCGCGATGTATCTTCTGAAGAGAGAACATGAAATAAGTTACAAAAACGGTGTTTCATCTACGAGCGAAGCTAAGAATAACTAATCCTGACGATGAAAATGTCGCTAGAGCAACAATGTGGAACGTGAAAGTTAACAAAAAAGAAAAAAGGTGCAGTTAATCTTTATCTGAAGCACGAATATCAAAGACGTCTCAGTATAAGAGGAGTCAACGGGGTGTTCATTCCTAAATAAAGAATTAGTATTTCGGTGGGTCCAGTCAGTAAAAGTAAACAAGGTCAGTTAACATCGTTGAGAAAAAGGATTTATAAATTTCGTTTTCCCGAAGCGCATTTAACTTCATGCAGACAAGAAGGAAAATGCTAAGATAATGTCCTAGAAAACCTTGTAGATGAATGGTAGAAGGGAATTTTTGAAAGTACAAGGAAAATTTTCGCACAGCAAAAAGAAAAAAATAACATTTAGAATTTCGTAAGCTTTTGAGTTTACAAGTTCAAAGTGTTCTCCACATGGACAGAAGATTGCGTAGCTGTGTTGTGCCAACATCACAAACTACAATGGGAACATTATGAACAAGAAGCTCTGATTACCCACAATATCGAATAATTCCGAGATCTCTGCATTCATTTATGAGTCTATGTCCGTAACTTCACAATCCGTTGTAATGGTGTTCAAATGGTTCAAATGGCTCTGAGCACTATGGGACTCAACTGCTGTGGTCATAAGTCCCCTAGAACTTGGAACTACTTAAACCTAACTAACCTAAGGACAGCACACAACACCCAGCCATCACGAGGCAGAGAAAATCCCTGACCCCGCCGGGAATCGAACCCGGGAACCCGGGCGTGGAAGCGAGAACGCTACCGCACGACCACGAGATGCGGGCTGTAATGGTGTATTTATGACTAGAAATTAGTGATGGCAATGTAAAGACCACTGAGCCGTGGCTCCATAAAGTTAGTAGACTGCCGGCCGGTGTGGCCTTGCGGTTCTAGCGCTTCAGTTTGGAACCGCGTGACCGCTACGGTCGCAGGTTCGAATCCTGCCTCGGGCATGGCTGTGTGTGATGTCCTTAGGTTAGTTAGGTTTAATTAGTTCTAAGTTCTAGGCGACTGATGACCTCAGCAGTTAAGTCGCATAGTGCTCAGAGCCATTTGTACCATTTTTTTGTTAGTAGACTGTTCTGTCTGGCGCCACTAGCTCAAGGGGAATATCTACTATCCCTCTTGCGACCCCGTCGCCAATATCTATGAAGAAGAGTAGGTACCTGTGGTTTGTGTCCTCAGAAGCTTTTTACTCGCCGATATATATACGAGATCGCTCGGCCGAGGAGTCACACCACCTCCTTCCCCTTACCCAGTGCGGCTTCCGGCTTTCCTTTTCAACCGACGACCAGCTCGTTAACCTTACCAATCTTCTTTCCCTCCAACTTAACTCCCGTCGCTCCTCTATCTTTGCTTCCCTTGAACTCCAGAACGCCTATGGCCGTGTCTGTCATACCGCGCTCCTCTTCAAACTCCAGACCTATGCTCTCCCTATCAATTTCTTCCATTTTGTTAATTGAAATGAAAAGGTTGATCGCTTTGTAGCAAGCCTTAGAATTGTTTCCTAATTTCTTTAACATTTAAGCATAGGTGCGCATCTTAACCTCGAACCTTTCAACATACAGTTTCCAAATTTAAAAAAAGAAATTACGTCATCTATTTGAGTAATTGAAACACTCTTGTCATTAATATTACTTATATGTTTTCGTGTGTTGCAGAAGGGCATTTAATAAGAGTAACTATGCCCAGAGCGGTAGTAAAACATCGCTGTTTCACCCGATAACGGGAGGGCTGCATGTTTGGACCCTTGTAATTATCGTCATGTTGTTCTTGTTTTGATTTCTTTTGTAAAGGCTTATTCATTTCACAAATTTGTTAATTTGTAAAGAAAACAAATTTATGATTATATATGGTTAAATAAACAGGTGTGTTAAAAGAGGGTTACTTTGGTGGGTCCTCCCTTCCACGTTTTCCTTGATACCAGTAAATATCATGTCTCAACTATCTTCTTGGATGTCGGTCAACTTTAAAAACTGCTGCAGATACAACAGAAGCTGAAAATTTAAAATGTCTCTCAAAGCGTGATTTCTGTTAAAGTCATCTGAATGACAAATCGATTGGAACATATATTGACTGATGTGTGCATTAATAGGTAGAAATGCAGGTGTTTTAGAAAGTCTTCAGAGCACGTACAACGAACTGTTCAAATGGAATTGTTTGTACCACCGAGTCGAACTAGGCGTTGCTGATGCAATTAAAAGAGGTTACTGGTTTGAATCATGTTATCACTTTTTTAACAACCTGAAAGCACTGTACCCCCTTTTTTTTTTGTCATCAGTCTACGGACTGGTTTGATGCGGCCCGCCACGAATTCCTTTCCTGTGCTAACCTCTTCATCTCAGAGTAGCACTTGCAACCTACGTTGTCAATTATTTGCTTGACGTATTCCTATCTCTGTCTTCCTCTACAGTTTTTGCCCTCTACCGCTCCCTCTAGTACCATGAAAGTCATTCCCTCATGTCTTAGCAGATGTCCTCTCATCCTGTCCCGTCTCCTTATTAGTGTTTTCCACATACTCCTTTCCTCTCCGATTCTGCGTAGAACCTCCTCATTCCTTACCTTATCAGTCCACCTAATTTTCAACAGCACTTTCCAATCAACCTCAAAAGACTCAATTAGAACTGTCAGCTGCTGCGAAAGTGTTAGGTGCAGAAATAAAGAAGATATCAAGCTTTAGAGCAGCAAGCAGTATGGAAATCCTACCAAACACTGAATGCCCAATGTAATGATTTTCGATTTACAATCAAATATAAGGGTAGAGTTCAAGAGATTGCAGAAAACAGTATCAAGCCCCTAGTTTTTATGCAGCATTTCTCTGCATTCTAATGTTCTTGAAGTGATTTGTATCTTTTCAAAGTACCTCCAAAAGGAGGATATTGAATCATCATATTACAATGTTAATAATAGCCATTGAACAATTGAAGAAAATTTCGGGTGCTTGCATGAACATGAAGCTTGCAGAGAAAGTTATTTGACAAGGCACTTAATAAATATTTCATTGGTTCCCAGAAGACAATCAAGCAGAATGATTACCCAGTTTAATAGCAAACAGTTCTCTTAGGGCCTTAGTAACAATTTGAGACCAATTCTAGCCTCGAATGACAATGAAGAACTGAAATCCTTCATGAAAGAGATTGATATTTTGGAGAGTAAAAAATGGTCCTATGACACTGCGAACTCCGGGTTAGATGGGGAATAAAATCTAAGAAAAATATGTGATCGTTTTCTTCTTTTTTTTTTAGAAATGTGACAGAAGGTTCCAGATATTATACAAACAACAGTGGAGAGAACATTCGTGAAAACCTAAAATCATTTTTCGTTCGTGTTGATTCACTCCCTGAAAGCACATCTAACGGTGAAAGAGGTTTCATCACAATGAACTTAGCTATGACAAAATTGCGGAATTCGCATTTTGTTTGCCAACTCTCATCTTTCATGTTTATTTGAACTGTGGAACTTACGGCCATGGAAACCCGAGGATAACATCAAAGTGTGGATCAAAACTCACAGCCATGCCGAGAACAACCAAAGCAAGAAGGTTAATCTGCATGTGCAGCAGTCTGTATATCTTACGTGATCTTGTTTACTTGAGTACCCCCTCTGCTTTTGCTAGGAGTGCAGCATTGTGTGTGATGGAGGATACCAAAAACGTAAAGGCAAATGTAGGATTGAAAGACTAAACATTAACGAACGCGATGCTGTTACGATTTGATTCGCAACTGGCACAACAAGCTATGAGTTTCAAAATTATTCAAATGGCTCTAAGCACTATGGGAATTAACATCTAAGGTCATCAGTCCCCTACACTTAGAACTACTTAAACCTAACTAACCTAAGGACACCACACACATGCAGGCGCGAGGCAGGATTCGAACCTGCGACCGTAGCAGCAGCGCGGTTCTGGACTGATGTGCCTTGAACCGCTCGGTCACAACGGCCGGCGAGCATGAGTTTAATATGGTGGAAATGCTGCCAACGTAAACTGGAGTTACTAGTTATCAGCCATACTCTGTTTTACAATAAACCCAATACCGCATACCTTGACAATACACACGGTCCGGCCGTGTTAACAGCCGGCAGGTGGCAATACTAGAAGTGGAAGGTATTGGTTGTAAACAGTCTTGGTTGCAATTTTAGATTTTTCAACTACGCGTTTCACCTTATTTAGGCATCTTCAGGTTGATCTACAGAGAAAACAGAAAACAAATACTTCTATTTAAGAATCGCGATCGCGTTGTGCAGACTTGGATAACCTAAAAGAGTGTATAAACAGATCAAATACTGAAAGAGTAAATAACTTAATTTGGTATTTCTTAGAACGATTCTTTAGACAGTGTAGCTAAGGGCATCGTCGAATACATCAGGTCGACATCGCCTTCGTTAAACTCAGTAAAAACTAAAAATACAAAATAGTAAAAACAGATAATTCACCAGGGATCGGACACTCAGAAATGCAATCATATTGCCGAAGCCTTATGACAAGGCCTTACCTTCCTAGATGGACGTGAGTGACTCCAAGACCTGCATAACGCGTTCCCGCTCACAGGAGCGAGTAATAGAATAAGATGGGGCTGAAGTAGTAAGCATAATGCACTACAGCGTCGTGTGCTAGTACTGACTCCTAATACAGAATCACCTCAAATAGGTGGCGCTGCCACGCAGCTGCTGGTAAGAATGACAGATAGTAAATTAGATACACATAGCCACTAAAACTTTATAAATGTAATGCACATAAAACATTAATAAGATGGAGTTACTAGGAGCAACACCTGCGCAATAACTTATCCTAAAATTTTGACGAAGTAAAATACAAATGAAGGCGGTAAATTTAGAATGAGAAAACATGGTGTATAATACAACACACAGATGCAGTACCTAAACAGATTTTACGTATCATATATCACTAGAACGAGAAGTGGAAGGTGTATAAAGTGTGTCGAGAGGAGGCGGGAAACAGCGCAGTTGTTGCCGTAATTCGAAAACGGAGAGATTTATCTGACGTGCAGAAGGGCATGATTATTGGCTTCGATGCCAAGGATGGAAACATTTGCTAAAAAAGCTGAGTTCGTGGTTGGCGTGCCGCTGTGGTTAATGTTTACCACGGATGGCAAAATGGCGCTATCGAAACCCGGCGCCGGGGCAACTGTGATGCACCATGAGATTTAGATGATAGGGGTGAATAATAGCTGCGGAGATGTGTATTGACGAATAGACGTGCAACTATTGAGCATCTGACAGCCTAGATGAACCAAAGCGCCACCAACAACATCTCCTCAACGACCATTCAGCGAACGTTGCTGCGTGTGGGCCTCCACAGAACACGCCTGGCTCATGCACCCATGCTGACTGCCGTTCATCGGTGACGATGTTTGGAATTTGCACGCCAATACCTTTTCAGGCCAATCACGTTATATCCTCCAGTGGACAGATAGCCGATGGCATGTATGGCCCTGCAACAATCGTACAAATGGTAGAGGCCAGAGGAGGAAGTGTTATGGTCTTGGGAATGTTGGGAATGTTTTCGTGGCTTTCTCTGGGTGATTTTGTCATTCCGGGAGGCATAAAGGACCAATCGTTGGCGACAATGTGCACCCCGACATGAAGCTTCTTTTTCCTCAACAGGATGGCACCTATCAGTAGAAATATTCATTGTGTCACACAGCTCGCAGTGTAAGTGCGTGGTTCGAAGAGCATCAGAGTGAGCTTACCGTACTCCTGTCGCCAACAAGCTCTTCGGATTTAAAACCAATCAAGAATCCTTTGAAAATGAGATACACACGGATCATTATACTAGTCATCTCACAGTACGAAGATCCGCCCACTCCGTCCCCGACAGGTGCAGAGCAATGTCTGCACGCTCTAGGTTCCGCCGCTGTGTGTGGTGATAGCTTGTTGTCATTCACCTTTATTCTAACTCTTCAGGTGAACTGTCCAAAGGTTGTTTGGTAGAAGTTTCAGCTGTTCCACTGTATTGAAAACAGCTTTGAGTATGTCCGCAAATCGTTAACTGGCATACCGTAGACTGATTCCTTTAAGTGTTCACATAACCAAAAGTACCAATCCAGCGGTCCTGAAATCTCTGTGTCAGATGTTCGCCGTAGATTGTGACGCATAATTGATGATCCTCATTTCTACTCGTTGCTGCAGTGACACAGCCCCCAGGAATGTAGGCAATACATAAATGTTAAAGTCCAGATAAAGCACCCCTGTTAACGTTTCTGGTAGCACATATGGCCCTATTAATTATCGTCAGGTACGCTTGCCCGTACATTGATTGAGAATCGGTGTTGATGCCGTCTTTCCTGATTTGCTTGGGGATTTACGTCTGCCCATACATACTGGTTATGGAAATTCACAAAACCAAGTCTTATAAACCCTGTCTCGTCGGTAAATAAAATCTTGCATGTGAACAGTGGATCTGCAGCACACTTTGTAACCTCCCAAGTGTATTTGTTTCTGTGTGAAATTCGTCCCAACTTTATATCTACTCTACAAAAATCTGCGTATTACACAAACTGTGTCCCCACACACTGTTCAAACGGTTCAAATGGCTCTAAGCACTATGGGACTTAACATCTGAGGTCATCAGTCCCCTACAACTTAGAATTACTTAAACCTAACTAACCTAAGGACATCACACACATCCATGCCCGAGGCAGGATTCGAACCTACGACCGTAGCGGTCGCGCGGTTCCAGACTGAAGTGCCTAGAACCGCATGGCCACAAGGCCGGCCCACACACTGTTATTCAACTCAAACGCAAATACTAAAGTCTGACCAACATAACTTAATTTGAACTGAACTGTAACTGATCTGAATGTAACTTATTTTTATACTAAACGTGAAATGGAAATAAAGCAATTATCTGGCTCTAATCAAAATTTCCACTTACTTCGCGTCTGACAATATTGTTGCAGATTTCTCGAAAGCACAACAGCAAGCAGGCAGCAGCTAAGCTAGATCTCTATTTCCGTAGTGATAAACAGTGGTGTGAGGAGAGTAATTATTCCTATGAAATAATATTCCAAGACAACGTGTTTAGAATGAAGTATTTATTCAAAAGGACACTTCGCATGATCTTCACACATAACATGGGTTTGAACAATACTATGTTTAAGAAAGTGAAAAATAATTTTAAAAGGGCACTATGTTAACAGAGAATTTCTATAAAAACCAAACAGCTTAATCAGCCACTTTGTTAATGCATGATTCTGGGAAATGGGGTGATCTTGCCCTCAGCTCTGAGCCAGTTAACTAGCTGACAATAATCATTCCTCGCTGCGCAGTGATTAAGTCTTACCTCAAATTTCTTCTCTTAAAAAATAATACCATTATTCAAACTTTATATTCTTTCGCCTTCCAAAATATACATAAAATTCATCCTTGTTGTCGTTTACAATAAATCTTTCTTTATATTACAAAAAACAATGACACAGCACTATTGAATACGTCCATCACCTACTACACTTCACCTAAAAATGTATCAGACTATGCAGAGACAAAGAATGTACCACGACAAGACCAAAGATTGTTTAACAGTAACATAACATGCTCTCTCTCTGCCGTGCACATAGATGACATACAAAAATCTGTATGACACAACCACCTTACAACTTGTGCCACAGCCATTGACAGAACCGCCGTCTACCATGATGATGTTGTGACCTTAGATCCTGAACGTGCTGTAGATGATGTGGGTACAGCTACTGATCATGAAGTACCCCCCCCCTCCTCCCCAGATACAAGGGCGAGACACGCCTTCCACTGCTGCCAACCGTCGCACATTGTCCCTAGAGGTTCCTTCCACCGAACATAGCATGCGGAATGTGCGGGGCCTCCCACTGTCAGTCTTCCGAGGTGCAAGGGTATCTGTGTCCCTAGGACGCGGAAAAGTATCAGAGGCCACTAAGCGCTGTGGATATATATCAGCCTAGAGAGCACTGACTCGCAGGCTAGGTCCATGTGCTAAACAGTAGCAAAATATCGTATCCGCCGTTTCACTTTCGAGTAGTAGGATTTCATAGCTATCAAGTGATGGAAGAGAGAAAATGTAAGTGAACTACATCATCTGTATGTACTAACAGCGAAATAATAGTAAAGACATAAGTGAACGCGCGTTTGGAACAATCCAGGATTGACACTACTGTGCAATAAAGCACACAAAGAAGAGGAAAACTAATGTGCCCTACAACACGACTTAAATCAAGCAACTGATTGAAGACCACCTAATGGTAAGCAGAGTAATGTGAATAAGACATCATAATACCCCCCATACACATTTGACAGAGCGCCAATGCAATGACTGCGTCGCACAGCCCCTCCTATAAACACGTGTCTGTCTCAAAAATTACGTGTTTCCGGACCCATATTTATTGGACTCATTTTTCTTGTTTTGATGAATACTACGACCTCTCAATGTATTCGATACTTTTCTTTGCACATTCTGTATAATTGTATGAGTTTGGTACGTGTTTGAAATTACATCAAGTTTTGAATCGTCTGAGTTGGGAGGTCGGTAAAAGAATCCAATTATTATTTTATCCCAGTGGCCAAGAATGACCTCTACCCACACTAACTCAAAGTAACTCTCTACTTCAGTTTCGCTACAATAAAAACTGCTCCTAACATCAACAAGCACGCCACTGCCAACACCATTAGGTCCTTCACAAACATTTCGGCTGAACTTATCTCCAGTTTTAGCCAGCTTTCAGTGCCTATAAAGATTTCAGCATGAGTGCTCTTTATTAGCGCTTGGAGCTCTTGTACCTAAATTAAAGTTCTTGCTGTGTTGGACTTGCACCCTTTGGAAATGAAGCCCTCTTTGTGATTTCCCAAGGTCCTCTAACCTAAAAAGCCACCCAGTCCACGGCACACAGCCCCTGCTACCTGTGCTGCTGTCTCTTGCGTGTAATGGACTTTTAACATATCTAGCAGAAACCTAAAGCCCACCACCATACGACGCAAGTCGAGGAATCTGCACCCAACATGGTCACAGAACCATCTGAGCCTCTTATTCAGACCTTCCACTCAGCTCTGCACCAGAAGTCCCAATTCGTCCTGTTGACCATAGTGCAAATGGTGAATAGCCACTCGAAACCAGAGAGAATCTCTTCCAATCCAAAGTGACACACATCATTGGTACTGTGGTGAGTTGGCATCTGCAGCTGTCTGCATCCTGTGCTCGTCATGGCATCCGGAACGACCTGTTCCATGACTAGAATAACTCCACACGGTATGCACAAGGAGTGCAGATTGCTTTCTTCTCCTCCTTGGCAGCTATGTACCTAAGAGTCCCTGTAATGTGCCTGACGTTGGAGCTCCCAACGACCAATAATCCCAACCTCTGTGACTCTCTGGATCTTGCAGACTGAGAGGTATCCTCTGAAATAGAACAAGTGACTGCATCTGGGTGAGGGACAGTGACACCTGGAACATGATTGCCAGACTGAGGAGGCCTTACGTTCGGCCCCTTGTGAAGTCTTTAGTCGCCCGCCCCACTTGACCAAGGCTGATGTGTCAAGCTCAGTGTGAGTAGTAACTAGGCTGACCACTGATGCAGACTGATTGGTGGACTCGTGAATCGTGCTGGACGTCCACTGAATCACCATGGCCAGCCCACAACAGTGACGCCCAGCCACTGCAGCCTCAAGCTGTGTAACTGAAGCCATAACAGGCTGAAGCTGTGAGCGTAGTGTCATCAACTTGACTCGCATGCTTAGACAACTACCACAGCTCCTATCCATATTAAAGACCTTGGAAAACTACACTACACAGACAAACAAAGGACTACCGACATGTGCTACAGAACTTGACACTAGACACAGGCGAAAACGCAAGAACTCTTTCCGATAAATTAGATTAACACGCAGAGATTTAAAAACAAAACTACCAAAGTACTCAGGTGAAGCTAAATAATTCTCTCCCGATTGGGAAGCTGTAATATGTCGCAAAATCGGTTTGCTTTCCGACAGAAACAAAAACGCGAGAACTGTGTCTCTTAAATATTAAATTAATATGCAGAAATTCAAGAAACTAAACTACCAAAGGATACAGGAGAAAATATATAATTTCATCACGGTTAGGACCTAGTAACATGTCACAAAATTGCATACTTTCCCGTTGCTGCATGAGTCTAGGGCGGCTGCTGCCACCTGACTGCTAAATAAGAGCAAACTCACTCTCCAGGTATGATTCTCATGTTTGTTACAATGAAATATTGTACCGACAGACCTCTTTTCTCATCGTGTAAAGTGTGTAGTCTTACGCTTTTAAAGCGAATATTGTGACGGCTACAACGCGAATAGCGGATGTAGTGCTAAAATCAATTAAATCTCCAGCTAAATAAGAGTAAACTCACAGTAGGAATGAACTTAACGCTTTCTACAATGACTATTGAACCAAGAACATTAAATCAAACACTGAATATACTACAAAATAAGCACATAACACCGTCCAACTATCCTTAAACATACATGTAGCTAGGAACTTCCACACGCACTTGTGAGTAGAAGACTTCACTAATAACGTAATGCTAGTACGACCAAACAACAACACCATAATCAATAATTAGCATACTTTCTGGGATGGATAGACATGTTGATCTTGTAAATGGTACCAGTGTGTCTTAGGAGGAGAGAGACGTAACGCTCTTATAAGTAAGCGAGTATTAGAAAAAGGCACCACAGCAATGACTATATTATGCTACTAGTGCATCCCGCTCTGGATTCTACATGAAGACAAATAACATCATACAAAAAGAAGCTTTCCACCAGAACAGTGCATGTGTCTTCACCTCGATATGTGGATAGAGATTAAGCAGCTGGTCTTACATCCTCTCCTACTTCCCCTCCTCCCTTCCTGTCTCCCCTCCCCGCTCCCATAGGTATGGATACTGGTTTCCAGACCTGTTCTCTCCTGTCGTTGATAGTACCCAAAGAGCTCTATCCACTGCATATGCTGTGCTTTGGCGAGTGTTGTGTTGACAGTGATAAACTCCTCTCAGTTTGCAGCTGGACCCTTCTGTAGGTAGTGGTCCTACTTTCCCAAGTCTGTTCCATCCTCTTGCTGATAGTACACAAAGAGATCCATCTGCTGGCGATGCTCTACAACAGTTGTTGTTGAGCTGACAATGATACACTGTTTCAGGTCTGGAGAAATAAAACATATTTCTAGGAAATGCCGAGTCCTGGAACAATAGTGAAATATTGTACTATTCATCAGGAAATGACCAACAGCGTCCTATGACCCTCGGATACCTCTCTTGGTGGGAAAGGCAGCACTCACCAGGGGGGCGGACGCTGTGACTGGGCGGGCGCAGTCACTCGCTATTCAGAGCTCTAGCACGACCACCCTGCTACCGCAGTTCGCTTCCAGCAGCCTACTGTAGCCGCGCACTTAAAATTAGTGTCTGTGGAAATCTTGTAAATAAATTGTTATGATTTTGGATAGTACACATAGTTCAGACACATAAATTTCGTTACAGAACAGCGGCTTTCACGCTATCTATTCATATGACGGAAAAAAAAAACACAATCATTTTTACACTCGACAGTAAGCTACAATTCACATCCCTCCCTCCTTGTTATTCCGTAACATCAAACTGACTAAAACTACGAACTCAGTCTACGATACTGTTATCCATGACGAATGAGAAAACAGCCAAGGTCGGAGCACTGCAACTATCATTTTTTTCGTATTTTTTCTAAATTTTTCATATTTCCATCAATTTCGCAGTTTCGCCAGGTTTTTCCATAATTTCAACGCATTTTAGCCAATTACTCGAGTTCAAACCCAGTCCTTTCGACGAATTCTCACGTCAACACAACGTTTCATCGCGCGGGGAAGGGGACAGTGAAAGGGGAAGAAACGGGGCGGCTGCAGGGCGGTTTCAAGTACCCTCTGGTGGCGCTATTGTGGGCTAGGATAGTCGGTCCTGGCAGTGGAGTGTTGGGTGGCGACTGCAGTGTGGCTGCAGCTGTAGGACAATCTGGCAGCAGGATAACACCATCAAAAATAAATAAAGCAACTAAGTAAACACTTTATCTTCTGTCCTTCCTTTCCAGCAGATCAGCACAGACTTTCTTCTGTCAATTTCGAAGTGGGGGAAGGGAAGGGAAGCTGGGGAGGAGAGGAGGGGAAAGTGGGGGTGGAGAGGTGAAGTGGGGTAGGAGGGAAGAGTGGGGGTGGTAGCATGGTGGTGTCATTATACAATGTTGCAATATCTACCACCCGAGGAGAGAAGGTTGCAAGACAGCTGCCATCTTGAATAAATTTGGCAACAAAGGAGAGTGGTGTAGAATCACCCATACTCCATTACTCATCACTGCTACGTATGCTCTTATTAATTATTTCCCTGTCTTCCAGAAACAGCCACATTTTTCAGGAAGGCATGTGTAAAAACATGTATGCAAATCTGTTGTAACTGTGCCCTCTTGTAATGTTTTGTGGTTCCTGGCTAGATAGGGAAGTGGTGATATGATAGGTGGGTTTGCTCTCACCACAACACAAAATGCGCACGTGGCTAAGATAATTTTATTACAGAAACCAATTGAGTACTTAACTCCAATGGTGTCCAATCTGAAGTCCTATGGTTAACAGCAATCAAATACCATGAACTAATTCTTAAATCTTGTCCGTGTCCGTATCTCAACTATATACAATGACTAACGTTCCCTCACAGCTAGCTAAGGTACGAGGCGACGACTATCACTGTGGAGGACTATAGAACAGTGCAACGTATTGAGGTGCAATGCGACCTGAGTCCTGATGCGACGTGCTGGGGTACTGAGACTGAGAGATTGAGACAGCGTCTACGTCCACGCTGCCAAGGGGGCGTTAACGGCTTGTAGCCTGCGGGCAGGTCTTGGTCCTCTCTTGCTGGCCAAGGCATACGCCAGCTCAGAAACATTCACCACAATGAGGTAATTTAATAAATTACATTAATCTTCAGCGCCCGCATCTCGTGGTCGTGCGGTAGCGTTCTCGCTTCCCACGCCCGGGTTCCCGGGTTCGATTCCCGGCGGGGTCAGGGATTTTCTCTGCCTCGTGATGGCTGGGTGTTGTGTGCTGTCTTTAGGTTAGTTAGGTTTAAGTAGTTCTAAGTTCTAGGGGACTTATGACCAAAGCAGTTGAGTCCCATAGTGCTCAGAGCCATTTGAACCAATTAATCTTCAGCATTAAGCTATATTTAGTTAACAACAAATACACACCATGCATAGGTTTTACTAAAATAAACTTACCCCTCCTTATGATCGGTGTGCGACATCTCTATCAGATCCCTTAACACTATAAGATTATAACTGACCTGTTAGGGCAACGTCAGAAACGCTTCTACAGAAAAGGTATGTACATCGCTAACGTCCCACAGAGGCCAAGATCATACTCGGTGAGGGAAATGCAACATTTCTGCACAACTCTGCAGGCGCCGAGCGCATTGACTTCACCTCCTTCTGCACGTTCCTGCTCTTACCCGGTGTTTTTCGGGGAACACATACTGCTAGGACAGTATGTAATTACCTCGTCTGCAGGGTGGGGCAAATAAAAGTGGCCTGGCGAACTGAGCTCCAGGGTACAAATAAACACAGCACAGGAAAGTAAATGCAGTATTAGCAGATGTTGAAAGTGACCACGATTCTTCTCTTGGCACATTTGGGCCCTGGTTAGCAAGATGCTGAAGGCGTATCGAAGCTGGACTGCTGGAATTCCTGCAATCTGCTGCAGTTTTCGGAGAGTATGAGGGTTGTTGTGATACACCTTATACTTGAGGGCTCCCCACACAATGTAATCGTAATCGTACACTGACAGATTGCGTGACCTGGGTGGCCAGCTAGGGCCGTTAACAGCACTGCCAGGCGTGAAGATTGTGTAAATGGGCTCCACGGTTTGGCTGGCTGTGTGGGCAGTTGCTCCATCCTGTTGAAAGTAACTGTAGGGCTTTCCCTTCTCTGTTAATGCATACATTCACGCAATCGTATTGACTCGTCTGGGCCACTTTCATTTACCCCAACAAGTTTATTTAAACGATCACCACTGAGTCTAGCGTCCCACCTAGTGTACTGTGAATCAGGATGGTTTACCAGTTCTGTGACACAGTGCCTTAGGCAGTGACTGGGAGGATTAGTAAACCTCTCCTCCGCCAAACACTTGCAGGGTAGTGCATATGATAGCTCTCTGACTATTAGTGGTATCCCGTTGCCCACTCACTCACCAACAGACTTGTCTGTGCAAATTGACTGACCATGACTGGAGGTAGAAGGCGAACGTTTGAAGCTGCATTTCTTTAACTCATCTACGATAGAAATTATAAAACGAATTCACATACAGCATGAATTTTTCAATATTTGGTCTATATTCTACAGACTATCTGTCAATAGTTTCTAGGCACCTAATAGCAGTAATAGTAATAATAATAATAATAATAATAATAATAACACTACTGTAGCGTCACAGAAATATATTCCCCCTCATAAGAGGATGCATGTTATTGTTATTGACATGCTTTCTTTTCTGTTCACTCCCGATGCTTGCTCTTTAGATCAGTAACGCTGTCTAAATTATCTTTGCTGGTGGATCCATAACATAATGAATCTCTCTGTCTGTTTATACATAGTAAGTTACCTTACATTCAGAGGCGACCACCGACATCTGCACTTCTCCATGGTAGTTAATATTTTCACCGAAGGTGTAGAACTCTTGAGTATATGTGGTTCCATTTTCGTTGTAAGACTTACATTAAGGTCGAATACCTGTCCCTTCACCGATCCCCCACAGGCCGTTTTGAGATCCGCTACAACCTTCATCTAGGCAAACGCATCCTCCTACAGCCCCATCTAAACAAATACCCTGGAAGCAGCTGCACAGAGTATGGTGTAGAGTACAAGATGGTGGTGTTATCGCTTTCCTTTCAATTTTGATTCTAACTTACTGATCTCGGAAAGACAGAAAAATTACATCCTAACATTTTGTTCCAACCTATGTAGATCTATACAGACTCACTCTCTTCGCAGACTTTAAGAATATCAAACTCCTGCACACTAAAGACATAGGAGAAGCGACGCCAACTGCCAATAGAGGTGTTTGCTGGCCTTCCGTCGCTAATTATATATATCTCTTATTATATCTCCCCCAAATGCTGTAAAAAATATTATTTCGCTGTGGAAGCAACCTTTCGTTTTGGCTCCAATTTCTAGCTGTAGTCATTTTGCGAGATATGTATGATAGAAACTAACGTATTTCTCACAACAGAAGAATTACGAGGGTGTGCTGAAGAGGAATGTCTCCGAATTTATTATGTGAAATCTCTTAAAAGTTTTTTTTAAATAAAACAAATGTCATTACCATTCTGCATCTTCATGCCTACATATTTATTTCTCATCATGGTCACTCTGGCGACAGACACATTTTTCCTTGTGAGAGACCAGTTTGTTAATACAGTCACTGTACGATGTTTGACTTTATTCAAATCAAATGGTTCAAATGGCTCTGAGCACTATGGGACTTAACATCTGAGGTCATCAGTCCCATAGAACTTGGAACTACTTAAAGCTAACTAACCTAAGGACATCACACACATCCATGCCCAAGGCAGGATTCGAACCTGCGACCGTAGCGGTCGCACTGTCCTAGGCTGAAGAGCCTGGAACCGCTCGGCCACACCAGCCGGCTTGACTTTATTGACGGAGCCTCAACCACACCTCTGTTTGCACCGCTTCACCTTTGCAAAGTGAAGTCCTCGAAGGTGTCCTTTAAGTTTTGGAAACAGTTGAAAAAAGGATGGGTACAAGTTGAGACTGTGTGAAGGATGATCGGTGACACTGGGCCTAAGCCATAGGATTGTTGCAGATGTCGCAAGGCTTGTGTGTGGTCTCGTATTGTCATGATGAAGGCGTGGGTGCTCCATGTGTGGTCGAACTGTTCAAATTCGAAACTCAGTTACAGCATGTTTTCCTCACACACCGAGTTAGTTACAACACACGCTTCCATGTCACACACTACAATTCGTGACCCTCTAGTGGCAGAGTTCTGCAGATATGTAGACGATAACAATAAAGATCTAGGATGTTAATACCATTCGTTTTCATTAACTAGCTTTAAAAATTTTCAGATAAAAAATTCAGAGGCTTTAGTTTTCAGTACACCATGGTATATTTACTCGTATCATACATCTAATCACAGGAAAAGTAAAGTAATATGCATAATAGTAATTTATGCATGTATTGCAGCGTTTATAAACAATTGTAATTTATTAAATCTGTTTCGCGTATACAGGCTTCAAATACGTGTTAGATTTCTTCCATCAAAACCGTTGGGCAAATGACAGTAGTTGTCAAGTAATTCTTTCTTATATATGTTAGATTCAGTATGCATGTGACCCTGGCCATGTGCATGTAGGAGACCTACAGACATGGAATTTTGCATTTTACTTCTACAATGTTTTTAAACACGATTCTCACATTTCCTCTTACGTGATGTATAGGGTAACTGCACTTTTTTGAGTTATACACGAAATTTTGCATTACGCTTCTGACAACGTCATTGAACACATTTTTCCCTTTTTCACTTACCTGATATATGTGGTCAGTGCACTTTTTTTTACTTACACTCTATGTACCGTCCCCTGGTCCAACTATTCGAGTGCTGTATCGCTGAACACGTATACTATTGAGGCACTAAAATGGCTGCTGTTATTGGAGTTAACGTTGCTGCTGCTGCTGGAGAAAACACTCACACTGATTTAGTCGGGCACATACTTATTGGTTAATTGACGTTAATTGACTCTCAATATACACTCCCGAAATGGAAAAAAGAACACATTGACACCGGTGTGTCAGACCCACCATACTTGCTCCGGACACTGCGAGAGGGCTGTACAAGCAATGATCACACGCACGGCACAGCGGACACACCAGGAACCGCGGTGTTGGCCGTCGAATGGCGCTAGCTGCGCAGCATTTGTGCACCGCCGCCGTCAGTGTCAGCCAGTTTGCCGTGGCATACGGAGCTCCATCGCAGTCTTTAACACTGGTAGCATGCCGCGACAGCGTGGACGTGAACCGTATGTGCAGTTGACGGACTTTGAGCGAGGGCGTATAGTGGGCATGCGGGAGGCCGGTTGGACGTACCGCCGAATTGCTCAACACGTGGGGCGTGAGGTCTCCACAGTACATCGATGTTGTCGCCAGTGGTCGGCGGAAGGTGCACGTGCCCGTCGACCTGGGACCGGACCGCAGCGACGCACGGATGCACACCAAGACCGTAGGATCCTACGCAGTGCCGTAGGGGACCGCACCGCCACTTCCCAGCAAATTAGGGACACTGTTGCTCCTGGGGTATCGGCGAGGACCATTCGCAACCGTCTCCATGAAGCTGGGCTACGGTCCCGCACACCGTTAGGCCGTCTTCCGCTCACGCCCCAACATCGTGCAGCCCGCCTCCAGTGGTGTCGCGACGGGCGTGAATGGAGGGACGAATGGAGACGTGTCGTCTTCAGCGATGAGAGTCGCTTCTGCCTTGGTGCCAATGATGGTCGTATGCGTGTTTGGCGCCGTGCAGGTGAGCGCCACAATCAGGACTGCATACGACCGAGGCACACAGGGCCAACACCCGACATCATGGTGTGGGGAGCGATCTCCTACACTGGCCGTACACCACTGGTGATCGTCGAGGGGACACTGAATAGTGCACGGTACATCCAAACCGTCATCGAACCCATCGTTCTACCATTCCTAGACCGGCAAGGGAACTTGCTGTTCCAACAGGACAATGCACGTCCGCATGTATCCCGTGCCACCCAACGAGCTCTAGAAGGTGTAAGTCAACTACCCTGGCCAGCAAGATCTCCGGATCTGTCCCCCATTGAGCATATTTGGGACTGGATGAAGCGTCGTCTCACACGGTCTGCACGTCCAGCACGAACGCTGGTCCAACTGAGGCGCCAGGTGGAAATGGCATGGCAAGCCGTTCCACAGGACTACATCCAGCATCTCTACGATCGTCTCCATGGGAGAATAGCAGCCTGCATTGCTACGAAAGGTGGATATACACTGTACTACAGCCGACATTGTGCATGCTCTGTTGCCTGTGTCTATGTGCCTGTGGTTCTGTCAGTGTGATCACGTGATGTATCTGACCCCAGGAATGTGTCAATAAAGTTTCCCCTTCCTGGGACAATGAATTCACGGTGTTCTTATTTCAATTTCCAGGAGTGTATGATAGTCCATCGCACAAGCACTTATACTCTGTTTTCGACAGCTGATCCTTCCTACGATGGAGTACGTTCTCTGCCACAATTACCATCTCAGACTCAATGTCTGATTTAATTCCGACATTGACATACTGCTAACCACAATCACTCAAACAAAACATTCTTGTGAATAGCGACGTTGCACTGATGGCTAGTTGAACTGGAGGCTTCACATATTCATGTATTTTAATGATAGCGACTTATTTCCCATGATACGTATTTACAACGCTTAAAAGTATGTAATAAAATAATATTACTTCCTACCAAATAGCTGTTTTTGTCCAAAATGCTCTTACGTTAGCTGAAATACTCCTGTGATACACATTACATCGGGAAAGGGAAGGTTCACATTTAACATAAGCAGCAATATGTATATACCGCGGGAATAGCACTCCCATTTCTTCCCAGAAACAGATGTTACACAGGCGAGAACTGTTGGAAGCTCTAACAGTAACTTAGAATTCTGATGCTGCTTTCAGATTTGTTGCTGTGTTCTTCGCAGTAATTATCGCATCTCTCTTCTGACAAATAGCATCCTCAAAATCTTTACACTTCCTTCGAGTAACATATACACACTTGGTAAACAACACAGCAATTTCAGCCCACTGTTTGTGAGTTTCTTCCCAACAGCTCAACCCTCTACTAAAACATAAAGATACAGATATATCTCCATTACCAGTATAAAGTAACTCAGGTTCACATAGTTTTTCAGGACGTTGGTTAATAGCTAATGTGCAACTGGGGAAAGAAGCCAAGCTGACATCGTAAGTTTTATATCTAGGATGAGCTGACCCAGTGGCAATCACATACTACTGACAACCAAAGATGGCACTGCTTCTACCAAGAAACTTTGTGGCTTAACATATCAAATATTAAATATATCTGTCCAAAAAAATCCAGTGTACAAGTACAAAGTATGACTCACTGAGTAAAAAGAGAACTCACGTCACTCTCATCGACAATCGCTCTCATCGACAACCAAAAATAAGCTAGAGACCTTACATCACCTTATGAAATGCACGCAGTAGCATTTCTAATGCAGACACATGAAAAATCATCTGTGTATACCTCAAATAACTACAGTACACGTCCCACCTATAATTGGTTAAATAGCGATTGCAAATACTGCTATCATGTAGACTCAGCGTGCAAAGTACAGAAGTTTGTATCCATGTAGGAGGGCTGTAGCACCAGAATGACCTGCGTAGGATCAATTGTTTGTACAGGGACTAGTTCTTCTTCTGCTGTGAGTAATGTGTTATTTCCTACCACATTCCTTTCGCAAAATGACTGCAACTGGAAACTGAGGTAATGAGAAAGTTTTGATCCATAACGTAATAGTCTTTTTTCCAATGTTTGGCAATTGGGTAGTAAAAAATACGTTTAATCAGAGAGGAAACACCTATGTCGGAGAGCCACATTCTCAGCAGTTTGCGTCACAGTCCTCACTTCTTTATTGCACAGGAGTTTCGTATTCTGGGCGTTTGCGACCAAAGTGTGCCCATATAGCTCTTTGTACCTTGTAATAGTATGTCAGGACACAATTTTTCTGTTTTCTCCCGATTAGTGCGTTAGAGTCAAATAGAAAAAAAGTGGTAATATAGAAACGTTGTACTCTCCACCATACAATGTGCAGCATCTTGAAGGGTACTCGTTTACGTATAGATGTACGGTAATGCATTTGTACTGTAAGGTGGCAGCTTGAATGAATGTTAATTTTGCACCTTACATGAGATTTTATTCGGTGTAACAAGTAGAAGGATATGTCACTTAACATACTTTGGCGATAGTGAGCAGATTTGCCTGTCAAAATGTACTTTATGTAATGCCAAACGGATGACACTCGATTCGCCGGTATTAACACACTGAACCCAAATCCTGCATGTCAATGAGCAAAAGGTGGAAAAAGCTACTGGAAGAAACGTTTTAGTTTGGCAGCACACGCGAGTTGCAGCGTCATAGCTCGCATACAATGCAAGGATTCTAAGAGGGGTTGGTGACCCACAGTGAGAGAGACAACGAATGCGCAGTGCGATACAGCGACGGGAGCAGGTAGCGGCCCAGCACTGCTTGCGACAGAGACATTCTTTAGAAAACTGCGGTGGGGAATTTCCAGATGGATACAAACGGCCCAGCGACGCAGTTAATCATGTGACAGGCCCGTGGTTTGCTCGTGATGTACGCGTGTAACTTTTAGGCGTCAGGAGCGGGCATAAAATGTCCGATTGGCTGAAATAAACGTGGAAGGAGAAAAACGGGTGATGTCGCGACGCAGTTTAAAGGTAGGTCCTTTGCGATTGGCAGGGGGTAGTTCCCACAAGATGAAAGGAACCCTTCCATTGGTCTGAAGAAGCCATGACGTAAAGCACGAAAGGACACAGATGGAAGACAGTTTGCTACGAAAGTCACAACACCGAAAACTTCAGGGACTCTCCTCTGACCCAGCGTCAAGTGTAGAACTAGGTGCATCGCTCTCTGTACGGCACCAAAAGAGGAATTTTTGTGTGAACACTGCGTTCACTTTGGCTGACATTTAGCTAGAAATTAGCTGAAGAGTCGTTGAGCTCTCATAGCGGAGAAGTGAAACAGCCTTGTAGTTAATTGTTCTTGCGAGAACTGATAGGGATTTGAAGTATAAAAACTGCACCATCAATGCATGCGTATATCGCCATATTTTCCAGACTAGGGATGAGCGCATGTTTTCTCGATTAACGAGAAACATAGGACAGTTTCAGCTGATAAAATCAGTAAAGATTTTGATTAGCAAGTTATAGGATTTTCAGAGGGCGAGAGCAGCCAAGCACCTGACAGCACGTAGCAGCTAAACGTAAATACCACTGCAGAGGCGTAAAATTGTTGAATCACCAGCTTGCGTCCACTGTGAACTCGAGCAACCTCATATAGTCACAAAAACTAACCATCCTCCATAGACTTGATTGTCATCCTAAATAGTACTGAACTTAGAACCATAATCGGATGATTTGTCGTCATATTGGCCAACTTCACTGTCTGGAAGTAAGAAACATCTTGTAGGGAACCTTCTGTTTAAATTTGATATTGTTGTGTTCAGTGTTATTTCTACTAAACAGGACGTAATGCGTTATCTTGACAACTATCCTCAAATCGTCATGTCACGATCTATGTAAACTCATGTGCTTCTTTGACAGTAATAGAGAAATTAAACCGATTTTACAGCTAAACTCTGATGTGCTCTGTCATAGAATAAGGGTCTACTGCTAACTTCACTCATTCATTCTACTGAAGTTAACGCACTCAGAGGGTGTTTTTGGTGATGTCTGACAAACGTGAAAAGGATTGGAGTGGCAGAGTACATAAGAAGGTTGTAGTGAATCTCAGATAGACCTATTGGGGATCAGTACTTGACCTGAATGTAAGTAAATGTAGGTATTACAAACAAAATGGGACCACTTATCCTCTACACCTTTGGCTACCCACGGACCTGATTCGTATACTTAATCTCCCAAGCCGACTCATCACAGTCGCGACAACAACGCTCCTAGCACATAAATCGAGAGTTCTATCACCTGTGACGTTAATGTTTATGGGGTACCCCACCGATTTGAATGGCATTCGTTCCTCGACACGTCACGCCAACAAACTGCGCCTCAAAACACGCGTTTTTGAGAAAACATTCATTTTATGTTCACTCAGTCTTCAGTTGTTAAGTTTTTTTCTCACTATTAACACCGTTTCTTTACCACAACGTTTTACATTAGCTTTCTTAAAAACTCTCGTTACAAAACTCTGCAATAACGTTAATGAAGAAACAGTATTCACTACATACCAATAAACGTAAACATCTGCAAATGGGATGCCAGGCATATTGAAATGTCCTCGTAGAAAAATGAACGCCTATGAAAGAAACTGGTTGCAGCTAACTCATTATTAATTCAACTTCAAATGTTTCGATGTTGTAATACTTCCACAACGCATGAGAATCATTTATTAAGGTTAATGCGTGAAAAAAAAGTAGAAAAACAAAATACGGCAGTGACGTAGGCAGTCAAAGTCGACATGCAGTTTGGAATAACTATGCGCCTTTCGACCAATCGCAGGTCACTCAAGTGTGTTAACATGCACAAACACTGTCATTAATCTTTTTAAATAAGTTTCCAAAAATATTTTTGTTGACTGATCGCACAGACTTGAGTTGTTTCTGTAACATTAAATAAATTATGCCATCATTTCGTTTTCCAGTTTACAAAGTTTAAAAGTCGAAATTTCTTTAATTTACCATCAGCTGCATTGTAGAAAAGCCAAATTGAAAATATGTGAACATAATGGCGAAATGCCGCCCTGATACGGTCAATACGGATTGCCAATACTGAAAATATTTAGGTCAACATCCATACTGTTCGTCAATATTTCTAGTATTGAAAATGCAATACTCCCCCTCAGGTGATAACTATATTGAGCTATTGACAAAAATAAAATTTGTGTTTCCCTGACGCCACTTGGCGACAGATTTCTTTATCTGTCCAGTTACAAGCATTTTTTTTTCAATAATTGGTTATTTTCGTCGATATACATGGTCAAACTGAGAAGTTGATAGTGTGTCCACACCTGATTATACTGTGATAGGAAGCCAATAGTTGGAAATTCGTATTTATTGTGTTCTGCACATACGCACATACACAACATTACAACATGGTAACTCATAGTAGTTGTTCAGAGTGACGACAGCCAGTGTCAACGTATGCATGGCAACGGAACTTAATGTTCTGTTGCATTCTCTCAAACATCCCTGGAGTTGTTGTACCGGGAGTCAGACCACTTGGACGCTAGCAAGCATGTCTTCATCCGTTTCTCTGGGGGTTTCCCACACCAACGTCTTGATGTAACCTCAGAGGGAAAATGTCCAGAGGTGTGACACCCGCCGATCGCGCTGACCATGGTTTAGGACCTCGCCTTCCAAGCCAACGATGAATATACGTGTTGTTCAGGTGCTTGCAGACATTAACATCGAAGTGGCTTGGTGCAAAGCCATGGTGTAACCACATCTTATGCGGACAAAGGTTACAGTCTCCATGAACTATGGCAGCACATCTCGCAGGAACATCAGGTAATGTGAACATATTATCTTGGACAATGCCTACTCCAACATTGGCAGAGAACTATTGCTGGTGGTCACCGATTTTAGTGGCTGCAGATTGTCCTTACTCTACAAACTGGTGCTGCGGCTGTTGAAAACACCATAATTTGGTGAATGAGACAATGAGGCCTAATCTGTGAACAATACTCACTGTACGAAGTTCGGCGCTACGGCGCTGTGGCGGATGATCCACAGACAGAAACTAACACAGGGCTCAAAATCCGTTTTCCGAGTGCTTGCACACGTTCTTTATGACAGAGGTACAATATGTTCCACCAGTATACTCCACGCTGCATCCTTCAAAGTGTCCATTTCACAGGCAAGTTGATATGTGCTTATTGCTGGCTTGTTGGCCACGTGATACAGCATCGTCTTCTCAAATTCTGGTTTTTTGGCACGTCTTTAGAGTGAACCGCAGTTGGCTCTCTGTGGAGTGAATTACTCCACAGGGATAAATTTCTTCCAGTTATGATGAGTCCTGTTGGGGAAGCGTTATCTGTACATTATGGACACTATATCCTGCTGTTCATAAATTAAATACATGGCTCCCAGCTCTCATGACAAGTAGTGTTCCATCTTCAACTATATGTCATGCGCTGTACACAGTAGCACACCTCACCTTTCACACATCACAAGCTCTGTGATGGAATGGACAACTGACACCAGGGACTGTGGTGGGCATGCAGCAGAGGTTAATGTGACTGAGTGATGCATATGGCCATTACATGACACATGCGTTATGAGCTAATTGTGTACAGTATGTTTGTTGGTGGTTGATGGTGTATACGGATTATCATCCACTGTCTGTTCCATTGTACAACAAACACCTGGGATCTTTGCGAGACTGCAGCAGAACAACATAGCCGTTGCAATATAGGCACTGTGACTGGCGATCGTCGCTTTGAACAATTACTGTAAGCTACATTATTGCTATGCGCTGCACACTGTAAATGTCCATAGCACAATAAATAAGCATTTCCAACCATTGGTTCTCTATCTCAGTATAGTCGGTAGTGGACCCACTATCGCCTGTTTCAATTTGACTCTGTACATTAACGAAAATAATCAGTTTTCGAAAAAACACATCTAACTGGATAGGGAAAAAAATCTGCTCGCCAAGCATCGGCCGGAATATTTAACCCTCAAGGATTTAGATACCTAGTATAAGTTCTTTTTTAATTTTGGTGTCACAAATCTGGTATAATTCCTGACCTATTTACTTCAAATATTTCCACCATGGTCTGTTAAACATTTGGACTGACATAGACTATATTTTTAACACACAAGCTGACACAGAGAGCCACAGCACAATTTGAGGTAGGGAACCTGGATTCGGAGAAGCCAGCTTAAAGAGATAAGGAAGTAAACTTGTCTACCACTTTGTATAGCATTGCTGTTTTACAGATTATTTACAACTAACATGTGTACAAGTCTGTGTGTAGTGTACTGTTTATTTACATGTTCATTCCTTATTTACTGATTACTAGGAAGTCATGATGCAGATTTTGTTTACTTTACTTGTCCATAAGGTGGCTCTGTTGTATCGTATTTGCATTGTCCCATAACAGAAACTGCTATGAATCAACGGCAGACCCATTCATTGCTCAGTGCTATTCAGAGGCGTACAGCACAACACTATGGACGAGTGCCGGTACAGTTTCGCAGAACTCACTGACATGCACACACTGTATGGGGAAGTATGTTGCATTGCTCTCGCTGCTGAAAGGTTGTACAGGGAACCATTTCCTAACAGTCATCATCTGTCACGACGAGTGTTTACTTCTCTGGATCGACGAATGCGGGAGAATGGTTCATTGGAAAGAAGAAACGAGGGACCTGCCAACATGTGAGGACCACTCGCACACACGATTTTTGCAACGAACCCCACTACGAATACTCATCGTATTGCATATGAAACGGGCGCTGCATCCACTAGCTGCCTGTGACGTCATTCGAAATATACCAAGGATATTTATCAGGGTGCGTAAGAACCTTGTTCGCCGATGTCATGCTTGCATTGAGGTTGACGGCCGTCAGTTTCAACTCATTTTGTAAGATACAGCAGAAATGGTACGTTTATTGCGTCAATGATGGTATTTGCAATTAATTGTAACTAACGTAAATAAAAAGTACACAGTAATGTGATTTTATTCCTATTTCACCTTGAGCTGGCTTCTGCGACCCCAGGTTCTCTACCTGAAATTGTTCACTGGAGCTTCGTCTATGTCCTGTTAAATTTTTGCACGCTCTTACGTAAATACCTTGCATATAATATACAATTATACGAACAATTTACTTCAGATATTTACATGATTGTCTAATAAATGTGTCAGATGGACATAGCCCACATATATTTAAATATATATGTAGGCTATGTCCATCTGACACATTTATTAGACTATCAAGTAAATATCTGAAGTAAATTGTTTTGCAGTTCTATTTCTGTATAAAGCCAAGTGGTTGTTTAACGTTGTTGCCAAAAATCACGAGAATATCTTGATGAGTGTATTCCATATTTTTAGAGAAGGGATCGCTTGGTAGGACATATTCTGAGGCATCAAGGAATCACCGATTTAGTATTGGAGGGCAGCGTGGAGTGTAGGAATCGTAGAGGGAGACCAATAGATGAATACACTAAACAGATTCAGAAGGATGTAGGTTGCAGTAGGTACTGGGAGGTCAAGAAGCTTGCACAGGATAGAGTAGCATGGAGAGCTGCATCAAACCAGTCTCTGGACTGAAGACCACAACAACAATAACGCAATACTCTAATAAAAATATGGACGGACATAGGCAACATTTTTTCATACATATAAAGAGGAAAAGTTGTTAGCGAAAAATGTAGAAAAGTTCTTGACTGATTGAGTTCAGATTTTTATACGATACTCCAACAAACATTCACATGCACATAGGCTAATTGTTTTAAAACAACAATATGCATTTTAGTTTTCTTTCTCGTGACCATTTTTAACTCCTATAGCAGGGCATTTACACCATTCCACAGATCGCTTTTTCCCCACATGTATTCTTTCTCCCTGTGTAAGATTTTAACAAAAATTGTACGCAGAACAACGTACTGTTTTGTTTTCTTCCTCGCACTCAGATGCAACAGAAAACATGACAGTTGCATTTATGGCTAACTTCGTAAACCTATCCATTCGCAAATTAGACCCAATGCTAAATTCTCTAACTGAAGCTACCATCTTCACACATCCAGCAGCTGTAGGGGTGTTTGTCATACCATACCAATTGTCTCACCCATTTTAAGCGACTTTAAGACCCAATCGAGGTTTCGCTTGTAATAACAGTAAACATGGATCATTGTCAGAGGCGGCTGGGGGGGGGGGGTGGGGGGGAGGGGAATGGTCACAGAGAGCATAAGGAAGAGATGGACGGAGTAAGGGAGGAGAAGAAGATGGAGAGAGAGAGTGGGGAGGAGGAGATGGACAGGGAGGAGAGGGAGGACGTGATAGGCAGATATAAGGGGAGGAGGAGATTAGAATTTTTATCCGTTTCCCATTCAGATTTAGCACTTGCAAAGCATTATCGGGTCCACTAGTATATATGTAATAGTAATTTTCATAACAGGGAAAAAATAAAGAGAGACAGCAGCTTGTACGTGATAAATAATAAGAAGACGGCTAATATTTATATCTCTGACTTGTCGGTTAATTTGATCTTTCCTTGCCTTGAAGTTAGCGAAGATTTATACGACAAAAGAAAGAAGGCATGAAATTAGTTGGCCTATGTGGTAAGCTGTAACAAAAAGAATACCTGTTAACGAAAGGTCTGCTACGACAAATATGCATATGTTCGTCAGTGAAAATGGGCTCGATAACCAAGCTGACCCTCCCCCCCCCCCCCCCCCTGAACCATCGACCTTGCCGTTGGTGGGGAGGGTTGCGTGCCTCAACAATAGAGATATCTGTACCGTAGGTGCAACCACAACGGAGGGGTATCTGTTGAGAGGCCAGACAAACGTGTGGTTCCTGAAGAGGGGCAGCAGCCTTTTCAGTAGTTGCAGGGGCAACAGTCTGGATGATTGACTGATCTCGCCTTGTAACACTAACCAAAATGGCCTTGCTGTTCTGGTACTGCGATCGGCTGAAAGCCAGGGGAAACTACAGCCGTAATTTTTCCCGAGGGCATCCAGCTTTGCTGTTTGATTAAATGATGATGGCGTCCTCTTGGGTAAAATATTCCGGAGGTAAAATAGTCCCCCATTCGAATCTCCGGGCGGGGACTACTCAGGAGGACGTTGTTATCAGGAGAAAGAAAACTGGCGTTCTACGGATCGGAGAGTGGAGTGTCAGATCTCTTAATCGGGCAGGTAGGTTTGAAAATTTAAAAATGGAAATGGATAGGTTAATTAGTGAAGTTCGGTGGCAGGAGGAACAAGACTTTTGGTCAGGTGAATACAGGATTATAAATACAAAATCAAATAGGGGTAATGCAGGAGTAGGTTTAATAATGAATAAAAAAATAGGAGTACGGGTAAGCTACTACAAACAGCATACTGAACGCATTATTGTGGCCAAGATAGTCACGACGGCCACGCCTACTACAGTAGTACAAGTTTATATGCCAACTAGCTCTGCAGATGAAGAAGAAATTGATGAAATGTATGATGAGATAAAAGAAATTATTCAGGTAGTGAAGGGAGACGAAAATTTAATAGTCATTGGTGACTGGAATTCAAGAGTAGGAAAAGGGAGAGAAGGAAACTTAGTAGGTGAACATGCATTGGGGCTAAGAAATGAAAGAGGAAGCCCCCTGGTAGAATTTTGCGCAGAGCATAACTTAATGATAGCTAACACTTGGTTTAAAAATCATGAAAGAAGGATGTATACGTGGAAGAATCCTGGAGATACTAAAAGGTATCAGATAGATTAAATAATGGTAAGACAAAGATTTAGGAACCATGTTTTAAAATGTGTAGATTTCCAGGGGCAGATGTGGACTCTGAGGGGTATGAAAGGGAAGCAGTGTTTGGGAAGGGAGTGAAACAGGGTTGTAGTCTCTCCCCGATGTTATTCAATCTGCATATTGAGCAAGCGATAAAGGAAACAAAAGAAAAGTTCGGAGAAGGTATTAAAATCCATGGAGCAGAAATAAAAACTTTGAGGTTCACCGATGACATTGTTATTCTGTCAGCGACAGCAAAGGACTTGGAAGAGCAGTTGAACGGAATGGACAGTGTCTTGAAAGGAGGATATAAGATGAACATCAACAAAAGCAAAACGAGGATAATTGAGTGTAGTCGAATTAAGTCGGGTGATGCTGAGGGAATTAGATTAGGAAATGAGACACTTAAAGTAGTAAAGGAGTTTTGCTGTTTGGGGAGCTAAATAACTGATGATGGTCGAATTAGAGAGGATATAAAATGTAGACTGCCAATGGCAAGGAAAGCGTTTCTGAAGAAGAAAAATTTGTTAACATCGAGTATAAATTTAAATGTCAGTAAGTCGTTTCTGAAAGTATTTGTATGGAGTCTAGCCATGTATGGAAGTGAAACGTGGATGATAACTAGTTTAGACAAGAAGAGAATAGAAGCTTTCGAAATGTGGTGCTACAGAATAATGCTGAAATTAAATGGGTAGATCACGTAACTAATGAGGAGGTATTGAATATAATTGGGGAGAAGAGGAGCTTGTGGCACAACTTGACTAGAAGAAGGGATCGGTTGTTAGAACATGTTCTGAGATATCGAGGGATCACCAATTTAGTATTGGAGGTCAGCGTGGAGGGTAAAAATCGTAGAGGGAGACCACGAGAGTAATACACTAAGCAGATTCAGAAGGATGTAGGCTGCAGTAGGTACTGGGAGATGAAGAAGCTTGCACAGGATAGAGTAGCATGGAGAGCTGCATCAAACCAGTCTCAGCTTTGAAGACCACAACAACAACAACCAAGCTGAGGTATCAGGAATCGAAATCTAACCAGCATTAACACTGTGTGAGTGCTCTATGAGTGTCAGTTTGACTGTCATTTAAGCACTCAACACATCGTTACATGAGCTTCTTAAAACTTAAATCTGGATAACCTATCTGATTGCGTATTTGAATACGAAAACTACAGGAGCAAATTAACCTGTAAGAATGCATAACTAAGCTATCTGACTGCGTTTTTTAATAAGAATTTACAAGTGATACAAAATCTGGCTTGTACAACGGGATTTACTGGATTAGAGTACATGACATGTTGTGGTGTGTGAGTGTCTCTGTTTTGGCCCTAAGATTTGCACTCACCTCTTTAGATGACTTTCTTTTTCCAAGTGGTTTACAACAATTCGCAGCAGCATGCAGTAGCAGCGGCAAGACGTATAATAGCTAAGAATGAAATTAACTCGTAAAAAGGAGTTCAATTGGTTCCTGTTAACTACTAAAAAATTTATGAGAAGAGATTTCATAAATTAAGTCTATTTAAAAACTTCAGAAATCATCATGACCAAGTACTAATAGCAGCGAAATGCCTCACAATGACCATATAAGTATCAATAACGACTTAGTGCCAGATTAACAAATCATTTCAGTTTCGAAGTTACATTAACATTTTATAACTACAGCATATTTATGGATGGGATGGTTGAGTGTTATAAGATCTGCGATCACCGACGTGAGGGCAGCGTGACACGTCTTCTGTCTCCGAGCTCTCGACCGACACTGTTACTTCCACTCTCGCAGACAGACGTCGTCTCACAACAATGCTTAGAATCGTACTCCCGTGTTTCGCCCTCTGACTGTTACTATCGATTTCTGAGTGCTTACCAATGCAAAGAATAGCGTTATGTTGGCTATATTGTCGATCATTTAAGAATTTGAACGGGACTTATGTACAAACAGGACAAAAGGTGCTAAAATTTCTTAATTGTGAAACAAATGTATATATAACATAATGGTTAGACAGTAAATATTGTTTTTGCAAAGAATGTCGTGAAGCATTTCTTGCTTGCTAAAAATGACTAAATATTTAAACAAAATACAAAAAGATGTAGAAGTTCTATTAATGTTAGAAGGATTGTTCATTGTTGGATCAGTTATCTTGAGACCGTTTTGGAGCTTTTAAAATGAATAATTAGGCACACTTCAATACATGAAAAATTTCAATCTGTAAAGTTTAGAAAAATAACAAGAAAAACATGTAGAGCGTTATTGTTTTGTAAAGAAAAGGGAATGTTCACTTCACAGGGAGTTTTTTATTGCTTTCCACTTTGCACACTTGTAGAAATACGGGAGGAGAAGCGATGTCGTAAAATGTGTATAGAGTTATGCTTAGTGTCTATATCTATGGTGATTGCATTAGAATCAAGCAGCGGTAAGTTCAGTGTCTATCTCACCTTTACTCGGTGAAACTGCATTTTTCGTGGCACAGTGACTTGTGTTGTCAGTGTCCTTTCACTGAGACAGCACTCTGTAATTGTAGCACACACACCCATGCCCTAGGGAGGACTCGAACCTCTGAGGAGGGAAGCCACGCGAACCGTGGCAAGGCGCCGTAGAGCACGCTGCTGTCCCATGCGGCTATGGCGAATATCTCAAGAATTTGATCACAGTGATCCATCATGGTCGAACATACGAAGGAGCTTTTCAGTGGAAACATATTACAAAACTCTAGTATACTCAGACTATGTTTTTATTATTGAGAGTTTTACAGTGCTGGAACAACGATATTCAGCTTATATACTACAGTATTGACAGCTGTAAATCACATCCAACAGTTATTTTATGGAAAGTATGTTAGCATAAGTTTTCTTCATATTACAAGATTTTTTATGTAGGACATCCTCAACTGAGAGGCATGATAGTTAATGTAGGGATATCCGCTTCAGTTCCACTAATATTTATTCAAATCACGACCGGTTTCGGGATTTTAAAATCCCATCTTCAGTGCATGAAATTATTGTGTTTAGTAACACGCAATATGCTGTCGGGCCAGTCAGCGCAAGAGCTCAAATCATTGCTTGTTGGTGCAAACTGTACGCCGCCGGGCAGCCACACGATAGAAATGCATCCTTGTTCAGAAAAACAGAACATCTTGAACGACTAGAGGTAGGACGTTCATATTCACAGGATTAGTATGTTCTGCAGTAATGATCATCATTTCAGTCACCACAGTTCAGTCAGATCCGCCATGCGTGATGGCATCGACTCGCATAAGACACGAATGGCGTCCTGTTGTACAGCCATCCATGTTGCATTACCTGTTTCCAAAGTTCATCCGTGGTGGTCGGCATTGTGTCACAGCACTGCATCCGTCACTTCACCATACCCCAAACATCTTCGGTTGACGATAAGTCTGGTGATCCGACGGGTGAGGGCAAAAGACTGACACCAAGAGGAAATGTGCTCGTGCAGCAACACTTGGTCGTGCATTGTCTTGCTGTAAAATGGCGTCTGCGATGTTGTGCGAAGGGGTATGGCTACAGGTCGCAGGATGTCATTCAGTATGTCACACCGGTCACAGTGCCCTGTACATGCACCAACTGTAATTTGTGGTTGTAACAAATAGCACCACACACCACAATGCTTTGGCTGGCGCTATATGTCTTGTGCGAATGCAGTCACTGTGATACCACTCCCCGTGTCTGTGGTGAACCAAAATGTGACCATCGTTTTGAAACAAACACAACCTGGATTCTTCCGAAAACACTATATGATGCCATTCCTGTCCCCAGCGACGTCGTTCCATACATCATTGCCGTCTAGCACGTTTCTGCACATTCTATAAAGGTAGGCGGAGAAGTGGACGACGCACACGTAATAAACGGCGATACTAATACTGTACAAAATCTTACACTGTTATAATATTGCGCCACATCAGAGGAGGACGCAGATGTGTCCTGCAATGTTTTTGGGATGAGGCGTCGATGTTCTCGGGGTGAGGGGGGGGGGGGGGGGGAGGAAGTGCTCTGAGTGGGCAGACCTGACCCATCTCGTCGTGTTCTGCGGCCTTCTGTGAACCATTCAACACACACCCGTTGCACTGACCAAACGCTTTCCAGATGGATGCAGCACATTCTCTCGTGACAACAGTGCGCCTTCTTTCAAACTCACTGACATGACGGTACTGATTGAGCATACGTCTACGAGGCATCCTGCGCGTGTGCTCAAGTCACACTGATCCATTACCTTTGGTTTCTAGAGACAACGAGAGCCGCAGGTACATTTTACCGGCAGGTGATGTTGCGCCGCGATATCGATGTTGACTTTGAACTTGAGGGCAGACATGGTTCAAATCCCAAGCGTTTCTGCAGAACAAGAAATGTACATGTCCTGTGAATATGAACGTCCCATCCCTAATCGTTCAAGGTTGAAAGGAGTATACTGGGGCACTTTTGTATGTGGCACTCGAATATGATTTTATAAACGATGTATGTCTTTGTTAGGCTTAATATCGCAGACCCAAAGATACTACTGGTGTTGGGATAAGAAAGCGCTTGGCGCACAATTGTAGGTAGCTGTCTCTGAGGAAAAGACGATGGAGTAGGCAGTTCTTGTGGTGTGCTGTGTGAAGCCACCAAGAGCTAGATTCATTTAGCTATGTCAATATTTGAACTTGGAAGCAGAAGTCTTCATGTAACAAGGTAAAGATGTTAAACGATTATTATTTCTGTTTTTGCCAGCGCGTTAGTGTAGATGAACTGGCTGATAATTTGTAATTGTTGAGTAACCCCAGAATGTACACTCCTGGAAATGGAAAAAAGAACACATTGACACCGGTGTGTCAGACCCACCATACTTGCTCCGGACACTGCGCGAGGGCTGTACAAGCAATGATCACACGCACGGCACAGCGGACACACCAGGAACCGCGGTGTTGGCCGTCGAATGGCGCTAGCTGCGCAGCATTTGTGCACCTCCGCCGTCAGTGTCAGCTAGTTTGCCGTGGCATACGGAGCTCCATCGCAGTCTTTAACACTGGTAGCATGCCGCGACAGCGTGGACGTGAACCGTATGTGCAGTTGACGGACTTTGAGCGAGGGCGTATAGTGGGCATGCGGGAGGCCGGGTGGACGTACCGCCGAATTGCTCAACACGTGGGGCGTGAGGTCTCCACAGTACATCGATGTTGTCGCCAGTGGTCGGCGGAAGGTGCACGTGCCCGTCGACCTGGGACCGGACCGCAGCGACGCACGGATGCACGCCAAGACCGTAGGATCCTACGCAGTGCCGTAGGGGACCGCACCGCCACTTCCCAGCAAATTAGGGACACTGTTGCTCCTGGGGTATCGGCGAGGACCATTCGCAACCGTCTCCATGAAGCTGGGCTACGGTCCCGCACACCGTTAGGCCGTCTTCCGCTCACGCCCCAACATCGTGCAGCCCGCCTCCAGTTGTGTCGCGACAGGCGTGAATGGAGGGACGAATGGAGACGTGTCGTCTTCAGCGATGAGAGTCGCTTCTGCCTTGGTGCCAATGATGGTCGTATGCGTGTTTGGCGCCGTGCAGGTGAGCGCCACAATCAGGACTGCATACGACCGAGGCACACAGGGCCAACACCCGGCATCATGGTGTGGGGAGCGATCTCCTACACTGGCCGTACACCACTGGTGATCGTCGAGGGGACACTAAATAGTGCACGGTACATCCAAACCGTCATCGAACCCATCGTTCTACCATTCCTAGACCGGCAAGGGAACTTGCTGTTCCAACAGGACAATGCACGTCCGCATGTATCCCGTGCCACCCAACGTGCTCTAGAAGGTGTAAGTCAACTACCCTGGCCAGCAAGATCTCCGGATCGTCCCCCATTGAGCATGTTTGGGACTGGATGAAGCGTCGTCTCACGCGGCTGCACGTCCAGCACGAACGCTGGTCCAACTGAGGCGCCAGGTGGAAATGGCATGGCAAGCCGTTCCACAGGACTACATCCAGCATCTCTACAATCGTCTCCATGGGAGAATAGTAGCCTGCATTGCTGCGAAAGGTGGATATACACTGTACTAGTGCCGACATTGTGCATGCTCTGTTGCCTGTGTCTATGTGCCTGTGGTTCTGTCAGTGTGATCACGTGATGTATCTGACCCCAGGAATGTGTCAATAAAGTTTCCCCTTCCTGGGACAATGAATTCACGGTGTTCTTATTTCAATTTCCAGGAGTGTAGATAAACCGTTTTGATGGTTCAAATGGCTCTGAGCACTATGGGACTTAACAGCTGTGGCCATCAGTCCCCTAGAACTTAGAACTACTTAAACCTAACTAACCTAAGAACATCACACACATCCATGCCCGAGGCAGGATTCGAACCTGCGACCGTAGCAGTCGCATGGCTCCGGACTGCGCGCCTAGAACCGCGAGACCACCGCGGCCGGCAAACCGTTTTGATAAAAAGGCTAGTTAGATATTTCACTTTGTATTCTTTCTAAGATTTGTTAACAGAGCTACACACATCACAAAATGTTTTGCATCGCCTCGGGTCCTAGAGTTCCGGAACCAGTACAGAAAATTGAAATAGAGGTCAACATAAACATCATTTCCGCCCTTTTTATTGATCATGAAAACCACACATTGCATGTTGTACCACCATACAGCGAGACCTTCAGAGGTGGTGGTCCAGATTGCTGTACACACCGGTACCTCTAATACCCAGTAGCACGTCCTCTTGCACTGATGCATGCCTGTTTTCATCGTGGTGTACTATCCGCAAGCTCATCGAGGCACTGTTGGTCCAGATTGTCCCACTCCTCAACGGCGATTCGGCGTGGATCCCTCAAAGAGGTTGGTGGCTCACGTCGTCCATAAAAAGGCCTTTTCCGTCTATCCCAGGCATGTTCGATACGGTTCATGTCTGGAGGACATGCGGGCTACTCTAGTCGTTCAATGTCTTTATCTTGAAGGAAGTCAATCATAAGATGTGCACGTTATGGCGCGAATTATTGTCCGTGAAGATAAATGCCTCGCCAATATGCTAACGATATGGTTACAGTATCGGTCCGAGGATGGCATTCACGTAACTTACAGCCATTACGGTGCCTTCCATGACGACCAGTTGCGTACGTCGGACCCACATAATGTCAACCCAAAACATCAGGGAACCTCCACCTTGCTGCACTCGCTGGACAGTGTGTGTAAGGCGTTCAGCCTGACCAGGTTGTCTCCGAACACGTCTTCGACGTCATCTGGTTGAAGGCATAAGCGACACTCATCGTTGAAGAAAAAGTGACGCGAATCCTGAGCGGTCCATTCGGCATGTTGTTGGGCCACTCCGTGCCGCGCTGCATTGTGTCGCCGTTGCAAAGATAGACCTCGCCATGGACGCCGGGAGTGAAGTTGCGCACCATGCAGCCCACTGCGCACAGTTTGAGTCGAAACACGACGTCCTGTGGCTGCACGAAAAACATTATTCAACATGCTGGCGTTGCTGTCAGGATTCTTCCGAGCCATAATCCGTAGGTAGCGATCATCCACCGCAGTAGTAGCCCTTGGGCGGCCTGAGCGAGGCATGTCGTCGACAGTTCCTGTCTCTCTGTATCTCCTCCATGTCCGTACAACATTGCTTTAGTTCACTCCAAGACGCCTGGGCACTTCCTTTGTTGGGAGCCCTTCCTGGCACAAAGTAACAATGCGGATGCGATCGAACCGCGGTATTGACTGTCTAGGCATGGTTGAATTAGAGTGTACACGAACCGTGTACCTCCTACCTGGTGTACTGAAACTGATTGGCTGTCGGACACCCTCCGTGTAATAGGCGCTGCTCATGCATGGTTGTTCACGTCTTTTGTCGGGTTTAGTGACATATCTGAAAAGACAAATGAACTGTGTCTGTGATACAATATCCACAGTCAACGTCTGTCTTCAGGAGTTCTGGGAACCGGGGTGACTCAAAACTTTTTTGATGTATATATATTTAATTTGATTATTTGGATTTATCTTGGATTGATGACATTAGATAATACTTGCTGTTTAAATCTCATTGTTTGTGAATCAATTGTGAGTAATGTATCTTCAATTGTCAGATGTTTTTGAAAAGCCAAATTTAACTTGCAGTATAATTTTGCCAAAAAAACCTCAGTGTTAGTACATCACCATAATTAGTACCGCCTCCCTGTCTAGGTCATACATTTTTTAAAGAAGTTGGATTTTCTTAAATACTTTCCTTTATCAGCCAAAAGAATTTAATGTGCATTTCAAGTATTATGGCCAGCATTGCACACTGTTGAGCTTGTAGCTAGCATATTTATACTTTTTGTGAGAGACCAGAAAATATCGCGTTCCACCGTTGCTGCTCTTAAGACAATTAAATTCATGTGTTGTGCGCACAGGAACAAAGGTTAGCAGTTCTGAACAGGGCCACAGGGTTCACTGGAACAGTTTTACTTCTACCATCGTATATTTTCACCCTTGTCTGTTTTCGCTCTTAATTATGATACACCTCGTATGGAATATCGTCTTAGTTATGCGACTGGATTTGCGATTTCCTGTCAGAGAGGTCACAGTTCGTAGTAATTGACGGAAAGTCATCGATTAAAACAGAAGTGATTTCAGGCGTTCCCCAAGGTAGTGTTATAGGCCCTTTGCTGTTCCTTATCTATATAAAGGATTTGGGCGACAATCTGAGCAGCCGTCTTCGGTTGTTTGCAGATGACGCTGTCGTTTATCGACTAATAAAAAAAACTGCAGAACGATTTAGAAAAAATATCTGAGTGGTGTGAAAAGTGGTAGTTGATCCTAAATAAAGAAAAGTGTGAGGTAATCCACATGAGTGCTAAAACGAACTCGTTAAACTTCAGTTACTCGATAAATTAGTCTAATCTAAAGGCCGTAAGTTCAACTAAGTACCTAGGTATTACAATTACAAACAACTTAATTTGGAAGGAACACGTAGAAAATGTTGTGGGGAAGGCTAATTAAAGACTGAGTTTCATTGGCAGGACAGTTAGAAAATGTAACAGATCTACTAAGGAGACTGCCTACACTACGCTTGTCCGTCCTCTTTTAGAATACTGCTGCACGGTATGGGTTCCTTACCAGGTAGGACTGACGGAGTACATCGAAAAAGTTCAAAGAAAGGTAGCACATTTTGTATTATCGCGAGATATGGGAGAGAGTGCCACAGAAATGATACAGGATTTGGGCTGGACATCATTAAAAGAAAGGAGTTCTTCGTTGCGACGGAATCTTCTCACGAAATTCCAATCACCAACTTTCTCCTCCGAATGCGAAAATATTTTGTTGACACCGACCTACTTAGGGCGGAACGATCACCACGATAAAATAAGGGAAATCAGAGTTCGTACAGAAAGATATAGGTGTTCATTCTTTCCGCGCGCTATGCGAGATTGAAATAATAGAGAATTGTGAAGGTGGTTCGATGAACCCTCTGCCAGGCACTTAAATGCGATTTGCAGAGTATCCATGTAGATGTATGTGGTTGAGCAACTGTAAGGCAATAACGGGGCTTGTAACGACGTCTGTTTTTAAATACAGTTGCTTAGACACGTCAACAGCTATTTACTACTTGTGCCAGTATAAGAGTTCGTGTAGCTACATTGTGATCCTAGGCTTACTATAAGATTTTCCCCGAGCACACCTTGACGGGTTTGCCACTTCGTTCCTGCGGGACGTGTTGCCTTAGAGCGGTGTAATCTAAGGGGCGCGAAGCTCAGGAGGAACATTTGTATTCGTGCGGCAGGCGGCCGGCAGATGTGTAGGGGATCCACTCTGGCGGTTAAGCCGCTCCCCGCTCCTGCTTGACCCGCGGCGCTGGCGGGGATTAACCAGGGCGTGACCCGCCTACAGACCCATAGCCGGAGCCAGGAGCCAGGGCCGCCCACGTGACGCGCAGCCGCTCTCCGCAGAGCAGAGACGCGTGCACTGCTTCTCCGCCTGCCACTCACGGCGCTCTGCCTGTTGAAGCCGAAACTCCCTCCGTCACATGTACGCTTGATCACTCATACAGAGACGGCGGCTCAAAACCGAAATTCTCGTCATATTATACAAAAGCAAGTCGCATTACGCACTGTACCGTTCTCCTAAAAAAAAAAAAAAAAAAAAGAACATATGTAAATTTGAACGCAATTGAGGGAGCTAATTAATTAAAAATTGTCCGTCTTATCTCGCTGTAGTATATTGTTGTTGTTGTCTCCCTCTACGATTTTTAGCCCCCCCCCCCCCCCCCCCACACACACACACTTCCTTCCAGTACTGAACTGATGAACCCTTAATGTATCGGAACGTGTGCTATGAACCGATCCCTTCTTCTACAGTAGTTAGGTTGTGCAACAAATTCCCTTTCTCCCCAATTCTGTTCAGTACCTTCTCACCTCCACCCATCTGATGCTCAGCATTCTTGTGTGGCATCACATTTCAAAAGCTTTTATTCTTCTTCTTGTCTAATCCGTTTAGGCATGGTCCATGTGTCACCTCCATACATTGCTAAACTCTAAATAAATACTTCAGGAAAGACTTGTATGTATATATTGTATTGTGTGTTAACCGGGGACCTAGAAACGACGGAGAGGCTCCGTCCCTGCCGCAGCTGCAGTGGTCCACAACCCCACGACGACTGCCGGCCGGAGTGGCCGAGCGGTTCTAGGCGCTTCAGTCTGGAACCGCGCGACCGCTACGGTCGCAGGTTCGAATCATGCCTCGGGCATGGATATGAGTGATGTACTTACGTTAGTTAGGCTTAAGTAGTTCTAAGTTCTAGGGTACTGATGACCTCAGATGTTAAGTCCCATAGTGCTCAGAGCCATTTGAACCATTTGAACCCACGACGACTACCGCAGTCCACCCCTCCGCCGTCCCACACCGAACCCAGGGTTATTGTGCGGTTTGGCCCCTGGTGGACCCCCCAGGGAACGTCTCACAGCAGACGAGTGTAACCCCCTTTGTTTGCGTGGTAGAGTGATGGTGGTGTACGCGTACTTGGAGAACGTGTTTGCGCAGCAATCGCCGACACAGTGTAACTGAGGCGGAATAAGGGGAACCAGCCCGCATTCACCGAGGCAGATGGAAAACCGCCTAAAAACCATCCACAGACTGGCCGGCTCACTGGACCTCGACACAAATCCGCCGGGCTGATTCGTGCCGGGGACCAGGCGCTTCTTCCCGCCCGGAAAGCCGTGCGTTAGACCGCACGGCCAACTGGGTGGGCTTGTTCAGGAAAGACTTACTGGCATTTAAATCTATGCTCGATGGTAACAAATTTCTCTCTTTCAGAAACGCTTTTCTTGACATTGCCAGTCTACATTTTATAGCCTCTCTACTTTGGCCATCTTCAGCTGCGCAAATAGCAAAATTCATCTACTACTTCAAGTGTCTCGTTTACCAATCAAATTCCCTCTGCATCGCCTGATTTAGTTCGACTACATTTCATTATCCTCGTTTTACTTTTGTCGATGGCCATCTGTCTCTTTCAAGACACTGTCCATTCCGTTCCACTGATCTTGCTGTCCTTTGCTGTCTCTGACAAAATTACTGTGTTATCAGCAAACCTCAAAGTGTTTTTTCTTCTCCATGAACTTCAATTCTCATTCCAAATTTTTCTTTGGTTTTCTTTACTGCTTGTTCAGCCTCCAGATTGAATAAAATCGGAGACAGGCTACAACCCCGTCTCACTCCCTTCTCAGCTACTGCTTTTCTGTTATGCCCTTCGAGTAAATGTTGTAAATAGCCCTTTGCTTCCTATATTTTACCCCTGCTACCTTCAGAATTTCGAAGTTACTAGTCCAGTCAACATTGTCAGAAGGTTTCTCTAAGTCTACAAATGCTATAAACGTAGGTGTGCCTTTCATTAATTCATCTTCTAAGAGAAGTAATGGGGCCAATATTGCCTCCCGTGTTCCTACATTTCTCTGGAATCCAAACTGATCTTCCCCGTGATCGGCTTCTACCAATTTTTCCTTTCTTCTGTAAAAGATGCAAGTTAGTATCTTGCAACCATGACTTATTTGAAGTTATCGTATTCTTCTTGTAGCCTGAGTATATTTCACCTGTCTCATATATCTTGCTCACCACATGGAAGAGTTTTGTCACAGCTGTCTCCCCCAATGCTATCAGTGGCTCTAACAGAGTGTGTCTGCTACCGGAGCATTGTTTCGGCTTAGGTCTTTCAGTCCTTCATCAAATTTTTTTCGCAGTATCATATCCGCCATTTCAATTACATCCTCTTCCACTTCTATACTTCTATGAGACTGTCCTCAAGTACATCTGCCTTGTACAGACCCTCCACATACTGCTTCCACCTTTCATCTTTCCCATCTTTACAGAAGACTGGTTTTCCATCTGAGCTCTTGATGGTCACACAGGTGCTTTTCTTATCTTCAAAGAACTCTTTAACTTTTCTCTAGGCGATATCTATGTTCCCTCTATTGATATGTGAGTCTATAGCCCCTGTCGCGTGCTTCCTTCACTGCATTTTTATGTTTTCTCCTCGCATTTGTTAAATTCAAAATTTCTTCTGTTATCCAAGGATTTCTACTAAGTCTTGTCTTTTTACCTATTTGATCCTCTGCTGCCTTGACTATTTCGTCTATTACAGCTGCCCAAACGTCTTCTAATGTATTCCTTTCCTCTGTTCTTGTCAATCGTTCCCTAATGCTCCCTCTGAAATTCTCAATAACCTCTCATTCCTTCAAACTTTCCAGGTTCAATCTCCTTAATTTCCTACTATTCGGCAACTTCTTCAGTTTTAATCTGCAGTTAATAACCAATAAATTAGTACCACAGTCCAAAACTAATCCCAGAAATGCCTTATAATTTAAAAAATCTGGTCCTTACCATTATGCTATCAATATGAAACCTTCTGGTGTCTCCAGGTCTCTTCCATGATTCTTAAACCAAGTGTTAGCGATGATTAAATTATCCTCTGTGCAAAATTCCATCAGGTAACCTCGTCTTTCATTCTTTACCCCCAACCCACAATCATCTGCTACTTTTCCTTCTCTTCCTTTTCCTGTTATCAAATTCTGGTCCCCCGTCACTATTAAATTTTTGTCTCCGTTAACTATCTGAATAATTTATTTTATCTCATCATCCACTTTTTCAATATCTCCATCAACCGTGGGGTACCTGATATACAAGCCAGCGTTCACTATGCTGTCCTTAGTAGCTTAGATGCATTCCTATTTTCTCATTCATTATTAAATCTTCTCTTGCATTACCCCTACTTGATTTTGTTTTTTAACCCTGTAGTCATCCTCCTGCCACCGAACTTCACTAATTCCCGCTAATTCTAACTTTAGCGTCTCCCTTTCTAAATTTTCTAACCTGCCTGCTGAATTAAGGGATTCACGGATACTAGAATACACAGTAGGAGTCACGCACAGGCGAGCTATGGGTTGTGACGTCACCATGAACCCTCTCGCCACGTCGCACGGTATTGAAGCTTAAAGGCACACGGCGCACACATTTTTAACTCATATACAGGTATGAACGTAATCGAGATTTTTTAGGCTTTAGTGTATTATTATTATTGAGCTTTATATTAGAATATTTATTTCTATTGTTGGTGAAATGCTAGTGTAATGCCTTCGAAAGAGGTCAACCTGTTTTGTCATCTCGGAGGGTACTGCTTTTCTTCTGGGAGAAGAGACTCCCACAGGCTTAAGCCTCATAGACCTGTAGTACAGAGAAACCACCAATAATGCCATTTTAAACTCTTTAACAGTATTAACAAGTTCTCTTTTTGTATTCTGGAAAGTTACGTTACAACTTTTTTCCAGATTTGTATTTGTTCGCTTTCAGTTCGCTTACTACTTTTGTATTTTATTCCCTCTTGTTGACAGCTTTCATTCTTATGAAAGTTCGTGTCCTTATAAAACACATTACAGCGAAGTCCTGACAAAAGATAACGCTTTATAAGATGGGAAACGTAAAGTCGCAGCATATGCAGTATCTTCAGATGATCAGTTAGTACACCGTCCTTTCATAACCAGTTGTTGTTGACAGTCAGAAAAAGTGCCCTGAATCACTTTTTGATCATGTTTTAATTTCAGTAACTCAGCACTACGTCGACAGAGAAGATCCTGTAAATCTGTATCCTCTTGCATGAGGTCCTTTATTTCTGTTTCCGTAATTGCTAAATATTGGCATAAGCATGCATTTTTACATTCACTGTAGTGTTTGTTTGTATGTCAGCGTTTCGTCTATTAGTAATTTCTTCATTAGACGGTATATATATGTCTCCTACTTCTTTGCGATAGCTTCGTTTTGGTGCCCAAACATTTCACTCGTTGTTAGGCTCATTGCTACGCCCTAAATCAGCACCGGGCGATGACAGATTTAGAGTTGGAATAGCATGAGTCTTCAACTTGTGCTTCGAAGGAATATTCAACAGTTCACTATTCAAATCCCTTTTATAATCCGAATCAGTAAAAAGGTATTTAACAGGTATGACCATCTTCACCAGGTCGCTGTACTCCATAGACAATGTTGTCTAAATTTATTGCGTCTTAACTTTGTACTCAGTCGGCAGTCTCTAATAAAAATCCACACTGCTGCGAACAACATTTCTTTTCTCTCGTAAACGCAATTACAACACGGTCCAGTCACACTAACATAACCACTGCCTATGTTCGACGTCACGTTACAATAAGCACTTACACACGGCAGGTGGTAGCACTGGCACTGGGAGGAATATAAAGAATGACGGGGGGGGGGGGGGAGGGGGGAGCGGAAAACAATGCAGTCATTGTTGTACAGCGGACACGGAGCAATTTATCTGAATACCAAAAAGGCATGATCATTGGCTTCCAGCCCAAGGATGGAACCGTTCCCGAAACAGTTAAATTTCTAAACTGTTCGCGTACGGCCGTAGTTAAAGCATGACAAAATGGCGCTATCCAAAACCGGCTCCAAGCCAGCTGTGGTGTACCACACGCTGTAGACGACAGGGATGAAGAACGTCTGCGGAGATGTGTAAGGGTGATTAGACGTACAACTGTGAAGCAACTGACGGCCCAGATGAACCAAGGAGTTACCAAAAGTGTCTCCTTTCAGCGATCGTCGCTGTGTGTGAGCGCCCCCAATAGACGCCTGGTTCATGCACCCATGCTTGCTGCCGTTCGTCGGCGACGAAGGCTGGAATTAGGAAGTCTGTACCACAACTGGAAGTTCGCCGATTGACCACAGGAGCCTTTTCAGATGAATCACGTTTTATGCGCTATCGGAAAGTTTGGTGTACGACACTGCAACAGCCACCACACGGATCCAGGCCGCAGGAGGGAGTGTTATGGTCTGGGGAATGTTTTCATGGCATTCCGTGAGTAATCTCTTCATTCTGGAAGGCGCAATGGGTCAACACGAGTATGTATCTGTCCTTGGGGAACATGTTTTATCCTCGCTACGATAGCATTTACTAGAAGTACATAGCTATGTGTCACTCAGCTCCGAGTGCACGTGCGTGGTTCGAAGAACACGAGGATGAGTTTATCATACTCCCACGCCCACTAAAGTAACTGGATTTAAACCCACTCGACAACCTGTGGGACCACCTCGATCAGGCTATTCACACCATGGGATAATTATTAAAGATGCGCCAAATGTGATCACTGATTGTGACCTGTGCGCTTTCCCGATATGTAATCGAAATCGCGTTATAACCTGTTGTGCCTGTGAGCATCCTGGCTCTGTCACCTTGAGCTTAAGAGCGCCCCTGAGCACGCTAACAGTAGTTGACACCGTTAACTGGAGAATGGCCACACAATGGCAACTGTCGGCGGTATGTGGGCCACAGAAGCTATAAGCAACTGCCAGAAATGAGTATCAACTTGAACAAGAAGATGTGTTTCTGTGCGGCTGGTCCCGGCGGAGGTTCGAGCCTCCCTCGGGCATGGGCGTGTGTGTTTGTCCTTAGGATAATTTAGGTTAAGTAGTGTGTAAGCTTAGGGACTAATGACCTTTGCAGTTAAGTCCCATAAGATTTCACACACATTTGAACATTTGAAGATGTGTTTGTGACTAATCTGTCAGTTTATTGTTCTGAGAAACGAATCGTTTGGATTAGGGGGAAGGTGGTCTTGGTATTTGGTCTGCTGTTTGGTTCATACAGAAATCACGGGCGAATTGGATTGGCTGAGCCACATCAAGTTGTCTGGTGATCGCCTTAATGTGTACATTTTATGAGCTGTCTGCTCGGAGCTGTCTGCTGTGCCTGGGTTCTTATACTGTGTGTTTTATGCTTCAGTTAACCCCTGTGCTATTTAAAAGGAGATTACCGGTAATGGTAACTTACGTTGCTAATTATTTTATGTCACTGTTGCTTGTATCTGTTGGCTTTGAGCACTATTGATAGTTTATGAATACTGTATTAGTCACTTGGGTAATCTGCTTTGTATTCAACATTCTTTTTGCATGTCTTAATCGAAGCTCTGCGGGCGTTCTCGTTCAATTTTTATTTACATACTCTTTCACGGAATTAGCTTCAGTAAACTAAAGTTAAAATCAAGCTACGTACATTGCCAAAGATTTCTGTCTGACCATGTTACATATGTTCCTGTCTATCGGGTTCGAGCATGGTTTGTAATTTATCACCTCTATTTTTGCTGGCTTTGGTGCTGGCTTTACTGCTTGTCTCTAAATTTTATTTATGCATCTTTTTTTTTCGTTAGCCAGCTGTTTACAGTATTGTATAGTGGCTCATTACGTATTTTGATCTGGTAACTATTTGTTTCACCTGTGATTTATTATTATTGAAAACTTGTTAGTCGAAATGCTTTTCTCTCTGTTTTCGTTTCTACTGCAATTCATTTACTCTATGTTGAAACAGAATCACTGGAGTGGAATGGAATTCATTCTTTTGGCATCTCAGACTAAATGGTCCGATTTCTGATTCTAAGACTGTATTGTACATTTGCTTGCCTTCACTGACGTTTCTCGGACTTAAAGTGATAACTATTTGCAGAACCCTTCTCAAAATAAAATTACTTTTTCTGATTTGAGCAATTATGTTTTTGCGACGTGGCGCATTACCACTCCCAACTCCTCGCTTATTACAGTAGTTCAGTTTGATATCTAGTCTTAATGTCCTCAATTCAGGGAGTTATGCCTTATTGACACTTAGCACGAAGCACGTGCCCACTCTCAGAAACACACAGGAATATCCGCTTCCAGTCTTTCCATGAATTACAGATGTAGAAAGGACACGTAAAATTGTGAGATAGCGTCAAAGGCAGAAAAACATTATGAAATAACTGGATATCGCAGTAGTTCGTATACTGACTTCGTAGTTCACCGCAGGATTCGGACCGAATCACACATTCGGTTTTTTTTTAAATTGTGTTAATTTGTTTAATCTACAGGACAGTTTACGGTTACTAATAAGATTTTTTCGGCCCTCAGAAGGACAGACACAGTGTGTGGTTTATTTACTACTTAATATCCCTCCTAACGTCTTTCCACTTTAACGGCTATCTCCGACCTGCGAGGACAGGACTTTCTGAAGTGAGTAATAAATTTCGTATTTTTCTGCCACCTGCTCCCAGGCAGCTATAAGGGCACCGCTCCAAAAGACATCGCGGGCTCTTGGCACGAAGTCAGGCCCGCCTTCTTCGTCTGTGCCCATACGTTCTCGGTGGTTCTCAGATCTGATACACATGTCGGCCAATCGACAAATCTCATACTATTCAGCAAATGCTCCTACCGCCTGTTCGTGGATAGGTCGACTTAACAGTTGGAATCCGCCACGTGCAGGACTAGGGGGACTGGGGTGATCTTCTTCAAGAACTAGACAAACGCACCGACTATGACGTAGAATAGGTAGTAGATTTTAGTTAAATAGAATAGGACAGTAGATTAGGAAGCTGCAGCGATAATTAACTCCTTGCCTGCCCTGTGCCAGGGGCATGCTCATAGGGATTAGCTCTATGAGCCAGGCACCCAACTAGGTTTATATTAACAATGGCACATATGTAACGCTGCAAGCAGTCAACACTAATCACTCGTAGTTATTAGAAATTATGCTAACACTAGAAGTAGTCTGCCCATTAAATAAAAAAATATAGTACTGTCTGTAGTAAATTAAATATGTAGTAGCTGCTATTATAATAACATTAAGAAAATTAAGACCCACTAATCATTAAGGTGGTGGGTTACTTTGTATAATTATTATTATTATGGAAATAAAGAAAAAAATTAAAAAATGCTCCTGTACCATAGTTGATATAGGTACTGGAGTCTGCTAGAATAAGATTAATCCAGCAGGATAAAGTTCTCGCGTCCATGTGATCATAATATCACCCAAAATATGAGTATACTGGGCAGGATTCGACGTCCACTGAAACCCATGCAGCCACAAACAACGACAGACATACGGCCACTGTGAGATGAGGATCGAAACAAACACTGCGTGTTCTATATACGTTACTCGTGCTGGACCATTATTTGGTGTGGAAAATACTGATTCGTCGGAAAATACTATAATCCAACAATCACGATACTTACCTTTCCTCAGGAAACCCTAATCGGTAGACTTGAGATTAACACGGAGCTTCCCGTTGGCCCACAGTTCAGCCTTCGAAATCGTCACCTAAGCCTGTCATCCGATCCGGGAAACGCATTAGTGTATTTCTACTGCTCGGTGTTTAAACAAGGTTTTTTGACGTGATGTACTTAGAAGCTCACTAAACTTGACTTGTGTTAACGTGCCACAGCAATGCCTCTGCGACGTGGTTACCGTCGTCGCTGGCGGCGCAGTGTACCTGTGTGTCGCAGTTTGAAGGCGATTGATATTGACTTGGCTGGGCAGTTTAATAAACAGTAATTGATTGGAGGTCCAAATGTTTTTCGTGGACTCCATCTGAACTTTACCTGTGATGTACAAGCAGTGTTTGGAGGTAGTACCTGGTTGACACTTGCTGTTGTATGGGGCAATCATGCAGATTATGGTGGCCTTGAAGCATTTCCAGATGCTAACATTTTGGCTTGGAAGGCATGGAGTATAGCTTAGACTACAGGACTCTTGGCTAAACAGCCTTATGGTACTCTTGTTCCAAGCATGCCGTTTGTTTTGACTACGAGAAGGAAGAAGAAGTTAAATGCTGATGAGTACATTTTTATATGGGTGAAAGTCGGCAATGGCAATTGTAAAATAAAGATCAACGGTGATTGTATGATTTATTATAGACAATAAAGTGTTTTCTGTCCTTTCCTTATCTCTTTTCCTTATCTCCTTCCCTTTTTTTATTAAAATAATCTATTCACTTTCTGTTTTGGTGCCCGTGCCGCTCTTGGTTGCACGCTAGGCGGGTGACCTTGAAGCGGACTTAGCCGCTGGACGAAGCTGCCGGGCAACACAGCAACACGCAGTTCTCAAGCGCTTTGGCACAGGACGCCCTCAGGCTAGCATTTGTGCGTGTACCTGCGTGTACAAAGCATTTCACGCCGATACTCGTAACAGAACACTCCTAATGGTGACGTATACTACGACTGTCAGCCATGTTATCCTTATTATGTACAGTACCTCGACATCATTTTATGTTTCATTGCTCAGTATGCCTAGGAATGCAATACCATACCACAGCCTTTGACGCCGTCAGATTCCTTTCCTTCATAAGAACGTTAGCTTGGTCACAAATAACCTGGAGATGAATCAAGTGTCTGCACTCAAAGCAAAGTAACACAGATATCTGACCTTGAAAACTGTACTGCCATTGGCTAATATGGAAGGAATGGCCTAATGACGAACACACCTCGTCTCTCGTAGCAGCAGATTGCTTCTACCTCAAGCATGGACAACGGCTAACGTGATACATTACTCCACAAAACGTCGCTATTCTCGTAAGCTGTCCCTACATGGGAGATATAGAGTTCAGTCTCTCTAAATGTCACCGTATGGGGTTTATGTCACTAGCTGTTAGTTTTCAAAAAAATCAAGTTCAACAGTCATCACGTAGCTAGTGCTGGTGCAATGATTACATTGATTCCTTACAGACCAGAACGCCGTGAGATCAACTCCCCGTACGTATTTTTTTTTTTTGTTTTTATCGTGGGTAATTACAAGTATTTAATAAAAAATTACTTCGTGCAAGAATTAAAGGTATTACAATTGGAAATTTGTCGTAAGTTCTATGGGACCAAACTGCTGAGGTCATCGATCCCTAGGCCTACAAATTACTTAATCTAACTTATAGACAACACATACACCCATGCCCGAGGGCGGACTCGAACCCCCGGCGCGGGTAGCAGCACGAACCGTGGCAAGGGGCCGCAGTCACCGCGGCCTACCCCGCGCGGCTATTTTATATTACTAAATGGCTAGCACTGTGCACCATACACAGACCCAGTTCCAGGCTGACTATCTAACGGAAGCAGGGGAAGAAAAATTCAGGTTCAATCTTTCATATAGTCACTGACCAAATTTTTAAAAAAATTTACAATTTTGTCATAAAGTGCTCAGCAAGAAGTATAATCATATGTTAATGTTTTAATACAGTAAAACAAATATTACTGTTAGAAACTGTGTATACGCCTAAGCTCACCTTATAGCGCGCAAATTGCCCGGCCTATATTCATCCAATATTTGAGAAAGAGAACACTTAACGACGGCCAGCAAACTTTATACGTAATTTCAAACTTTTAAGAAACTTTTTGTCGCTTATAGCCCCCCACAAAATGGTGAAGAGGATAAAGGTTTACCGTTCATTACATTTTCACTCTTCATGCAACTAAACTTCAGCTTCAGGCATGACCTTTTAATTTATTACTTTTTACTACTAACTCTATACGCAACACTTTTGCAGACAGTATCTACAGACACCAGCGTTAAACTAAATCATCAGCTTTTCATCATCTTCGTCATTCTGCTATGTTGTGGTGCTTTTAATTTATTATTCCTGTATTATTATTATCATATTATTTTACAGACGTCAGAGTCATTTTGTTTGGGTGACCTAACCCCAAATGTTGCCATCAGATGTACAGCACGTCTCTTAACAGAAAGCAAGAAACTGTAACTTAACATGGAATCGAGCCTCTGTCCCTTTACACAGAAAACTTATAGATTGACCAGTTGCCTACAGTGAGGATTGGCTGGTTGGTTGATTTTTGGGAAGGGGACCAAACAGCGTGGTCGTCGGACCCATTGGATTAGGGAAGGATTGGGAAGGAAATCGGCTGTGCCCTTTCAAAGGAACCATCCAGTCATTTGCCTGAAGCGATTTAGGAAAATCACGGAAAACCTAAATCAGGATGGCAGGAAACTGATTTGAAACGTCGTCCTCCCGAATGTGAGTCTAGTGTGCTAACCACTGCACCACCTCGCTCGGTGCAGTGAGGACCAGCAAAAAGTTTTCTGTTACACCTATATCTGCGTCTGCATACAGTACATAGCGCGTAAGAACCACGGAGATATGAGAAATTATGGCTTGAACACGGGCATATACATAGTCCTTTTTCCCCCGCTATATTTGCGAGTGGAACAGGAAAGAAAATGCCTGATTGTGCCTTCATACACGCAGCTTACGGTAGCTTGAAGAGTATCTACACTACTGGCCATTAAAATTTCTACACCACGAAGATGACGTGCTACAGACGCGAAATTTAACCCACAGGAAGAAGATGCTGTGATATGCAAATGATTAGCTTTCAGAGCATTCACACAAGGGTGGCGCCGGTGGCGACACCTATAACGTGCTGACATGAGGAAAGTTTCAAACCTATTTCTCATACACATAACAGTGGTTGACTGGCGTTGCCTGGTGAATCGTTGTTGTGATGCCTGGTGTAAGGAGGAGAAATGCGTACCATCACGTTTCCGACTTTGATAAAAGTCGGATTGTAGCCTATAGCGATTGCGGTTTATCGATACGACATTGCTGCTCGCGTTGGTCGAGATCCAATGACTGTTATCAGAATATGGAATCGATGGGTTCAGGAGGGTAATACGGAACGCCGTGCTGGATCCCAAAGGCCTCGTATCACTAGCAGTCGAGATGACACACATCTTATCCACATGGCTGTAACGGATCTTGCAGCCACGTCTCGATCCCTGAGTCAACAGATGGCGACGTTTGCAAGACAACAACCATCTGCACGAACAGTTCGACGACGTTTGCAGCAGCATGCACAGTCAACTCGGAGACCATGGCTGCGGTTACCCTTGACGCTGCATCACAGACAGAAGCGCCTGCGATGTTGTACTCAACGACGAACTTGGGTGCACGAATGGCAAAACGTCATTTTTTTCGGATGAATCCAGGTTGTGTTTACAGCATCATGATGGTTGCATCCGTGTTTTTAGATATCGCGGTGAACGCACATTGGAAGCGTGTATTCGTCATCGCCATACTGGCATATCACCCGGCGTGATGGTATGGGGTGCCATTGGTTACACGTTTCGGTCACCTCTTGTTCGCATTGTGGCACTTTGAACAGTGGACGTCACATATCAGATGTGTTGCGACCCGTGGCTCTACCCTTCATTCGATCCCTGCGAAACCCTACATTGCAGCAGGATAATGCACGACCGCATGTTGTAGGTCCTGTACGGGCCTTACTGGATACAGAAAATGTTCGACTGCTGCCCTGGCCAGCACATTCTCCAGATCTCTCACCAACTGAAAACCTCTGGTCAATGGTGGCCGAGCAACTGGATCGTCACAATACGCCAGTCACTACTCTTGATGGACTGTGGTATCGTGTTGAAGATGCATGGGCAGCTGTACCTGTACACGCCATCCAAGCTCTGTTTGACTCAATGCCCAGGCGTATCAAGGCCGTTATTACGGCCAGAGGTGGTTGTTCTGGGTACTTATTTCTCAGGATCTATACACCCAAATTGCGTGAAAATGTAATCACATGTCAGTTGTTGTACAATATATTTGTCCAGTGAATACCCGTTTATCATCGGCATTTCTTCTTGGTGTAGCAATTTTAATGGCCAGTAGTGTATGTCCTTCTTCAATATGACCTGGTGTGGATCCCAAACACTCGAGCAGTAATCAAGAACAGGTCGCACCAGCGTCCTATGCGGAGTGTCCTTTACAGATGAAACATACTTTCTAAAATCCTACCAATAAGCCGAAGTCGACCATTCGCCTTCCCTACCACAGTCCTACCATTCAGTTTGACTCGTTACAGAAAAATCTTCATCGTTTCTCCATTTAATACTTCAGCGTCATTTTCCAATAGCATCTGCTCACAGTGCTATTACCAGTGCAGATTGAAATCTTACGAAGTAACGGCCGCGCGTTGCCTGACCATTTCAGATACTGTTGCTGGGCGATAGTTGTGAAACTCACTCTCATAGTCTGGGCGTGACAAAGAATTTTATCGTGAAATGCTCTTTTTGTGTGATGAAGCATGCCTGGAGTTATCAGAGTATGTGAACTCGCGGAAAATGGCTCATCATTCACATCATGTGAGAACAGTAGCGTGGGCTGCAATTAGTGGAACACGAATTATTGGACCGATCTTTTTCCATCAAACCGTAACTTCCGATAGGTATGTCAACAATATTCTGCGAACGTTTTTTCAGAGTAAGTTTCCTTTAATTTACGTCTGTGGTCACAAACTTTTTGTTAACAGATTACCGGTTTCGGCCTATAATGACCTGTTTTATAAAACATGTCATCTGTTTTATAAAAACAAAGTCCTAATGTACTGCAGCCATTTTCAGAGAACTAACAACTGATAAATAGACTCACAGTTAGTTTACACTGGACAATGTAAGAGAACACGGCACCCATGCGTCTAAATGCTTCGTAGAAGACCCACTCCAATCGCTGTATGGAGATGAAGACGCCAGATACCGTACAACGCAGACTACATTTGGCAAATAAAAACATATTCGCCTTGATCCAAAATCGAACCCTCGACCTCATACATGCAAACCCTAAACGCTATCCACTGACCACCTGCACACCAGGCCGCTGCTATTCTGATAGATATAGTTATCGTACATGTCATTACAGTGTTGCCAGATTGCCAATCTTTGACGTCCACTTCCTGCAGGAATTATGCACAGAATGAAATTTTGTGACAGATGCTTTTGTGTTGTCAGTATGTGAGGAATCGCTTTGCGAAGTCCCGGTGCGCGAATTTTTCTTCACCCTGTATGAAGAGTGAGCATTAAGTCACCTTTCGACATTGATGGACATGGAATTCTTCACAGCTACATTAACAGAAGCGTCGTCACATGCCAATGGAATGATTTGTCTGATCACAGGACGCCTGATTCGTATGTTCTGACAGATTAACACGTAACCGTTCTGGAACCATTCTTCTTCGAAATTCATGAACGGACCATATTTTCATGGTAATATTACGTACGCAGTAGTCTGACCTCAGCAGAGTTTCGCAGAATTTGTGTACAGCACGTACTTGGAAGAATAATCCGACCCCTTAATGAACGCTACTTCGACATTTCATGTAAATTATCTTAATAAACATGATTAACATCTACTTCCCTCTCAGCAGTTTTAGATGTAATTCGAAATTCTGAGTATTAGGGTCCGAATAACTTTCCGCGAATAGCATTGCATAGCTTACAAAAATAATTGTTCAGTTCACTGACAAATAACTAGAACGTTAAATTAGGCATTTTACAGTATTGCAGATTTTGGGCAATACCACATTCACACAACGGCCCGAAGAAACATTTTGAGCCATTCAAACATAAAAAACAGTCGTTTGACTGCTCTACGTACAGGGACCCTGAATGTCATTGAGTTTCTCGTGAAATATGGCGTACAAATTAACATGGCGATGTATCTCGATGTATTCTTCTTCATTGATAAAAATAAAATTTAAATCCAGGCTTTCACGTACGTGATTGTCTTATTTTAATGCAAATTTGGTGGCGATAATTTGGTGAGGAATACGGAGGAACAATGTGCCTCATCTCTGTCTGACGCGCATTTTAAGCAACGCGAAGTATCTGTAGCTGCACTTTATCTGCTCAAGCCGGTTGTACAAGAACTGACTCAGTTATCCATCATCACATTTCCCCTTCTTTCCTATCAGTTCGACCAGCTTATCTGACACACAATTGGAAAGTATAAATATAGATCTCGTAAGTTCTATGAACGGTCGCATTTGCAGGTAAGCTCAATTACTTCAAAATTGGAGTCAATAAAATTCTTCTGGGTTTGTGACCACTTTGTCAACTATAATATTCCGACGATTCTGAGACCATGGCAAGACGCCTACCTAAGGGGTGTATTGTTAACTCTTGGATGGGCGTTTCTTTTATAACCTGCATTGTATTTTCAATTCCCCACCTAGGGCGGGCTGGAAGCAGCGTAGGAGCTGCTCTTCAGCTAAGAGACATTACAAGTGTACAGGAAGACGTTTAAAACAATAGAAAGGAGGAAACAGGGTGTAACATAGGTATAAAAAAGGGGGAATATGATGGAAGAAAGCATTCAAAAAGGGGTGACTGCGAAATGGGGGTAGAAATGTAAAAAAGCACTTTGCACAAAACACCGCACACTGTAAGGTTTAAAAGGCACAAGGCGAAGTATGGCTGGAGCATAAAAAGTCACAGAACGATTAAAACAGCGAGACAATGGGCGGCGTAGCACGGAACAATCACGGACAGCAAAACTATAGACAAGTCAAGCACATGACTAAAAACACATCACTTGACGACACTGTAGAAGGGCACCAAATACACACTGACGCAGCACACTCGATGATGAATAAAAAACTGGGAGGATCTGCTAGGGTAGGGGATACGAGGGAGAAGGGAAAAGGGGGGAGCAAGGGGCGGTGCTAGAAGGAGTATGGATGGGGGCACGCCGAAGTGGGCCAGGGAAGGAAAGATGGGAGAGGAAAACGGGTGAGGAGTGAATGCAGAGACTCAGGGGAGAAGGAGGAATAAATGCTCAGGGGGAAGGAGGGGACAGGAAAGGGGGAGGCCTGGGGGGGGGGGAAGGGAAACAAGGCCAGGCTACAGTTAGTAAGAAGTGTAGACATCATGGTGAAATTCATCTTCCTGGAGGGGGAGGTGCTGGAAAGTGCCCTGATGAAGGATATGGAGGGTGTGGATGTGGAGAGAGAGTGGGATATAGTGATAGAGGCGCAGCTGTGGGTGGAGGGGGGAGGTGGTGGAGAGGAAAGAGGACACCAGGGGATGAGGGGAACAGACCTGCAGACAGTGTAAAGGATGTGGGTAAGCTGGAGGACAAGGAGGATGTCGTGGAGGGGGATGAGTTCGTATAGGAGCTGTGGGGGGGATGGAAGGCGGATACAGAAGGCAAGGCCGAGCATGTGGCATTCAAGAATTTAGATGGCATTATAAAAGCAGGGGTGGGGGGCAGAGATCCAGGCAATGCTGGCATAACTGAGGATGGGTTGCATTAGGAATTTGTAGGTGTTGAGGATGGTGGAGGGATGCAATCCCCATGTCTGGCTGGATAAGAGTTTCAGGAGGTGGAGGTGGGTACAGGCCTTCTGCTGGATGGTCCAGAATTGAGGGATCGGTTGAGAGTGAGGCCAAGGTATCGCATATATGAGTGAGCTGGATAAGACAACCATAAATGGTGAAAAAGAAATCATGGAGACGGAAGGAGCATGTGGTGTGGACTATGATGATTGCCTAGGTCTTGGAGGGGTTGGTACATAGGAACCACTGTTTGCACCAAGTGGTGAACTGGTCAGGTTGGGTTTAGAGGGTTCACTGGGATCGTTGAAGGGTAGGATAGAGAGCCAGGAAGGTGGTGTCATCAGCATATTGGAGGAGGTGTACAGCTTGGGCATATTGGCAATGTACAGGCGATAGCTGAGAGGGGAGAGGATGCAGGCCATAGGATAAAAGATTTAGGTGTTGGTATTGTGGAGTGTGACACAGCAAGCACTGCATGAGAGGAAGTGACAAGGTGGGCAGGGTGTAGGTTTGGAGTTTAAAGAGGAGAACAGAATGTCATACATTGTTGTAAGCATTTTGGAGGTTGGAGGAAACAAAGATGCCGGAGTAATGGGAGTTAAGTTGGAGGGAGAGAAGGTGGATGAGGTTAAGGAGTTGGTCTTTAGTGGAGAGGGAAGGTCGGAAGCCACACTGGGTAAGGAGGAGGAGGTGATGTTGAGTAAGGTGGTGATGGATACAATGGGAGAGGACAGATCTGAAGACCTTACTGAAGATGGAAATGAGGCAGGTGAGATGATGGGTAGAGGTGGCAGAAGAGGGTTTGTAGGGTTTGAGGAACAGGAGGACATGGCAAGTCTTCCACAGGTCAGGGTAAAAGCCAGTGGAGAGAATGATGTTGTATAAAGTGGCAAGGACACTCAGGGAGGAGAAGGGGTATTCTTTAAGGTGGCAGTAGGTGACATAGTTGTGACCAGGGGCCAAGATGCGTTTTGACAAGAGGATAAGTTTAATGTCTTATGCTATGATGGGATAACTGCCCCAAGTACTGGAGACTGGGAGCGAGTGGAGCGACAGAAGTATCAGTGTTGTCCATGGCGGTGGAGAAAAGGGATCATTAGGGATGCAGAAGGCCCCAGAAAGGTGGGAAGTCAAGTGGTTGGCTTTACTGACATTGTCAGGAAGAGGGCAGTCATTGTGTATAAGGCGATAATGGGGTGCAGAATGGGAACTAGTAAGCCGATGGAAGGCAGACCAGTACTTGGAGGAGTTTATAGGGAGGGTGGCGTTGAGTTGTGTACAGGTCTGACGCCATTCCCACCGTTTCTTTGCTGTAATGAGATTCTGAATGTGTCGCTGTTGTTGCTGGTGGTGGTGAAATGTATCCTAGTCATGAGTAAACAGGATGGAGCGATAGAGGCGGTGGGATTCACAAAGGAGTAGGATGGCCCACGGATGGAGATTGGGGTTGTGGGGGCTGAATGGCTTTATTAGGGACGTGGGCCTCCACAGCATTAGTAATGGTCTTCTGGAGGAAGGATGAGGCGTAAGTAATCTCATTGGGATGGTCATATGTAAGAGGGTGGTTTTCGACCTGGGTGGTGATGGATTCCTGGTAGCATCCCAGTTGCCATGGACTACTTTGGGAGGGGAGGGGCTGCAGGGCAGGGAGCCAGAGGTGGGCAGTTAGCAGAGATGATGGTGAGAAGGATGGGAAGGTGGTCACTACCTGAGGGCTCAAGGATGTCCATGGCAATGTGCCCAGCGAGGTTGGCAAAGGTAATAACAACATTGGAAGTGGAGTTTCTTTGGGGGCAGATGGTCTGAGGAAGAGGAACAAGTTCATCTTGGTGTGGGAGTGGGGAGGAACTGATGCCACTGCCGAAAGGCAACAGGAGAGTGGCTGTGGATGTTGATGTCGTCAGCAATCACGTAGGTGGAGAAGGTGCAGTCAATGTGGGAGTTGAAGCCATAGGGGACAGGAGCAGTGGAGCAGACATAGATGGCGGCATAGGTGACGATGAGGGATTGGAAAAAGACACTGAGAATGGGGTTTTCAGTGGAGTTATTGAAAAGGTGTTGTGGCCAGACAGGGATGCACGTAAGGTGGCCAACAGTGACTCAACCTTGCACTCAGGGACCAGGATCAATTGTTCAGTGGAAGGTATAGGGAGAGATGCGCACAACATGGTGGGACTGGAGAAAGGTTTGATTCAGGAGGTAAGTGTTGACCCAGTGTTTGGAGAGGGTGTTCAGTGGGATGTATTTGTTGGTGCAGAAGGAGCGGATGTTCTGGAAAAAGGTTGTGACACTCATGCCACTCCATGATAGAAAGAGAGGTGGGGTGAAGGGAGAGAAGAGGCTTAAAGTAGTGTGTCTAGGCAGGTGAAGATGAAGTGGGCTTGGTTGTAGGAGTAGGTGCCAAAGCTGTCAAGTTAGAAGATGGATCAGGCAGTGAAGGAGATCTGTTGGAGGGTGTGGGGTTGTTGGAAAGGGTGGATTTATTGGAGGACTGTGGTTAAGAAACAGATGATGTCTTCAGCTGCGGTTAGCACACGAAGGGAATTGTTGGGGTAGATGGGGTAGTTGATGGAATGGATGGGGACAGTAAACTCAGGGGTAGCAGGAGGGATTTAGCCTAGCATTGTGGGAGTAGGTGGGATACAAGCCACTGCAGATGTTACAGGAAGGAGGCCTTGTAATGGGGACCGGGGGGTTACAGTTATGGGTCAGGTGGTCATTATACACTAAGCAGTGCTGGTGGTGCTAGGGTTGGGGAGGCATTTGGAGGATTCAACTGGGTAGCAACAGTGAAAAATCAGGGCTCCCTGGCTGAGGAGATGGTCGATTGAGATGGCGGACCTAAGTAGACCTGCAAGAGGTAAGTGGGACTAGTGGCATTGTGGATACTTTGGGCAAAGTCGCTTTCAAAGTCAGGGTGAGAGCTTACTTCAGCCAGCAGCTCATCGCCCATGATCACCGGACTGAGCTTGGCAATCAAGGCGGTGTAGGTTGGGGGTGATGGGAAGGCTGGGGCTGGCAATGAGAGGAAGAGGAGATGAAAAGTGTCAGGGACGTTTGGGGACCACTGTGTCCTTGTGGAGAATCTGTTGGGAGATAGGAGAACCCGGAAGCTACTTTCGTACCTCCATGATGAGGGTATGGGTGCCGAGGAACTTGGAGCCTGTCATCGAAAGGACAAAGATGTGGAGGGTGGGGGCAAGGGTATGGGTGATAGGAAAAGGGGTGGTATCCATGGAACCGATGGTGGGAGGGGAAGGGGGTGGTGATCTTTTGTTAGGAGTGGCAGGATCAAAGCTTCTGGAGTTTCTTGGTAGCCTGGGGAGAGGGACAGGGAGGTGAGGGAGGTGGTGGGTGGCAGATCCTTCAGGCATGATGGAGGTGCTGATAATTCCATGGTGGCAATTGTGGCCTGGTGTGATGTGATGTATGTGGGGGACGCAGAAGATGAAGTGTTGGGGGTGAGAGTGGGGAAGGCTAACACCTGAGGGGTTGTGGCAGAGGTGGCAGCTGATACATATGTGAAGCCAGGGGCAGGAGTGGGAGCCATTGCTGGTAGAGGCTGTGGGAAGGGAGTAGAAGTGTGGTACACAGCAGGGAATAAGATGGGAGAATGGGTGAGTAGGGGAAGGCGAGATGAGGTTTAAGGTGGCAGGCCAGAGGCAGCACTTCAGGAAGTGATAGTGGAAGTGGGAGAGGGACAGTTGTAGATCACAGTGGAGGTGAGAGGGCTTATGGTGAAGGCAGCAACTGGTGGATGAACAGTGGGCGGCAACAGATGAACAGATGGACATAGGACATTGCGCGGTGGCGAGCATCTGGCGGCGGTGGCGTGCACTGGGTGGCGTCGGTGGCGTCAGCGGCGGCGGCCAGCATCGGGTGACTGCTAGTGGATGGATATCACCTGAAAAGGGGGGAGGCAGGAGGGAGAGGTACTTGTGTACTTCTCATCGAGCCCAGAACGTCTTTAATTTTGTTGTTGCTACGAAAAATCGGCTTGACACCTGCCTGACAGAGAATTTTCCCAAGTGTTCAGTGATCCCTTTCACATATGGCAGCAGAACGGTGTTCCATGCTTTGTTCTGCATTTCCCTATTGTTCTCCTCCTTTGGCGCCTTAGTTTTATGCATCATGCTCTTGTAGTAGCCATTAGCTTCAAAAATGGACTTGAGACTCTGTAGTTCGACTTTGAGAATGTGTTCATCGCTGATCCTGTAGGCTCTCTTAGTTAAAGTTTGCAGGGCCGATTTCGTTCTGGGCTCGACAGTAGATACAACTGACAAGTAACATACTGCTGGAGCTTGTGAAATCTGGTGCGAATGTGGACTGGTGTATGTAGCAGTGACAGTTCTGTGGAAGGATAGCTATTGCATAGCAACAGGTGCACAGTAGACTACAGTGGAAGAGGATACCCAGAGTGTTGATGCACCCTAGTCGATACTAGGCAGTTAGTAAACAGTGCTACGCTGCGCTCACTGCTAAATTTCCTATTTGCTGATTTCCACCAATGGCAAGCAATAAAGGAAACTCCATTGGGAAACGCCTATTACCATCAATTGACAACATGCAATGTAAGGACCTGTAAAGAATACCTACTACCCTTTCTCCTTACCCTCATATCCAATGACAGCACTCGTCAATAGTATATAAGTAATCAAACTAGCTCCCATTCAGCCCATTACCCAATTTATCACCCGCAGAGACTCTGTCCTTATCAGATTCTCCTCTCCCACTTTCGGCACCTCCTGTGGCGACTTCCCTGCATCACCTTTGGCCCCCATGCATCCCTCATCCATTTCCTACTCTCCTTATCAGCGCCAACCCTCTCGCTATCTGCCTACCCTTACCACTGTCATCACAAAACTCAGTCCTTTGGTCTTGGAGGCAGAGGTGTTGGCAGAGCAGGAGAGAGGGGCTTAAACGTGTAGGTGGGTGAAGGCAAAGTGGGCCTGGTTGTAGGAGTAGCAGCAGATCTCCCTTTCCACCCACTCCATCTTACATTTGAATACCTACACCACCTACTCCTATAATCAGCCCCACTTTGCCTTCACCCACCTACACATTTAAGCATCTCTCTCCTGATCTCCCCACTCCTTTCCCCTTCCCACCTCCTGGTGCATCAATAGTATTGTCTCCTATACCTACCCTTGCTCCCTCCCTGACAACAAATACCTTTTCATGCATACCCTGTCCCAGCACCAGGTCGACTCCTTCATTCTTTATGAAACCTTCTTCCAACCTCACCATAGTGTCCACACCTCTTCCTATCTCCACTGCACTGACAACCGCCTTCCTCTCACACAATGTGGGGTCACTGTTGGCCACCTCATGCAGCTCCCTGTGCAGCCACAGCCACTACTCAATGATCTGACCGAACACCTTCTTCTCAGCATCTTTCTCCCTCCCCCACCATCACCTATGCCACTATCTATATCTGTCCAACAGCTCCTCTCCCCTACGACTTCATTTTCCATGTTGACCATACCTTATCCACCTATGTGACTGCTGCAGGCTCCAACATCCACAGCCATGACCCTGTCACTCTTCGGTGGTGGCATCAGTTCCTTTCTACCATCGATGGTGACCTGCAAGTAACTCCAGCCTGGATGTCGTCCTTGCTTCCCCCAACGTCCTTGGTTATATCATAGCGGACATCCTCAATCCTATTGGTAGTGTCACCTCCCCGTCCTTCTCACCACCTCCTCCATCCATGGCACCCCCTCCAGCCCCCCTCACCCTGCTACCCTTCTGAAGTCCATCCATGATTGCAGCTGTGCCAACCGGTATGTCTATTGGGAATCCATTGCCTCAGAGGTCGAAAGCCACCCTCTTACCTTTCACCATCTCACTATCACCCACGCCTCTTTCTTCCTCCAGAAGACCATCACTGACGCTGTGGGCCCCACATTTCTACCAAACTCATCCACCATCAATGCCCTACACTTCCTCCACAGGCCATTCTTCTTCTTCTCTGTGAATCCTGCAGGTTATATCGCTCTCCACACCCATGACCAAGATACACTTCTCCACCACCAGCAATTACTACACATCCGGAACTTCATTACAGCAAAGGAATACCGGGACTGGCGCCACATATGTACATGTCTCAACTCCACCCTCCCTGTCAACAAGTACTGGTCAGCCTTTCACCACCTTACTGGTAGCCATCCCACCCCGCATTACCCTCTTCTCCATGACAACCATTCCTTCCCTGACAACCTGTGTAAGGCTAATCATCTTGCTTCCCACCTACCTTAGGTCTTCTCCATTCCTAACAATAACCATTTTGATTACTCCCTCTTCCCCACCGTCCTTGAATACACTGATACCTCTGTCCTGCCACTCACCCCTAGTTTCCAGTACTTTGGTCAGTTACCCCCTCAGACATAAACACTACCATCACTGTACAAGGCATCACACTCATCCTTCAGTCCAAATGCAACACCACCCCTGGTCATGACAGTGTTACCTAATGCCACCTGAAGGAATCCCCCTCCCCCCGTCCTTCCTGACTACCCTTGCTACTCTGTACAACAACCTCCTCTCCTCTGGTTCTTACCCTGTCCTGTGGAGAACCATGTCCTACTGTCCCCTAAACCCAACATATCCCCATCTGACACCTCTTCCTATCATCCCACCTGCCTTACCTCCAAGTTCAGCAAGGTCTTTGAGTTCATCCTACCCACGACATTCATCACCACCTTAACCTGCACCACTTCCTTCCCCTTACCTATTGTGGCTTCCTGCCCTCCTCCTCAGCCAATGACCAGCTCCTTAACCTTACCAATCTTCTTTCCCTCCAACTTAGCTCCTGTCAGTCCACTATTTTTGTTTCCTTTGACCTCAAGAATGCCTATAACCATGTCTGGCATCCTGGACGCCTCTTCAAACTCCAGACCTATGATTTCCGCATCAATTTTATGCATCTCGTTGCTTCCTTCCTCTCCCATCATCCCTCTTATGTCATTATCCTCAATACCAACTCCTGTACTTTCTATCCCACTGCCAGCATGACCTGAGGCTCCATCCTTTCCACTCTCCTCTGTCGCCAGTATATTGCCAATATGCCCAAACCTTGCCCATCTGTTCACCTTCTCCAATTTGCTGATGACACCACCTTCCTGGCTCTTTATCCCACACTTCAATGGCCACAATGTACCCTTCAAACCCACCTTGACCAGTTCACCACCTGGTGCAACCAGTGGCTGCTTTGCATCAACCCTCCCAAGAACTAGACAATCATCATAGTTTGTACCACATGCTCCTTCTGGTTACACAATTTTTACCTCACAATTCGTGGTCATCCTATCCATCTCACTCCTACCCTGAAATACCTTGGCCTCACCCTTGACCATCACCGTCTCCTTAAGATCCAACACAAAGCCCACAATAGACTCTGCCTCCTGAACCTCCTGTCCAGCCAGACATGGGGACTGCATCCTTCAACCATCCTTCACACCTACAAATCCTTGATCCGCCCCATCATTTTTTATGATAGTGTCACTTGGATTTCTGCCACTCCCAAATTCTATAAGGCCCTCTATATCCTAGGACGCCATGCACTCTACCTCGCCTTTTGTATCCGCCTTCCAGCGCCCACACGCATCCTCTATGACGTCATCACACTCCGCCACCTTCTTTTTTTCCTGGAACACATCCACATACTGTACATCATCTGCCAACTTGATCCCCCCCCACCCCTTGGTACCCCCATTCCTCTTCATTCCCAGTCCATTGCTGTGCCTATACCATTGTGTCCTGCCCTCTCTCCATCTCCACACACTCCACTTCTTCCCAATGCAACTTTCAGCACCTACTCCTCCCAGATGATGAGCTTCACCCTGACATCTACCCCTCCTGCCAACTCTAACCTCATCTTCCCCTCCCCCTCCTCAGGACTCCCACTCCCCTCCTCTTCCCTTTCTCTCCTATGTCCCCCTTTCCCTACCCCCTTCTGTGTCTCTGTGCCTCTTCCTGCCTTGCCTTCTCTCTTCATAGCCTGCCCCGCCCATCTCCTGCATCTTAGTGCGTGCTCCACCCCCTTTTTTCCTTTTTCCTGCACCTCTTCCAGGCCCCTCCCGCCACTGCACCTTTCTCTCCTCTGTTTATCCCTCCTCTCCAGCGTCTTGTCCCTCAGCAGGTCCCTATCAGTAGTTTTTATTCCTTGTGTGGGCTCCATCAGTTACATTCGTTTTTTAAGTGTCTTTTGCTCCGTGTGTTTTTATACTGTTATCTACTTTTAATTTGTATGTGTGACTTCACTGTATTTTAAGTGCCCCACAAATCACTGACTTTGTTATTTTAACTGTATGTCAATAACCATCCCCATTGAATTTCCCCATTTTAACTTTCATTGTCTCCATGTACTTTGTTTTTATATCCCTCTTTTTCTTCTCTTTTTATGTATAAGTTTGCTCTTTTATTATTTGTATGCCACTCGGCTGAAGGGCGATGGATTATGCCACCGCCAACCGCCCCCCCCCCTTTCCCGTGTGGGACAGGAAATGAAATTACAGTAAAGAAAAAAAAACGCCCATTCATCAGTTATCACTGTACCCTAAGGAAGGCGTCTTGCAATAGTCGCCGGAACATCGGAATTTTATAGTTGACAATGCTGTCCCGCTGTCCCAAACCCATAATAATTTTACTGACTGCGACAGTAGTCGCAGAAGCCTACGTTTACATACTTCAGAATTCTCCAGCAGGGCAATGGTCGGGATTCCTCACTCGATGTGCAACCACTCGAAGTTTCTCGCTTAATATTTTCGTTTATTTCCATGTTGCGTTATGAATGCAAACAATACACAACTACCCTCAAGCGCAGCAAGGCACACTGCTAAACATCTACCATGTTCCGAAATAATATTTTGTTTTCTGCGCATTTATTGCTCTTAATGTCCACTGGTCTAATAAAATATTTCCTGACAAGGAGGTGTATTCTTGAAAGATTAAAACTGTGTGCTGGGCCGTGTGCCGAGCTGTAACTCGCTAGCCCTTGCTAACAATGCTCTTACTGATTCAGATATCCAGGCACGTATTATGAACCACCCTCACAAATTCAACCCCCGTTCACTTCTCTCCTTCTTCCCGGAGTACTAGTCCAGTAGAGTTTGCAAGAGAACTTCTGTAAAGTCTGGAGAGAGGGAGAGAGGCACTGGCGGAATTAAATCTGGATATCTCAGTCGGTATGAACATTTCTCGCCAAAAATTAAATCTCCAGGTTCACGTTCCCAACCAGCATACAGTATTAATCTGTCAGGAAGTTTCGAAATATGACAAGCAAGAGCAGACTTGAAGATCCCCTCTAAAGGCGTTGTTTTTGGAAACGAACGTTTCGAGATGAATGATTTACGTTTATGATAACTGTATCCAGAAAGAAAGGCGCCAATTTAACCAGTAATATAGGATTGGAATGATGTATTAGATAAGGCTACGTAGAATAAAACACTTTTATAACCTTCGCTACCTGCTTTTCTGACACGGAACGTAAGTCTTACACCAAGCTCACACAGCACAGAGCAGGAGATTGAAACGCTAGTGTGCCTATTCGATGTCAAGAGACACTAATTCACTCTCTGAAGTGTTTGAAACAGAGAAAAACGTACAATTTTCGAGAAAAAGTTTTTCGTAATGTTTATTTTAGGCTGTACGGAGCATACTACGACTTAGTGATGTGTGTGACAAATTAATCGGTAGAAGGTAGCCATAAGCAGCCTCGATCAATGTGATCTCCATGTCGACAACGTGGCCTATCTAAGAGGACAGTTGCATCCGCAATGTTGTCTTGACCCTGGAGCGCTACTACGGTTGTGGACCTATCTGCGTCGACTTTTCATCTCGTGTGTTGCTAGCTACACTGAAAGCATATCAACTACACCATTGCATATTCGTCCAGAAACCACTGACATGTCAGTGAGCTGTGGTTCGCGATCAATATCACCTGTAATCTGACGAGAAACCCCCTGAGATCAGTCTTCAGCAGGGCTCATTTGAAACTGTTGTGTTAACAGTTATAAGGATAATCTATTACCTGTTAATGCATCATGAAGACGCCAGAAAATGAGTGCCCGGGGAGACGCAGAGATCAACCTTTTATGGGATCTATGTATTACATTTTGCAAATTGAAGAAGTATTCAAAACAAACCATTAATCTCCACCATGCACACGGAATGAAAAGTGCCGCGCCGTAGTCATCACAAAGGTTCGCACCATCAAGACAGAAAGCGAACACCTTGTGAGTTGCAAACCGTGCAGCTACGTATCCACTTTAAGAATGCGTATAGGATCTTATTGGTGTGACAAGTAATGAGAACTGATGGCATGCAACCGAATGCGAAACAATCTATCCTTTAAGGTGTAGCTGCAGTAATACTTTTTATACTCACAGAAAAAACAAACATCCAATTTGTCCAGCGGTTCCACGTGGCATGAACTGCAGTGTCACACACTTTACAGGAGTGATAGTTTGTTAAGGGAGTATGAATTTTATACGCAGACCATGAATCAAGCAAAAGAAAGGATTTTGACCAGCTATTGCGCAAAAGGAGTGCTCATACCACAGTTAAGTTCTCTTACGCTCATTTCCCCATTCTTGCTTGAGGTGACGTAAATATTCCCTAATGACCTACAAGATCACCCACACGAGAAAGAATTGCAGGGGACAGAGTACCTCCAGTTTCTCACAGCACAATAAATAACTTTACAGCGAATTTATCGTCCAGATTGACAGTCGGCATAACTTTGTACGAAAGTGTTAAGTCACTGATGTCAGCTGATCTTAGTGCAACCGCCGTGGAGCCTCTAATTTCCAGGGTTCCTTTCATATGCATTTCCTCTTCACATCCCAATTAGTCGGAGATGAAAACTTACTGAACAACAAGTTTGCTTCTCTCATCTACGAATTTTCGAGACGATTCCGTAATTTGCTGTGCATTGTCAAATTGACGCTTTGTTTGATATTTCGTTATCTCACGTCTTCCAATTCTCTAGCACTATTTCAAGTTATAAAACCATCCATTGCTTCCCTATAAATCACTGTAATCTATGTCGCCAACAATTTGAAGTGCATAACGTAGGTGGTCACCATCATGCACATCCTGTAAGCGGTATCGATCATCGTTGAAACGCGGAAACACCAGTTTTTGTAACAAGTGCGCTTTGTCTTCCCTGTCGGATGATCTTCCATGTACGTAATTATGTTTAGTATCCACTCACTGGACAACTATTGTCTTTCACTATGTTTCACTGAAGACGGGATCTGGGCTTCCTGTCCGACGAGGATGATGAAAATACATGGCTCAACACCTGTTCCATTATCACTTTCACTTGTTAAGCACGTATCGCCATCATTGTTCTCCTCCTGTACATTGTCCGGCCAGTCGAGCGTATACGACGCCACGCATTGCACCGAATCATCTTGCAGAAACGGCAATATTCGTATTTCATCTGCGAAATTCCTTGGGTTCCTTTACGACGAAATGTCAACTTCGGCTACTGTAGTTGTAGACATAATGCAATGTTTGCTCTGTTTATTGTTGCCATTACTCTGCTTTCTATCAACACCACTAACTCTGTGCTCGCCATTGGATACCTCCAGTCCAGCTTTCTGATGCCATTAGCAGCCAATACTAAAACAGTCTTTATACAGCCCAGTATTTATTCCAGATAAGTGAGAAGACAGAACAGTCATGCAAAATTAAAGACTTATGACCAACTGATCGTGATGTTCAACATATTCACTAAAACTGTCATCAACGGCATTAAATTTTCAGTAGGCAAAGGAAGCAGTTGGCTTTAAAAGTGGATACAGCGCTATGGAACATTTATAAATCGTGACGGACGTTATAAAACGGAGTGATGAGTATCAGTTAGCACTTAGTTTAAGGTTCATAAATTTTTACAAAGCTTTTGACTCAATTTCTACAAAACCTGTACTGAATCAAGGCATTGATACGACCTATTTTAGTACTCTGAAGGATACTAATAGAGGTAGCTTAATGAAGTCACATAGTTAATGTTTTTATATCAAACTGAGGCTAAACACGAATTTTCATATTTCTGGGCATAATATTTATCGCCTTCAATTTTTCGTAAGAACTCCGATGTTGATCAAAATATTGCACCAATAAAGTTGAGACTTGTGACTTTTGAGTGTGACATACATTTGCACATACTAATCAATTTTTATCTTTCTAGCTGTATTATTTAGCGCCACATATTTTTTTTAAAATAACATATTTTGCAAAACTTATTCATCTGATCATTATGAGATTTAACAATTTTAATATTAATACACTGGAGCACATATCGACAAAGTGTGGGAAAGCTATTTCAATTTTTCATTTCATTCTTACATTATGTATGCTACGCACAGGTGCGTTATGATGACATGGCGCTAGTAACAGTGAACTGAGGTAAGTCAGAGTATACTCACACGACTCTGTACCTCTCACAGTGATACAGCGCTTGTCTCGCCACAAGAGGCGGGAATGCGCGTTAATGAACCACGTGCTATCCGCCTTAGCTTCTGATGATGACTTCGTACTGTTCACCTCTAACACAGATCAACTCAACGCCAATGGGACAACTTATAGAGTACGTCTACAAGCTGGCCTGAAAATAAGCTACGATAAGGCAGAAAATAATGTACGTCCAACACATTAAAAATTAAGATCAAACTGACAATAAAGTTATAAAATCAATTCATGAGTTTTGTATTTAGAGCAGCTAAAGCAGTGACAGGATGGGAAGCAAAATAAATAAAAAACAGTAACTACAGCCCGGACTGCTTTTAATAAATTACATAGGGGTTTTCAAAACAAATCTTTCATTGTGTCACAAGAGGGTAAAATTGGTGCGTATTAGCTACTTTGACATATGACAGTGATAACCAGACTTTTAACGTAAAAACCACTAAAAACCTCAAGTTTGCTTAGAGAGCAATAGAAAAACGCATAACGTGAAATACTAGGAGGTACTGGAAAACAAACAATAGATTAAGGAATAGACTAGAGTGGAAGAACTGATAATTACCGTTAACGACAGTGAAAATGGAATGGAGGCTGGTGAAAGATAGACTAGGCGGAACAAGAAATCAAGAAACAATGAAAAACCAGGCAGACGACTAGGTGGCTCCTGGGAAGATGGCTGAAAACGGGCGTGTGAAATACGGATTTATGTGCCTAAATCACGTAACGCATGGAAACGTCTAGAGGAGGCTTAGATCTCCCAGTGGATGTTAACTGGCTGAACACGATGACTATGGGGATATGTGTCGCTGAGAAAAATTATCTTGACAGAAAAGATTCAACTTCAAATTACGGTTAACATCAAGCAGCAGTTTATATCAGTACGGATGTGGAAGGGCCATATTGTAGAAATCGACCCGGCAATCCTCTAAATTTTTAAATCTGCCATGCTTAGCGGATATCAGTACAGAGGTTCTATTGGAGCGAGCTCTACTCTGTAGCTATGACACGTCACATTTTCTTCCTCGAATTCCAGCGATCTGTTTCAGTCACCGTAACATCTTTGTCGGTCTACATCTTCTCCTCATCTTCGAGAAATTCTTGTTGTAGTTACTTACTTTCTGTCATAAGGCCCCTGACTAATTCGTTCTCTTGCAGTAGCTGTTGTGGATTGGCAAGACAGCCAACCCACTATAAGGAAGACGAAAGGCACGCGTTTAAGCTCACGCAGGCTGGCGTGAGGTCTGGAACAGGACACGGAAATGAGACTAGTAAGTAAACGTACGTAGCTGCTGGAATACTTAACTTTAATCCATAATTGGTGAACATCGCTCTTGGCGGTACATGTTTTACAGCATCAATAGTAACTGGTAATGGCGCCTTGCTAGGTCGTAGCAAATGACGTAGCTGAAAGCTATGCTAACTATCGTCTCGGCAAATGAGAGCGTCTTTTGTCAGTGAACCATCGCTAGCAAAGTCGGCTGTACAACTGGGGCGAATGCTAGGAAGTGTCTCTAGACCTGCCGTGTGGCGGCGCTCGGTCTGCAATCACTGATAGTGGCGACATGCGGGTCCGGCGTATACTAACGGACCGCGGCCGATTTAGAGGCTACCACCTAGCAAGTGTGGTGTCTGGCGGTGACACTACAGTAGCAGTAGTATGTTATCGTCTCTTTAGACATATTACCTTCAAGGAAACATTTTGTTCATTGGATAATATCCATCCAGAAATTGTCCCTGGTTAGGTATCAGAGTCACTCCACACGACTGACCCAGTTAGTGAATCAGTCACTTGTATGCCACTGATTGAACGTAAGATTTCTGGGGTGGCTAATTTTACATACTCTCACCAAAAGCTCTTGAGCAGTTTAGTGTGAATAGTATACCTGCTAGCCCTGTGATTCGTAAAAGACTATGAGTAGCAGTTCACTTTGTAATTGCTTCTTCAGACTGGTTTTCGTACCATTATATTTCATCTTGCAGGCACAGTCCATCATTGGTCGTTAAGTGAAGTCCACAATCTATCAACAGGATACAGCGTTTGGTTTATGAGCTCGTTTACAGCAGTAAGTCATTGTAAAGTATTCTCGTGCCTTTCGAGAATAACTTCCTGATATTTTTTGCAGAGTACAGTTTCCGGCCCCGACCGCCGGAGGTTCGAGTCCTCCCTCGGGCATGGGTGTGTGTGTGTTGTTCTTAGTATAAGTTAGTTTAAGTAGTGTGTAAGTTTATGGACTGATGACTTAAGCAGTTTGGTCCCTTAGAAATTCGCACACATTTGAACACACTACAGAGTCGTCCTAAGTACTGTTGCGGAGTTGTTCAGTTTATTACTTCCTCGTACACTGCAAGTCGCAGACAACTCTCAAAAATGTTACTGTCATCGTTCATGCGATTAGTGTTTATGAGAGCTCGATGTTCGCAACACCCACAATATGTTGTTTTGTCGGAAACTTAGCGTGGCTCTTCGTGACGTTAAATCCAAAACGTCATTGCTCCGCCCAACACTCGAGCTCTGGGTGTGCATGCAGCGATTTTAGCCACCGAGCACGATTCTACAGATGATTTCAGACGTGCCGTTCGCCTATGTGGTCTGTGGACTCTGTATCGACCGCAGCAGGCGAGAGGTGTAGGTGGTGTATATTGTTGCAACAAGTACCGACGCTCGTCGTACTTCTGCTCGTGTTTACGTTTCTAGTGACACAGCATCACAGGCTCTGGTGGCCAAGTTTTGACGCCGCGGGCTAGCGGGAGATCGATAGGCACATAGGTACCTCTATACCTACATTTCTGTAACAAATTCTCGTGCAGCAGACTTCGGAATTCTGAGAACGTACCTAATCGTACGTCTTCTCAGCACTAGTTGTTGCTATAACCAAGGATGTCTGGACGACTGAACAAGTAATACGTATCCAGATGAGCTCACCATGAACTAAACAGCCACTGCGTATAGTTTCTTAGGCTAGCTGATGGTACAATAATTTCAGGAACTGTCTCGGTCTTTATTGGTGATCAGGAATAAACTAATTGGCCTGAAGTTACCGCGTGGTTCCGAAACTGTTTCTACAACGGCATTCTTCCTGTCATAGGGTACTTCTTATCTGGAATTGAAGTGAAAGTTTCTGTGCGGTATGTAACGGTTTCTCGAGGCAGATCTCTTAAGAGTAGTCCAGCCAGCGCCGTGACTAAGATTTTTCGTAGCGCAGAGCTGCTTGAGGTGTACGAGCATCTCTACTTACATTACACGAAGAATGCATTAGCTGTGGCATCAGTGAAGCCTGTCTTGTATCACCTTCACGCGGTACTAACTGTGTATTGCAGCCGTCGGTGGAAGTTAAACTTGGAACTGCCCTCTAACTGTTCTGCTTGTCCCTCACGTGTGAGGACAGTGTAGTCATTTTTGCAGAGCAGTGAGAATATGTGCGCATGGTTCAGCGCTATTACCGATGTTTGCAGACATTATTTTTCAAGCCTCTTGTGGGATGGCGGGTGGAAAATGTATTTCTTTTTTTTCTATTGTATTGTATTGCTGCCGTTCTCAACACAGGCTCTCTAAGTACAATGTGGGCAACCAGAAAGTGATTAGCAAAAACGTGATGCCTGTAATTCTCTGATGGAGAAGTAAAGTTCTTGATCATTGAAGTTCATGACTCTGAGGATTTAGGATGATGTCTGGGATTCATAGAAAACGCAGTTTACTATAACAATTTTCACTATATTCTGAAAACGATAAAGTTTAAAATCCCAAATAAATGTTTAACCAAGCAATGCTACTATCAGCTATTGTACTATCAGAGCTGTTCAGAGTCTATTGCGTGGATCCTATTATCCCTAGATAACGAAATGGTTCAATAACCGTTATCGATGTAAATGTTCTAAGTGAATGGTCGCCAAAATTTGATGTTAATACTCATCAAACGCCACGCTAGTAATGGTAGAAAGTCTGTCCTGCGGCGACACGTGAAAATACGACATACGCAAACTGAGAATAAATCACTGGAGTCGTTCTGCAATCAACACTTTACCTCAATGCGAATTCATTGTTACGTGCATACCGAGTTACGTAATACGGCATCCAAGGCTGTTCCTTGCAACTGCACAAACGCGTCGTAGCTTCCGACACGGAGTGACCACTGATACGAATCTAAAAGAGAACTGGGGCCTGACTCTAGCTCGCACGCTCTTATTTATTTATATAGTCGTGGTGCAGACCGCCGAAGGCGCAGCTGACGAAATTTGCCTTCCTGACCAGCCGTTCTGGCTAGTAAAGCACCATTTCAAGTTACTAAATAATTAATTCCTTCATTCACTGAAGCTCAATGAAGCTCTCAGTTTAATTGGGCTATCAGCACACAGGTAAGTATCTGTAATAAAATTCTGACGTGGCTAAGCTAAATACTTTTGGCGAGAGAATTATTTTAGTTGTATTTCATGCAATAGTGAGCTCTGAACTTGCAACTGGAGAGACGCTACAGCTATAGTTTTATAGTTACCTTTTGAAAACTTCTCACATCTTTGTTGTTATAGCGTATCTCCATTCTACCTAAATCTAAACATCCTAGCTTTATCTAATCACTTACTTAATCAATCTTGCTTCCATACTCTTAGGACACAAACACAGAAAATCATGAATTGCAACCACATTATTACTTTGTGAGACCCAGCATACTGTTTCCATTACACTACAATGAAATATGAATCTGAATATAAATTTTGATGTTTCTAGCTCCTTCCTTTAATGCCAATGATTTGTACATAAAATGTCCAAATTTCGAAAACTGTTAAAATTACTAAACTGAAACTTAACATGTTATTATTTAAGCATCACTCCTGACATGCTATGAAGTTTTGAGATCATTTACTTTACTTTTAAGGTATTGTGCTACATAGCTAGTTACAGCGGACTAGGCTGGCACACAATGGAAAGCATATGAATTCTATACAGCGTGAGTAGGCTGCTTTCCTACACTCTGTGCTCTGCCCGTGCGTAGATCATTCGCACAGTCTGCCGTGACAGTGAATTGAAGAGTGGCATATCTGATTTTTTCTTCGGCTGTAAGTCTTCGATGACACCGTCGCTGTAGCGTCTGACAACGCATTCCACCGCTACTTCTTCTTCTGCCCGAAGATCTGTAGGACGGTTTACGAATTGGCGGTAGAGTTAGGGCCAGAGCGGAATCCGCGATCAGCAGTGACTCAACTGCGATGCTGGATATTTCCCTAAATTGATTCGTTGCCACCGACGCATCAGGGGTGAGGTGACTGAGCGGGTGACACCTTAATGTTCCCGATATCAGTGAAAATACACTCCTGGAAATTGAAATAAGAACACCGTGAATTCATTGTCCCAGGAAGGGGAAACTTTATTGACACATTCCTGGGGTCAGATACATCACATGATCACACTGACAGAACCACAGGCACATAGACACAGGCAACAGAGCATGCACAATGTCGGCACTAGTACAGTGTATATCCACCTTTCGCAGCAATGCAGGCTGCTATTCTCCCATGGAGACGATCGTAGAGATGCTGGATGTAGTCCTGTGGAACGGCTTGCCATGCCATTTCCACCTGGCGCCTCAGTTGGACCAGCGTTCGTGCTGGACGTGCAGACCGCTTGAGACGATGCTTCATCCAGTCCCAAACATGCTCAATGGGGGACAGATCCGGAGATCTTGCTGGCCAGGGTAGTTGACTTACACCTTCTAGAGCACGTTGGGTGGCACGGGATACATGCGGACGTGCATTGTCCTGTTGGAACAGCAAGTTCCCTTGCCGGTCTAGGAATGGTAGAACGATGGGTTCGATGACGGTTTGGATGTACCGTGCACTATTCAGTGTACCCTCGACGATCACCAGTGTTGTACGGCCAGTGTAGGAGATCGCTCCTCACACCATGATGCCGGGTGTTGGCCCTGTGTGCCTCGGTCGTATGCAGTCCTGATTGTGGCGCTCACCTGCACGGCGCCAAACACGCATACGACCATCATTGGCACCAAGGCAGAAGCGACTCTCATCGCTGAAGACGACACGTCTCCATTCGTCCCTCCATTCACGCCTGTCGCGACACCACTGGAGGCGGGCTGCACGATGTTGGGGCGTGAGCGGAAGACGGCCTAACGGTGTGCGGGACCGTAGCCCAGCTTCATGGAGACGGTTGCGAATGGTCCTCGCCGATACCCCAGGAGCAACAGTGTCCCTAATTTGCTGGGAAGCGGCGGTGCGGTCCCCTACGGCACTGCGTAGGATCCTACCGTCTTGGCGTGCATCCGTGCGTCGCTGCGGTTCGGTCCCAGGTCGACGGGCACGTGCACCTTCCGCCGACCACTGGCGACAACATCGATGTACTGTGGAGACCTCACGCCCCACGTGTTGAGCAATTCGGCGGTACGTCCACCCGGCCTCCCGCATGCCCACTGTACGCCCTCGCTCAAAGTCCGTCAACTGCACATACGGTTCACGTCCACGCTGTCGCGGCATGCTACCAGTGTTAAAGACTGCGATGGAGCTCCGTATGCCACGGCAAACTGGCTGACACTGACGGCGGCGGTGCACAAATGCTGCGCAGCTAGCGCCATTCGACGGCCAACACCGCGGTTCCTGGTGTGTCCGCTGTGCCGTGCGTGTGATCATTGCTTGTACAGCCCTCTCGCAGTGTCCGGAGCAAGTATGGTGGGTCTGAGACACCGGTGTCAATGTGTTCTTTTTTCCATTTCCAGGAGTGTAGAAATTAAGATGAAAGCTGAAATGCACTGTTTGGCTTGTTTTAACTTCTCAGAACTGCCCTCAAAAGCGTGCAAGTGCATTTATTTTATTGCCTTCTCTCAGAGCAAGCTCAGTAGGTAGTCCTGTCTTTTGTTTTTAGGTTGTTGCCAGTTTTTCTTTGATGAGTGCTCAGCAGTAACAGGCTAACGCCGATCCAGTTTCTCAGGTACCTACCATTTCCAAAATAAGTAAACTGGAGAAAAGTAGTCATACCAACCAGCCATGATATTAATACCGTATAACACCGCACTTTCCCTTGGCAATACCCCCGATTCAGCGAGTAAGAGTGTCCCCAAGTTTGGTCACGTATGCCACACTGTTAGAACAAGTGCGAAGCGCGGTGTGTGGCCATTCCTGACGAAGGCGGGCACATGAGTGAGGACGCAGCGTGTTGGAATTGTCAGACAAGGGGGTGGCGGGATGGAGCGACCACGAAGTAAACCGCAGTTGTCAGGAAGGCAGCAGCTACAGGTTGTTGCATATGGTGTTTACCAAGCGAGCGGCCGCTGCAGGGCGGTATGTGGAGTGAGGGAACCGAAATGGCGGGCTCAAAAGGCCCCAATTATTTGACGGCCGCCTCATGCGTAAAATGAGTACTAATAATGCTACATAATAGGCAATGGGACAACATGAGAAACGAACACCATGTGATGAAGCACGTTGAAAGGCCCACTCTGTACGTGGAGTTAAATATTAATTACTTCAAAATGAGTTATGTGACCAGAATGAAGAGCGTCCACTGATAGAAATTGAGCAGCACTATCGAAAACCGGTATCAGATTTTTCTGAAAGCAGTATAATTCTAACAATGAGCAGAAATATTGATTTTAATGAATAAAAAACTCACTTAAGCAAAGATCAATCTGAAAATTAATACTATAGCGGCAGTATGACACAATAAATCGGAAGAACTATCTGGTTTTAAATAGCTTGTCAAAATTTGCTGTCCTGCGCCACTCGTTCCGTCTCAGAGCAGCACTTACACCCACCCAGCATGCCCTGTTATTTGTTGTATTTGTCTGTCTGTTCCTTGCAAGCTATGACTCCCTGTTGGGAACTACAGTTCTGTCTTCGAAAGATAACTTATATGTGTGATCGAATTTTACCAAAATTTTTATTCTTCATCTTTTGACTAGATACCAGACACACATTGCTTCAAAACAGATACCCTTATGGTGATCCCAAGTTTATAATGTATTAACAGATACGTTAATTGTGTTCTAATTAACTGCTAGTTTCCGAATTTCACCGATTTTTATTTATTTAATATCACCAGTTTATTAATCTGACTAATTATCTCAGTTACTTCAGCAGTTAGCCAATTCACTAGACACACTGAAAGTCTCGTCCGCAATTTGCGAAAAACTGTTGTAACTGTTCTTTAGTCTGAAAACACTTCCCAGCATAAATGTACTCCTCGAACAAAATGCCAGTGGGGTAATTACACCAAAACCAGATAAACCAAGTAAATGTCCAAAGATCTAACAGTTCAACCACATGGAAACTTTTATAATCGCACTGTACTCTCGAAAAGCAAATTTCAGAACCAATGCAGTTCAGGAAACACAGCTCTTTGCAAATGGATTCGACTGGACACTAGAGTCCCCAAACAAAATCCCCAGTTCACTAGAAGAGAATTAGACACGAAAATCGTCTGAACTCTCTAGAGTACCAGACTGAAATTCCCCAACACAATCGAAACCGAACAGTCACCACAACGTTCCGAATACGCGGAGTCGAAGCCCAAAGTCCACCATTACCTGAAACAGTAACACCTGGATTCTCTCAAGTCAGAGACTCAAGTCCCTGTCCTCTCAGCGTCCGTTCTATGCTAAACTTTGAACATCCCATGCATATCTTTCATTTCGTCTTCGATTGGCTGACTGCGTCTGCTCCTCTTCCCGCATATAATTTCGTCATAGTGCCATGTAAAAAAAATACAATGTTGGACAACCTGGAGTCAACTGGCCAACCTTAACAACTATAGCCAAACGAAAGTTACATTCTAACCCACACTTAAATGATGACTATAGTGGTACCAAATTTAAAGTGTTTGGTACGTCTGAACTCTCATGAAATTTATGTTAACTTGGATCATTCTGCTCCCATGTATCAATTCTTCCATGAAATACAGCACACAAATGTTTTCCACATTTCATTCATAAGACAGTACCATTCATGTTTCGATTTGATAAGACGGTTGATTGAAACAAAAGGGGAACAGTTAGTGCAATGATATTCTTAACATTACGTGGGTGGTCGGTCTCATCCAGAGCCAGCAATATACCCAATGGGTCTTTTGAAAGTGACGCAAGACAGACCGAACCGCTGGCGGCTGCACCTGCTGTGGCGCTTAACAAATACGGGAACAATAGCCCAGATATCTAGCACACAGTGCCATCTTTCCACTCTGGGGCTTAGAAAGCGTGCGACTATCAGGAGCTTTCGACAGCTTCCCTACTCTATCTACCAGTCACCTGATCGTTTGGTCGCAGGCCAACCAAATGATTACTAATAGTGCCTGCCGCTTTCCCAAAACCTTGAGTTAGAAAGCGCGTGGCCAGCACCTGCCTGTGAAACACTGGTCTTTTGTTGTACACTTAAGGCATATAGTCCATTGCGTCGGCGTGTTCTTTAAAATGTATGACGTGACTACTACAACATGTTCAGTTTAAAACACTCCTAAAGCGACCGTCCCTTTGGTCATGCTCAGCATTTAAGGTCTCCAATTCATCTTGCTCTCTGATCTTGGTCGCCTTCACTATGGCCCCCTGAGTACATCTTGTTGTCACATCGATTCTCAGGATTCTGAATTGCTTCAATCATTTCCGCTAAACTATAGGAAAATTGCACAGGCCACGGAAGCTGATTCAGATTTGAATATTTTGCTAAAGTACATTCGCATATCTTGGCCTCGTACCTTGTATAGCATAAATAACCCTGTAGTGCGCCGATACTTTGCACGTCGGCATAGCCTCGCTATAAAGTAAGGTGTGATTCTTGTTCAAAATGACAGTGGGTAGTAACGTGGACAGTCAGCTGTGTTGATCCCCAAAGTTGCCTTTACTATCAAGGCATTAAGAGCACAGGCAAAAGCGTTCGTGATTAAAGGTTTGTACAAGATGAAGAAAGGTGTGCCTGTGGATGAGATAAAAAATCGAATTACTAAATTGAAAAAAAAATTATATTGTATATGTACAATGGCATCGTTTGAAAATAATATAATGGATGTTACTGTTAAGGTCTTAAGAGCGCATGCAAAAACGCTCAATATTAAAGACCTGCACATGATGAAGAAGGACTGTCTTGTCGATGTTATAGAGAAGATTTATTCTACAGCAACGACAAGCGGATTATTTAACTTTGACGAATTTTCTAACAAAACGGTTCTTGAATTGAAACAGATTGTAAAGGAAAATAGAGTCAGAGGCTTTTCTAAAAAACACACGAAGGAAGGCCTGTTGGATTTGATAAATGCGGAGAAAGAATTTTTATAAAAAATCAGCACCATTCAATTCAAGCTGCAGTTGTTAGATGGCAGACATATAATTACGAAAGAGAACATGCAAACGGCATCCAAAAATGGAACTAGAAAACCGCGCCCGCAAGAAGGTGCACAAAAATTAGGCTAGCTGTTTCCATTCAAAAGCGATACGTTTATTAAGGCGGAGAGAAAAAATAAGAAGCCGCATATCGAAGAACCATGTGAGTGAAAACTAGGCCATATTTTTCCATTCAAGCAAAAAGTATTTAATTTACTAAAAGAAGAGAAATTACCGTTCGAAATTAAACCATGCAACCGTACAATATTGAACGAAAAATACAACATATGGCAGACATCTTACATTATTAAAGTCAAAAACTTGGAAGGCAACCCTATTAACGGATAAAAACCGTCAGAAAAGCATTGCACGCTACAATAAAGGCTGTAAGAAAATTAACTGACTTTGAAAAGGGTAATAAAATGAAAATAGTGGCTGGAAATTATCATTTCAATCTCGCGAAATCTTCGAAACGTAACATCAATGTAAACGATTCGCAACTACTTTCACAAGTTGAAAGAATAGTGACATCTAACGGAAGTGTAGACATAAATAACGCTACATTTCACTTTGAAGTCTACAAAATACCAAGAGGGAAAGGTACAAAGGTAAGAAAATAGTGAATATTGCAAAAGATATCATCACAAAGAAAAGCATAGATAGAATAACAAATAATGATAGTTTATATGGACCGAAAGCAATAATCAGAACGCTTACATATGTAACTAGCACCATATTAGGTCGTCGATTATCGGAAAATCGCCTTTTTCAAGATCAATTACACGAAAAATTATGGAAAGAAATCGGCAAACATTGTGGAGATGGATTCAGCCTGGCTGACATTAATGATGCGGCGGAATTTTTTGATGTTCAAATTAAAGTTGTTTCAGCTGGACGCTTTAACAAAGTCATTTAGTCATCATGCGCTGATGGTAATAGAGAAAAAAACGATGTATTTGTCCTTGCATAAATGTCTCTATGATGCCATTGATGTTATTAATAATATGAAGGGTTTTGATGGAAGTTCATATTACTGTGCAGTGCTATGTACCTTATGATCACAAAGACCAATCCACATGCAAAAAAGATGTTTGCCGTTTATGCTTAGAGCAAAAAACATGAAGGAAAAGAGTTACGTATTCAAATGGCTCTGAGCACTATGGGACTTAACTTCTATGGTCATCAGTCCCCTACAACTTAGAACTACTTAAACCTAACTAACCTAAGGACATCACACACATCCATGCCCGAGGCAGGATTCGAACCTGCGACAGTAGTAGTCGCGCGGTTCCGGACTGAGCGCCTGAACCGCTAGACCACCGCGGCCGGCAGTTAGAAATTCATTGCGAAAGATGCAACAGATATTGCTTTGATTCCGAATGTGTAAAAAATCATAAAAAAGTATGTGCCGAAGCTTACAAATGCAAAAAGTGCAATAAGATATATAAGAGAAATAATACACACGGCTGCGGTTTCGTTAGCTCCATGAATTCTAGTAAAATTGTAAACAAAATTGAGCATGAATGTTTCATGCTAAATATATATATTACTATTTTGATTATGAAGCCCAACAAGATACCGGAAAACATGAACCAAATTTCTTATCAGTTTATACCTTCAATGGCAAGAGATATCCAAAAAATGGTTCAAATGGCTCTGAGCACTATGCGACTTAACTTCTGAGGTCATCAGTCGCCTAGAACTTAGAACTAATTAAACCTAACTAACCTAAGGACATCACACACATCCATTCCCGAGGCAGGAATCGAACCTGCGACCGTAGCGGTCTCTCGGTTCCAGACTGTAGCGCCTAGAACCGCACGGTCACTCCGGCCGGCAAAGAGATATCAATTCAAAAATAATGAAGAATTTTGTCTATGGTTGATAGACGAAAACAACTTCGGCTACACCCGTATAGCACACAACGCAAAAATGATGCGTATTTCATTTTGCAATAAAAGTTTAAATGTCGGTGTGACTCGGGCCTCCCGTCGGGAAGACCGTTCGGCGGGTGCAAGTCTTGCGATTTGACGACACTTCGGCGACTTGCGCGTCGATGGGGATGAAATGATGATGATTAGGACAACATAACACCCAGTCCCTGAGCGGAGAAAATCTCCGACCCAGCCGGGAATCGAAACCAGGCCCTTAGGATTGAGATTCTGTCGCTCTGACCACTCACTTACCGGGGGCGGACCGTTTTGCAATGGTACATCAATAATGCCATTAAAGTCAAAACAATCTACGAAGGTACTAAAATTATGGAGCAGAAAATGCCGCCATTAAAGTTGCGAATAATTGATAGGATCAATTTTATTCAAGGTGGTCTTGCGACCTTTTCAAAAACAATTGGCTTGACCGAGCTGAAAGGACTATTTTTCCCATTTCTTCAATACGCCCGAAAATCAAAATTCCGTAGGACCGATTCCAGTGACAAAATACTGTGGTGTAGACACAATGAAGCTCGATGCTAAAAAAGCATTTTTAGAATGGCACTTTTAGAAAATTACGTGTTTGACTTCCATAAGGAACTTGCTGAGTACTGCCATTGTCAACATATTGGCCGCGGGTGTCATGAATTTAGACGACATCTTCTTGAAATTTGAAACAATGATCCATTTCAATACATAACAATCGCCAGTGTTTGCATGGACATTTACAGGAAAAAATTCTTGATAAAAAATACGATCGCTCTGTTAAAGTCGAGACGCGCGACATGTTTAGCAAAGAATCTACTGCATGGTTAAATACTTTTGAAAATGCAGAACATGCGTTAAACAGCGGCGAAGTTGAAATATGTAGCCCAAAACTTGATGAATACGACGCGAGCACTAAAACCGTTTATCGATATCACGGCTGCTTTTCGCATGGTTGCCGAAAGTGTTCTATCCCAGGTCCATCAACAATGTCAACAACGAAACCATGGATAAACTATACACAAAAACAATGGAAGAACAAAACAATCGAGCTATAATGGTTATAACGTTGTTGAAATGTGGTCTTGAAAATGGAAAAATTCTGAGACATATAAAGTAAGCATTAAAAAAGTTTCAGATGTCGTAGAACCACTGAATCCGCAAGGTGCGTTTTATGGTTGAAGAACAAATGCCACTGAACTAAAAGTTTCTTTCAAAAAATTGTGATATATAAATATCTGCAACTTATATGCAACCATAATGGTTTATGACATATATCCAATCGGCCTTCTAAAGAAGATATTGAAGCCTGAAAAATACAATAACAATTGGTTTGGTCTTATCACTTGCAAAGTAGTTACACCAAGAAAATTGTATCACCCCGTTCCCCTCGCTAAACAGGAAAAGCTTTTGTTTGCTTTATGCGTAAAATGTGTCGATGAAAAAAGTAGCTGCTGCAGTAGCAGTGATACGAACGAGCATTTCTCGGCACTTGGACAACAATAGAAATAAACAAGGCAACAGAAAAAGGCTGCAAAATACAAGAAATTCATGAAGTTTGACATTTTGAAAACGCAAGTAGTGAGCTATTTCGCGACTGTATAAAAACGTTCATGATAATTAAACCTGAATATAGCGCATGGCAAGATGATCATACATCAAAAGAAGAATACGCGCAAATAATAAAGGAAAAGCAAGGTATAGAGCTTGACATTGACAGTATTGTTATGAATGCCGGCAAACGTGCCGTCGCCAAAATTTGATTCAATTCAGTATGGGGTGAATTTGGTCAAAGGCAAAACATGTCAAAAACTGAGTTTATCAACACCATTGATCGTTGGTACGATCTTTCACTCGACGACAAAATAGAAATAACAAATGTGGTGCCCTTAAATGACGAAGTAATTGAAGTGACATATAATTACGAGGATGACTGTGTCGAAGATTATGCAAGCACCAACGTACTTGAAGCCGAGTTTACAACATCTAATGCCCGCCTTCGTTTGTATGAAATGCACGATAAGTTAGGACACGAGGTTGTGTAGTATGACAGGGATTCTATTGTGTACATTGACGACGGCACAAACACTGTGCAAACTGGTTGTGTGCTTGGCGAATGGACCGACGAATTTGGCAAAGTCGATTTTGGTACTGAATTATTTAGCACAGGACCAAAAAGCAAAAGCTATGCTTATCAAACATGTAGAGGGTAGCAGGTAACAAAAATCAAAGACTTTACTCTCAATTACGAAAATTCGTTGACGCCTAACGACAAGGCGATGGCCGAATTAATACAAAAGGAAGAAGATGTTGGCGTAATAAATAATAATATGATTACTAGAGACAGAAAGACGAAAAATTGGTCACTAAATACGTAGCAAAAGAGTTCAAATTCAACTACAATAAACGCGTAGTGTCAAGAAAAAGACGACACAATTGACACTCTTCCACATGGTTACATGGCTTTTGAGGTGCAAAAAGAAGGAGAAAAGTCTACCACCGGGTGGTCGGAATTCGATAGCGCCAGGTTGCCGGCCTGCCGATACAGTGTTTTATCGTTTCATGATGTTGCTGCTCGCATTGGTCGTTCTCCCAAGAGTGCCATGCGAATATGGAAAAGCCGAACTCAAGAGGGGCATACTCGACGAAGTGTAGGATCTGAAGGCCACACGCGACAAGCGCCGGAGACACCCGAAATATTACTCTTCGCTCGGCGTGACTCATTAAACAGCCATATCCCGTGTCTTGAATCAGGAATTGGGGTTGTCTGTAGCATTACAAAGTATCCATATGAACGGCGCGACGACGTCTGAATCAGTAGGACTATGACGGCGATCGTTGTTGCGGCTTCCCTACGCGAGGCAGTAGAGAGAGGTGCGTGGACAATGATGGGGCAATGAAGACACCGAAGACACGAGTGGCGCCACGCTCTCTCTTCAGACCAACTTTGGTTCTGCGTACAGCAAATGGTTCAGATGGCTCTGGGCACAATTGGACTTAACTTCTGAGGTCATCAGTCCCCTAGAACTTAGAACTGCTTAAACCTAACTAACCTAAGAACATCACACACATCCATGCCCGAGGCAGGATTCGAACCTACGACCGTAGCGGTCGCGCCGTTCCAGACTGTGGCGCCTATAACCGCTCGGCCACATCGGCCGCCCTGCGTACAGCATCACGATGGTGTGGAGACAGCGAAAAACGCTCGTTACCAGATTTCATTCGTCGTCGCCACATGAGCCGAGCGCCTGGCGTGGATGTACCAGGTACCAGACGGTCACCTCTCGTTCGAATAGCCGGTAATTTGTACAGCAGACATTTTAATCCCGGTGCTGGGCCCTGTCCTCGAGTTCTCCGTGACTTATCTTTCAAGGACATAAAGCAAGATGTCATGCCCTCCCCTAGTCACTGCTTACTGAGAGACTAGATTCGGACATCACTTTTCCCCAGCCGCTACGACTGATGAACCCTAGCATAGACTTGAACTCTTTTTCTGTATTATAAATTATCTCATCCCCCCCTCCCCTCACGTCACATGGTTGGAGGATGGACTATCAGCTGTACAACACTTATGAGGACTGATTTTATTTTTTAAGTCTAAAAAAATCAAAGATTGACATCTAAAGGACGAAACTAAATAAATTTGAAAAACACATTGCAGAATGCAGAAATTCTTCCGAGAAAAAGCACTGAACTTTTGCTTTTCCACTTACAATCTGAAAGACTTGCCCTGGGAGAAACTTATTTCGGAAGGAGAGAATACGTTCCATTGGGCTGAGTGGTGGGAAAACTATGGAGATGGAGATAAGTTTGGGGGTGTAAAGAGGGAATACAGAATATGGGAAAAATTGATGGTGGGGAGGAGTTTGGTGTGTGCACAGGGTTGTGGTAGCAAGACAAAAGGCATGGGGATGGATGGAGAGGGATAGAGAGAGAGGAACCGTGATGTAGAGTGGAATAGATGGAGAATAGTTTGAGTTGGTAGGAGGGATAATTATCGGAGCGTATCCCATTGTCTGAGAGAGGAAGTTGATTGAAGTTGCGTTGGGATAGGATATAGAGTGTCTGTAGGTGTAGGGAATGTGGGACGTGTTTCCAAAGGCGCGGCACTATACCAGCATCGGTGATCAGAGGAGAGGCGACGGGGATATTGCAATTTGTATATAGGAGATGGGGAGATGTTTGATGTGGGTGAGGAGTAGACTTGAAGCAGCACTGGATGACGTACCGCTGTCTCAAATCCAAGTTCAGTGCAGCTTGTGTAGCTAAGTAAGAGTCATTATCGCTGCTAGAGGTGACAGCTTTGAGTACGTACAGGATGTCCATCGAAGGAGACTCTGATTTCAAAACTAAATATCTCGAAACTAAGATCGATGACCTGGTTGTTTTGGATGTTGAATGGAAACAAGTGTAGACTCTGTCGCAGTATTTTCTGCGCTCTGGGAAGTTTCAAACTAGTCTCTACTGCAATTCTTCCAACGGATTTGGTTGTATTATGCTGAATAATTTCAGAAAGCGTGGTGTCATTTTCAGGAGTAAGTACAGTTTGCCCGGAGCCGACATTTCCCGCTAGATGATTAGCCATCTTGTCAGCTAGAATTCGGTGAAGAGCTTACAATTGGTTTTCGCATCGGAGCCTTCTAGGATATTAAATCGTGTTTGAAAACTGCGCTTTTTTGCCGTAGTACTGTGTTCTAACATGTGGTATTCCAGTAGCAGAGAAGCATTTTGATTAAGGAATACTTGGCTTCTACATCTACTGTGGTGTCACCGCCAGACACCACACTTGCTAGGTGGTAATGTTTAAATCGGCCGCGGTCCGTTAGTATACGTCGGACCCGCGTGTCGCCACTATCAGTGATTGCAGACCGAGCGCCGCCACACGGCAGGTCTAGAGAGACTTCCTAGCACTCGCCCCAGTTGTACAACCGACTTTGCTAGCGATGGTTCACTGACAAAATACACTCCTGGAAATGGAAAAAAGAACACATTGACACCGGTGTGTCAGACCCACCATACTTGCTCCGGACACTGCGAGAGGGCTGTACAAGCAATGATCACACGCACAGCACAGGGGACACACCAGGAACCGCGGTGTTGGCCGTCGAATGGCGCTAGCTGCGCAGTATTTGTGCACCGCCGCCGTCAGTGTCAGCCAGTTTGCCGTGGCATACGGAGCTCCATCGCAGTCTTTAACACTGGTAGCATGCCGCGACGGCGTGGACGTGAACCGTATGTGCAGTTGACGGACTTTGAGCGAGGGCGTATAGTGGGCATGCGGGAGGCCGGGTGGACGTACCGCCGAATTGCTCAACACGTGGGGCGTGAGGTCTCCACAGTACATCGATGTTGTCGCCAGTGGTCGGCGGAAGGTGCACGTGCCCGTCGACCTGGGACCGGACCGCAGCGACGCACGGATGCACGCCAAGACCGTAGGATCCTACGCAGTGCCGTAGGGGACCGCACCGCCACTTCCCAGCAAATTAGGGACACTGTTGCTCCTGGGGTATCGGCGAGGACCATTCGCAACCGTCTCCATGAAGCTGGGCTACGGTCCCGCACACCGTTAGGCCGTCTTTCGCTCACGCCCCAACATCGTGCAGCCCGCCTCCAGTGGTGTCGCGACAGGCGTGAATGGAGGGACGAATGGAGACGTGTCGTCTTCAGCGATGAGAGTCGCTTCTGCCTTGGTGCCAATGATGGTCGTATGCGTGTTTGGCGCCGTGCAGGTGAGCGCCACAATCAGGACTGCATACGACCGAGGCACACAGGGCCAACACCCGGCATCATGGTGTGGGGAGCGATCTCCTACACTGGCCATACACCACTGGTGATCGTCGAGGGGACACTGAATAGTGCACGGTACATCCAAACCGTCATCGAACCCATCGTTCTACCATTCCTAGACCGGCAAGGGAACTTGCTGTTCCAACAGGACAATGCACGTTCGCATGTATCCCGTGCCACCCATCGTGCTCTAGAAGGTGTAAGTCAACTACCCTGGCCAGCAAGATCTCCGGATCTGTCCCCCATTGAGCATATTTGGGACTGGATGAAGCGTCGTCTCACGCGGTCTGCACGTCCAGCACGAACGCTGGTCCAACTGAGGCGCCAGGTGGAAATGGCATGGCAAGCCGTTCCACAGGACTACATCCAGCATCTCTACGATCGTCTCCATGGGAGAATAGCAGCCTGCATTGCTGCGAAAGGTGGATATACACTGTACTAGTGCCGACATTGTGCATGCTCTGTTGCCTGTGTCTATGTGCCTGTGGTTCTGTCAGTGTGATCATGTGATGTATCTGACCCCAGGAATGTGTCAATAAAGTTTCCCCTTCCTGGGACAATGAATTCACGGTGTTCTTATTTCAATTTCCAGGAGTGTACGTCCTCATTTGCCGAGACGATAGTTAGCATAGCCTTCAGCTACATCATTTGCTACGACCTAGCAAGGCGCCAGTATCAGTTGCTATTGATCTTGTGAGTCATGTACCGTCAAGACCGACGTTCACCATTAACGGATTAAAGTTAAGTATTCCACCAGATACGTCCTTTTTTCTAAAGTCTAATTTCCTCGTCCTGTTCCAGACCTCACGCCAGCCTGCGTGAGCTAAAACGCGTGCCTTTCGGCTTCCTCTATGAACACTGTGTTGGCTCTCCTGCCAACCCACAACATCTACATCTACAGCTGACGGTGTGTGGCGAAGGATACCTTGAACACCTCTATCCGTTCTCCCTTCTATTCCAGTCTCGTATTGTTCGTGGAAAGAAAGATTGTCGGTATGCCTCTGTGTGGGCTCTAATCTCTCCGATTTTATGTTCATGGTCTCTTCGCGAGATATACGTAGGAGGGAGCAATGTACTGCTTGAGTCCTCGGTGAAGGAATGTTCTCGAACTTCAACAAAAGCCCGTACCGAGCTACTGAGCGTCTCTCTTGCAGAGTCTTCCACTGGAGTTTATCTATCATCTCCGTAACGCTTTCGCAATTACTAAATGATCCTGTAACTAAGCTCGCTGTTCTCCGTTTGATCTTCACTATCTCTTCTCACACCGGTGAGCAGTATTCAAGCAGTGGGCGAACAAGTGTACTGTAACACACTTTCTTTGTTTTCGGATTGCATTTCCTTAGGATTCTTCCAACGAATCTCAGTCTGGCATCTGCTTTACCGACGATTAATTTTATATGGTCATTCCATTTTAAATCACTCCTAATGTCTGTTTCCAAATAATTTATGGAATTAACTGCTTCCAGTTGCTGACCTGCTATATTGTAGCTATATGATATAGTTTCTTTCTTTCTATGTATTCGCAGCACATTACACTTGTCTACATTGAGATTCAATTGCCATTCCCTGCACCATGCGTCAGTTCGTTGCAGAACCTCATGAATTTCATTACAATTTTCCATAGTTACAACGTCTCGATATTCTACAGCATCATCCGCAAAAAGCCTCAGTGAACTTCCGATGTTATCCACAAGGTCATTTATATATATTGTGAATAGCAACGGTCCTACGACACTCCCCTGCGGTACACCTGAAATCACTCTTACTTCGGAAGACTACTCTCCATTGAGAATGCCATGCTGCGTTCTGTTATATAAGAACTCTTCAATCCAATCACATAATTGGTCTGATACTCCATATGCTCTTACTTAGCTCATTGAACGACTATGGGGAACTGTATCAAACGCCTTGCGGAAGTCAAGAAACACGTCATCTACCTGCGAACCTGTGTCTATGGCCCTCTGAGTCTCGTGGACGAATAGCGCGAGCTGGGTTTCACGCGATCGTCTTTTTCGAAACCCATGCTGATTACTACAGTGTAGATTTCTAGTCTCCAGAAAAGTCATTATACTCGAACATATACATGTTCCAAAATTCTACAACTGATCGATGTTAGAGATATAGGTCTATAGTTCTGCACATCTGTTGGACGTCCCTTCTTGAAAACGGGAATGACCTGTGCCCTTTTCCAATCCTTTGGAATGCAACGCTCTTCTAGAGACCTACAGTATACCGCTCCAAGAAGGGGGGCAAGTTCCATCGCTTACTCTGTCTAAAATCGAACTGGTATCCCATCAGGTCCAGCGGCCTTTCCTCTTTTGAGCGATTTTAATTGTTTTTCTATTCCTCTGTCATCTATTTCGATATCTACCATTTTGTCATCTGTGCGACAATCTAGAGAAGGAACTACAGTGCAGTCTTCCTCTGTGAAACAGCTTTGGAAAAAGACATTTAGTATTTCAGCCTTTAATCTGTCATCCTCTGTTTCAGTACAATTTTGGTCACGGAGTGTCTGGACATTTCGTTTTGGTTCACCTACCGCTTTGCAATAAGACCAAAATTTCTTAGGATTTTCTGCCAAGTTAGTACATAGAACTCTACTTTCGAATTCGTTGAACGCCTCTCGCATAGCCCTCCTCACACTACATTTCGCTTTCTGTAATTTTTGTTTGTCTGCTAGGCTTTGGCTATGTTTATGTCTGCTGTGAAGTTCCCTTTGCTTCCGTAACAGTTTTCTAACTCGGTTGTTGTACCACGGTGGCTCTTTTCCATCTCTTACGATCTTGCTTGGCACATACTCATCTAATGCATATTGTACGATGGTTTTGAACTTTGTCCACTGATCCTCAACACTGTCTGTACTTGAGAAAAGACTTTTGTGTTGAGCCGTGAAATACTCTGAAATTTGCTTTTTGTTACTTTTGCTAAACAGAAAAATCTTCCTACCTTTTTTAATATTTCTATTTACGGCAGAAATCACCGATACTGTAACCGCTTTATGATCGCTGATTCCCTGTTCTGCGTTAACTGTTTCAAATAGTTCTGTTTGTCACCAGAAGGTCTAATATGTTATCGCCACGAGTCGGTTCTCTGTTTAACTGCTCAAGGTAGTTTTCAGATAATGCACTTAAAAAAATTGTCCCTGCCACCCGTTATAAACGTTTGAGTCTCCCAGTCTATATCTGGTAAATTAAAATCTCCACCCAAAACTATGGTCGGGAAAGCTACCCGAAAAATTTTCCAAATTTTCCTTCAGGTGTTCTGCCACAACAGCTGCTGAGCCAGGCTGCCTATAGAGACATCCAATTACCATGTTTGAGCCTGCTTTAACCGTAACCTTCACCCAAATTATTTCACATTTCGGATCTCCGTCAATTTCTTTCAATACTATTGCACTTTTTATCGCTATAAACACGCCTCCCCCTTCACTGTCCAGCCTGTCTCTGCGGTATACATTCCAATCTGAGTGTAGAATTTCATTACAGTTTACATCTGGTTTCAGCCAACTTTCCATCCCTAGTACTATGTGGGCATTGTGACCGTTTATTAATGAGAGCAGTTCTGGGACCTTTCTATAGACGCTCCTGCAGTTTACTATTACCACATTAATACTGTCATTCCCTGTTGCGTTATGCCTACTGCTACCTTGTCGCGTCTCAGGAGGCGTCTTGTCGGGCCTAGGGAGGCAATTCTCTAACCTAAAAAAACCACACGTGCACTCCACATGTACTCTGCTACCCTTGTAGCCGCTTCCTGCGTGTAGTGCACGCCTAACCTATTCAGGGGGACCCTACATTCCTCCACCCGATAAAGGAGGTCCAGAAATTTGCACCCCAGATCTCCGCAGAATCGTCTGAGCCTCTGGTTTAAGCATTCCACTCTGCTCCAAACCAGAGGACCACGATCGGTTCTGGGAACGACACTACAGATAGATTAGACTCCACCCAGCGAGCGAGGCTTTCCGCCTTCACCAACTTCGCCAACCGCCTGTATGAACTGAGGATGACCTCTGAACCCAGACGGCAGGAGTCATTGGTGCAGTCGGGTGCACCCAGTACTCTCTATCGCCGTCGCAGACAGAGTGAACACTGGCCTTCTTCCCCGACCTTTCCGCTATTTCCCTAAGGGGGTCCATCACCCGCCTAACGTTGGAGCTCCCAATCACTAATAAACCCCTTCCTTCCGTGTGCCTGCTCGGACCTTGCTGAAGGAGCGGCCACATGTCCACTCGCAGGCAGAGCAGGCGATGCCACACGGGCAGCCTCCACATTGACCCTCCGCCTCGCGCGACGCGAACGCCGTTGAACCTGCCACTCACCTTGGGAGAGGGTGGCCCAACCGCGCCCGGTACCCGCGAAGATGTCTCGACAGCAGGGACCGTAGGTTAAGTATGTAACACCTGGGGTGTACCACGCGACGCACCAGACTCCCCACTGCCGCTACACTCCACTCCGAGGCAGCATCCTGAAGACGGCTGACCGCGGCCTTAGGTGTTCGCGAACAGTGGCCAGCTCCTCCTCCGTCCGTACACGGCAGTCACACATCCTATCCATCCAGTCAGACTTCAGTCTCTTCCTCCGGCACACTTACGTCATTTTACATTCAACGGTGGAACACTTCACTTTGAGCAGCGGCGCACTATTTATATGCACTACGTGTTGCTATTACAGCGTCATCTGTTAGCGGCTTTCCGAACTGTTCGAAACTTCTGTATAACATTCTTACGGATTTGACAATAAGCATATCTTTTGATGCACTCATCTGTCGCTCATAGTTTTCGAGATATTTAATTTTGAAAGCAGGGACCCCTCCACTGGACGCCCTATACACCTTTAAAACACTCATAAATTAAATTACTATAGTGCATATTATCAGTAATAAAATCCGTTATAGTTGTAAAAATTATTTATTTCTAAAAAGGAAATCACAATCCGGTTTCAGGATGTGTGTCCTATTTTCAGGTGCATATTAAAATGTGAGTCCAAAAACATTGCATAACTGATGTTAAATAGGTAAAAATAGAAAGGTGTATCCCTGGAACATGGCACTGTTTTAACAGATTTTAACCTACTTTAAGCTCAGTTAAGCATCCCTTATGGACTCACATTTTAATATACAACTGAAGATGGGACATACGTCCTGAAACCGAGTTGTGCTTTCCTTTTTAGAAATTAATAATTTTTGGATCTGTAGAGGATTTTATCATTCGTGATGAATAATAGTTGAGAATGTCCCGTCACGAGATACTGCATATTGTACACAAAATACAGTAATAAGTAAAATTTCGTTATTTTCTGTCATTCCTAGTCTAATTTTAATGGCCATCGGTGTACCTGAAACGATTCGACCAGGTGTCCATAGTACAAGGTGTCTAATATTCGGAGGCGTGGAGGTGGAGAGCGGAAGGTGACAGGGGGGGGGGGGGTCATGCTCATGGCAAGAGAAAGGCAGACTAGGGGCAGTTTGAGTGTTTTATAGCAAAGCCCAGATTGAGGGCCCTGCCACAGATGGGGATCACAATCCTACCGCCTCCAGTGCAGACGCCTCTCAATCGAATTCTCCGTCCCGCCTCTTAATGTATTCAGCATTTATTCGCGAGACAGCTCTGCGTTCTACTGCAGGCAACTTACCGACGCCTTGGTAATTCGCCGAACTTACCTCCTCCTCAAGTTTCACCCGAGCCAGCAAATATCAAACAGTCGCAACTTCGAGAAGGCTTCCAGACTCTGGATTTAACTTGTCGAAGAAGTTAAGAACGCATTCATTTCGCTGGTGCTGACTTTGTTGATTCGCTGAATTTTCGTTTCGTACTAGTTCGTGGAATGCACCTCACTAGATACGACGGCGAATTCTTCATTTTGTGCAGCAAGTATTTCATTACTCAAAGTTAAAAACTACCAGTATCACAGAAAGTCAGCATTAGAGAGACGCCGTTCTCCGTGTTACTGCATATGAAACTCCGAAATGAGTTTCGATATTCCACTCTACCGGGTGGAGCTATCAGCGATTTGTGTGACTCGATGTAGTTTCCTAGAGTTTCGACTGGTAATTTTCTAAGCGTTAGTCGCGTTATTACAGCTGTTTTGAAAAGTAGGTACGTTGTTAGGAACTAAATCAGGGAATAAAATAATTGGAAGATTTATTATATCAGTTTTAAAACCTTTTGCTATCGAGTATGTCGGATATCCCAAATAGTTATCACATTTGTGGCATCACAAGGTTTTTTAATATTTAATAATTTTTATTTTATTTTTATTTACTTGCTTTAAGTTTAATTAGATAGCTTATAGGTCCTAATTGTTTATTTATACTGGCCTGTGAAGATTACTGTCAAGCCATCTCTTGCATCAGCAAAAGTCTTCAGTTGTACTTGACCAATTGAGGACGAAGTCGATAAAGGAGTCCACGATCATGTTATGGGACTTTATTTGTAAAGATCCGTCTTGATCACATAAGTTTTACAATTCATGAATTGTACAAGTTACGTACCTTTACAAATAAAGTAATACTTGACGCCACATCTGGAATTGACGTTAAACAAAAAACTTATTAATTTCAATGGATTATTTATACGATGCATTACAAATGATGACTTTCACGTACTTTATTTTTTAGTAATTATTCTTCGTCTTGCATTCGGTAGTCCAGTCACTAACATCGAGTAACTGGCTGAATACCTGTCATTGCCCGGTATGTATTTATTCCAATCCTCTGTTAGTCCTCCTTCCTCTTTACTCTCTGTCCATCTCTTCCTACCCCCTCTAAGTCATCACCTCCTCTTCTTCTATCTCCTCCTCATTCCCTCCATATCCTCCTCCTTATCCTTTCCTCTTTACATTTCCAATTTCCCCATTTCTCTGTCCATCTCCTCCTCTCCTCTGCCTGTGTCTACCTCATACTTCCTCCTCTATCTCCTCCTCCCCCACCCTTCTCTGTCCAGAATCCCAGATAGTAAAAAATATGTTTACTCAATTTGTCTGAAATCGACTCAAGGTTTAGAAGCAAATGTGGAACATACACATATACATACATACACACATTTTTGTGGTATGTATTGATATCTGCAATTTCGAGAGCAGTTAGAATTATATACTATTCGCCAGGACGTCCAGACAATAGAGTGTGTTAACAGAGCCTAGTGGTAAACAAGCGGTGGGTGACAGATTAGCACCAGCTGTTTAATATCAATTGTTGACGAAGATTATATTCATTGTAAAAGAGAAAAAAGAATCAGGAAGAATTACATCAATATACGTTGAAACAATTATAGATACTACACATTTTCTGTACATATTAAAATTTCTATTATAACTAGAAAAATGGTTATGCAGTCAAATAAATGCAAAGTATTCGATCACTGTTTGACTTCTATAGCAATATCAAATATTCAGGAATTCTTAAATGCAGTCAGTATATTACATTTTTTGTATGAATAAAACTTAAGATTTTGTCAAAGTAGTCTTCATTATCATTATTATCACTCTCTACTTGATATCCTCTACCTATATTCAATTAACAACTTTGTTCATATTTCTTTATCTCTTGAAAGAAATCAAAAAAATTCAAATGGTTCAAATGGCTCTGAGCACAAAGGGACTTAACATCTGAGATCATCAGTCCCCTAGAACTTATAACTACTTAAACCTAACTAACCTAAGGACATCACACACATCCACGCCCGAGGCAGGATTCGAACCTGCGACCGTAGCGGTCGCGCGGTTCCAGACTGAAGCGTCTAGAACCGCTCGGCCACACCGGCCGGCAAAGAAAGCAAACAATTTTCTAGATCCATCTGCCCCCATTTGCCTGACTATGTGCTCCACTCATCTCAGTTTCATTTTCATTGCATTAGCTCTTGTGAACTGCGAATCTTGCCAAGATGGAGTGGCTATGGTGCCTCAGCGATACATATAGCTTTACCATAGATGCAACCACTACAGACAGAGGAGAGGCCAGACTAACCCGTGGTTCTTGAAGAGGAGCAGCGGCCTTTACGGTTCTTTCAGGGAAAACAATGTCGAAGATTGACTGCTCTGCCCGTGTAACATCAGCCCAAAACGGCCTTGCTGGGCTGAAAGCAAAGGGAAATTAGAGCGGCTAATTAACTCTACCGTATGACTTCATATTGATGACAGACTCTTGGATAAAGTACTCCGGAGATAAAGTAGTACCTCCATACGGATCTTTTAGCTGCGACTACTCAGGAAGATGCCATCAGGAAAAATTAACTGGATCGGAGCTTTGTATGCACGTATTCGACCCGTTAATCGGGTAAGTAGCTTAGACCATTTTTAAAAGAGAAATGGTATCTACTGTTGTAGACGTAGGGGTATTTAATGAACGCACTAGCAGGAGGAACAGGACTTCTGGTCAGGTCAGTACAGGATTATCAACAGAAAATCAAGTAAGAGCAATGCAGAAGTAAGCCTAATAATGAATAATAGACTTGAAATGCCTTTAGGCTGTTAAGAACAGCAAAATTATCGTAGCCAAAAAAGACACGAAGGCAACAACCACTACAGAAGTACAAGTTTATCTGTCAACTAGAACCCCAAATTATGACAACTGAAAGAATGTATGATGGGATGAAGGAATTATTCAAGTAGTTAATGGAGAAGACTAATTGTGACCGGTTAGTAGAATTCGGTAATGGGGAAAGGAAGAGAATGAAAGTGGTGGGAGAGCCTGGACTGTGGGAAGGTATCAAAGGGCAAGCCACCCGGTAGAATTTCGCACAGAGCATAATTTAACCATCGCTAACGCTTGGTTTAAAAATCATGAAAGTTTGCTGCGTATGTTGGAAAAATAAGAACATACTGGAACGTTTCATATTTTGAAACCAGATCTGGAACTGTAGGGGCAGATATGGACTAACTTACTGATTATGAACGGTAGATTCAACCCGAAGAAGTTGCAAAAAGAGAGCAAATTAACGAAATGGGAATAGGGTAAACTGAAGGAAGAAGAGATTGTTGGGAGTTTCAGACGAAGCATTGCGCAACGCTGGATCGAAACTGAGAAAGGAATACAATGGAAGACGACAAGGGAATTGTGACTGACGAAGTAAGTAAGGCAACAGAGGGTCAAAGAGGTAAAAAGTCAGGGCGTAATAAAAACTCCTGGATGAAAAAAGGAGAAATTAACTGACGAAAGGAGAAAATCTATATACTCAGCAGAGGAAGCAGGCGAGAGGAATATACCCGTCTAAAACTGAATTGGCGGAAAGGGCCAAATAGCTAAGTAAGAATGGCTGGAGGAAAAATGTGATGTTGTAAAAACATAGTAGGGAAAAAATAGATGTAATCTATAGGACAATTAAAGAGACCTTTGGAGAAAAGACATGCAGCTGTATGAATATAAGGAACTCAGTTGGCTAAACAATAACAAACTAAGAAGGGATAGCTGAAAGGTAGGTGGAATATATAACGGACCGATATAAGGGAAAAACGTTGGGCAGAGTATTACAGAAAGAAAAGGTGAACATCAGACAGGAGGTAGGTGATTGTAAGAAGACGTACTCGAAACAACACTGGAGAAGATGACATCCCCTCAGAATAATTGAGATCCTTGGCACAGACAGCCATGACAAAACTATTGCATCCTATGTACAAGATGTATGAGACAGCCGACATGCCCTCTGTCGTTAAAAAGAATTAGTAATTCCATTAACAAAGAAGGCATGTGCTGATAGGTGTAAGTACTGTCGGTCAATCTGTTTAATAAGTCGTGATTGCAAAACATCGACACGAAGTATTAGAGAAGAATGGAAAACGGTAGAAATCGACCTGGGGAAAGATCAGATTAGTTTTCGGAAAAATGAAGGAACATGTGAGGGAATACTGATCCTACGACTTAACTGAGATAATATTTTGAAGAAAGTCAAATCTACTCCTATAGCATTTGTCGATTTAGCGAAAGCTTGTGACATTGTTGACTGGAAGACATTATTTGAAATACTGAAGGTATCACGGATAAAATTATAGAAGCAGAAGGTTATTACGGAAAACGGGCTACAGGAGCCGAAAGACGAGAAATGGAAGAAGTAGTTGAGAGGAGATTGAGACAGGATTGTAATCCATCACGCATGTTATTCAATGTGTACATTCAGCAAGCAGTAAAGGAAACCAAGGAGTAATTTTGGAAAATGTGTTAAAGCTTAAGAAGAAAAAAAGAACTTCAGAGTTTGCCGATGACATTGTAATTTCGTCAGAGACGTCAAAGGGCTTGGAATAGTAGTTGAAATGACATTATAAGATGCACATCAACAAAAGTAAAGAAAGGGCAATTGAACGTAGTCCAGTTAAATTAGACAATACTGAAAGAATTAGAATACGAAATGAGTCACTAAAAGTAGTAGATGAGTTTTTCTATTTGAGCAGCAAAGTTGCTGATGGTGGCCGAAGTTAATGCGGTACAAACGGAAAGTGGCAATAGCAAGGAAAAGCATTTCTGAAAAAGAGAAATTTGTTAAAATCTTGTACAGGATGTCCCGAGAGAAGTGATCAGTATTCAAGGATATGACTTGAACGACGATTCGAGGCCAAAAGGTCAAGCAAATATGAGCTTTAAGATGTATACCAGAAGAGCTACGAGCACTTCATCTTCGTTACGTAGAAACAAATCTCTTCTGCTACAAGCTCTTTGCTTTCCATATTTTGGGAGGAAGTATTCCAGTAAATGTGGGCGAAGATGAACAAATGCTCACAGCTCATGTTTACTGGACATTTTTTCTTATTTTGGTCCATACTCCCACCATTAAAACTATGAAAAGCAAAGAGCTTGCACTCGAAGTGATTTGTTTCATAGTCTCGAAGATAAAGAAGTGATCAAAGCTCTTAAGATATGCGTTTTAGAACGCGTACCTACTACGCTTTTTTTGCTTTGAATAATCGTTCCAGTCATATCCTTAAATATTGACCAATCGTCCTGGGACGCAATGGCTAACTTTAAATGTCAAAAAGCTTTATCTGTGTGTATTAGTGTGTAGTGTACCCTTTAATGGACGTAAAATGTGGACAATAAGTAGTCCAGACCAGAAGGGAACAGAACCGTTTGAAATACGATTCTGTAGGAGAATGCTTAAGATTAGATGGGTGCACCGAATAACAAATGAGGAGGTACTCAATCGAGTTGGGGAAAAAAGAAATGTATGCCCTAGCTGACTATTAGACGGGATCAGGAATTGTCAGTTTGGTAATGGAATGAAGTGTTGGAGGTAATTGTGAAGAGGGAGGCCAAGATTTGGATACAGTCAGCAGATTCAGATGGATGTAGATTTCTGCAGTTACTCAGAGATGAAAAGACTTTTGCAGGATACATTGTAGTGGAGAACTGCATCAAACCAGTCTTCAGTCAGAAGACCACAACAACAACAGCAACAACTATAATGATTTCGTTTCCCAGTCCAGTCTGTTTCCTTCGCCATACGTTTGTTTTCCAAATCTTCTCAATAATTCCAATCATACATCTCGCCGTTGCTCACTCTACAACCCCTCTCATCGTTTTAATAGTTTCATTGCCGTTAATAAAAACTGGTTATATGTACAGCCTGTTAAGATTTCCTTCTCAGACACGTTATATGCTTAGTTTTGAAAAATAATCTGTTTTTCTCGAAACCATTCAAGGCTATTTTTATTCTTTTATTTATTTCTTTTGCTTGTCATCCAGCCCTTGTGTTTTTATGTATTTAATACAAAAACTGATTATTGTAGTGTTTGTCAGCAGCTGCTATCTTATTTCTGATATGCGTGTCAATGTTATTTTAAACTTATTGTCATTGGTTTTTAAATCAATTTTGAAACAGAATCCGCTTGACTGGAGTATACAACCTCTTGCTGACAATATGAAGTCAATTACATGCACTGTCAGCAGAATATTCGGCTCCTCACGAGTGATTCAATTACTCCACATTGGTACGCGTACAGGTGTAGCTGCGGCAAGTACATCTCCGATGGTAACTACCGAGGGCAGCTCACTGAGTTTCTGGTAGACGTTTTTCTTCCGACGGAAAACTGCCAGCGAGTTTGTGAGCCATTCCATCCTGCGTCACGAGGTTAACGTAACGCAGTTGATGGCCCACGGCTGCGAGTTCATTGCTGGCGTAATGCGTATCTGCCATTGGCCAACTATCCTTTAAGGTACATAACAGAGTTGTTCAGTCTTGTCACTGGATTTATTTCGGACACACACGTCACAGACGTGAGTCCTGACTGGCTGGCAATATTGGTCAACAGTATCTCAGGATACCGAAAGTCCCGGATAATTCAGGGACGGCAGTATCAGCCGATACGAGAAAGCTACCCCTGCATGCATGCCGCTTAATAGAGCTCTCGTGCTATCCCTCACACTTGCAGGGATAAACACAGTCAAGAAGAATAAGACTTTTTTAATACAGTATTTGGCCAATGTTCTGATGATAATGAAGATTAAGTGATTTGTATTGGCAACACTACAGATTGTTCTTTAGCACCCATACTAAAACGGCGAGTCGACTGTGCTAAAAACTAGGATCGCAGAGGTTTCGAATATTAACAATGTCAAATAATTCTCCAAAATATACGCACCCTCCTACATTCGCACTCTATTAACTAAGATACAAGCACACCTGTGCCCCCACACCTCCTCCCACAGATGCACTGAATTACATCATTTCGCCACCCGGAGTGGCCGAGCGGTTAAAGGCGCTACAGTCTGGAACCGCACGACCGCTACGGTCGCAGGTTCGAATCCTGCCTCGGGCATGGATGTGTGTGATGTCCTTAGGTTAGTTAGGTTTAAGTAGTTCTAAGTTCTAGGCGACTGATGACCACAGCAGTTGAGTCCATAGTGCTCAGAGCCATTTGAACCATTACATCATTTCAGAAAAATAATCGATAAGAAGGAAATAGAAGAAGAAATTAAAAAGTATAAGAACGAAGTGTGTACTATAGCTGAAGAAAGGAGCGCACGATCAAAAATTATATTTACTTTTGAACTCGAAAAAGAGGACAGTTTTAGTTTTGTTAACCTCACGGTGACAAAGAAAGATGGTAAACATTTATTTGAGGTGTCCATTGTTGTTGTTGTTGTGGTCTTCAGTCCTGAGACTGGTTTGATGCAGCTCTCCATGCTACTCTATCCTGTGCAAGCTTCTTCATCTCCCAGTACCTACTGCAACCTACATCCTTCTGAATCTGCTTAGTGTATTGATCTCTTGGTCTCCCTCTACGATTTTTACCCTCCACGCTGCCCTCCAATGCTAAATTTGTGATCCCTCGATGCCTCAGAACATGTCCTACCAACCGATCCCTTCTTCTATTCAAGTTGTGCCACAAACTTCTCTTCTCCCCAATCCTATTCAATACCTCCTCATTAGTTACGTGATCTACCCACCTTATCTTCAGCATTCTTCTGTAGCACCACATTTCGAAAGCTTCTATTCTCTTCTTGTCCAAACTAGTTATCGTCCATGTCTCACTTCCATACATGGCTACACTCCATATAAATACTTTCAGAAACGACTTCCTGACACTTAAATCCATAAAGCTGTTAAATGTCGACTCTACCCCTCGAAAAACTTAGAAATGGACTTACATCAGATCAGCGTTTCATACGATCCTAAAACTTCAGCCATAAATTGATGAAATGGAGAAGAAAGCTTAGAACAATTTTGCAAGTGGCCTAGGTGACCGGATATAAGGAGCACAGCTTCAAGAAACTGTTTAAGAAACAAAAAGAAAAAAAAAACAGAAACCTATAACAAGCTGAAGTGAATGTAGGCCTTTGTACTACAGGAATGGGAGCAAGACTACGTAATAAGACGCGAGAAACCAGCAAATTTATAGATTAGGGCGTTTAGAAACTTAACTGTAAAGACTTTAATAAATATAGTGTTCGTCAAATAGACACGAATTTCTCCATCACACTTACATAGCACACGTATGAACAGAACAAAAGTGCTCTCAGTAATCATTTGTGCCCCCACAAACATAGGGGGGGTCATATAACTGATAGTTCAGAATTTTTGTATAAAGCAGCAAAAAGCGACATCTGGAACAAGTGGAAATCTTTGTTCACTGTAACAGACAACCACAATGCTCGCTTAACTAACAAAACGACTTCATACTGAACTGGTATTTCGATATCCTTCACGACCTTTTGGTGTAGCAATATGGCGAGTGCAGCGGACCATTTTGGAGTTGCTTATGTCTCCTCCAGCGTATGTACGTCGGCTGTAAGTTGCGGCGGTGTCTGGCCACGACCCCAGTGTCAACGCCCCATCCAAACATGACGGCTGCGAGATGGCGACCATACCAAACTGCGAAGTTCACTGTTCATAAATTTTTAGCACCCTTCGTGTCTTGTAATAATAAGATCACCATAATGTAACATCATCACTATCATCACTATTTTACGTAAATTTACCTTCAATACACTTGCACCGCAAATAATGGAGAAATGGAAAGTTATATTGAGTGCGATTTTCACAGAATGGATTGGCCGTCAGGGGCTCGTATTGTTAGCCAATAAATAAACTGTAATAATACACTCCTGGAAATGCAAAAAAAGAACACATTGACACCGGTGTGTCAGACCCACCATACTTGCTCCGGACACTGCGAGAGGGCTGTACAAGCAATGATCACACGCACGGCACAGCGGACACACCAGGAACCGCGGTGTTGGCCGTCGAATGGCGCTAGCTGCGCAGCATTTGTGCACCGCCGCCGTCAGTGTCAGCCAGTTTGCCGTGGCATACGGAGCTCCATCGCAGTCTTTAACACTGGTAGCATGCCGCGACAGCGTGGACGTGAACCGTATGTGCAGTTGACGGACTTTGAGCGAGGGCGTATAGTGGGCATGCGGGAGGCCGGGTGGACGTACCGCCGAATTGCTCAACACGTGGGGCGTGAGGTCTCCACAGTACATCGATGTTGTCGCCAGTGGTCGGCGGAAGGTGCACGTGCCCGTCGACCTGGGACCGGACCGCAGCGACGCACGGTTGCACGCCAAGACCGTAGGATCCTACGCAGTGCCGTAGGGGACCGCACCGCCACTTCCCAGCAAATTAGGGACACTGTTGCTCCTGGGGTATCGGCGAGGACCATTCGCAACCGTCTACATGAAGCTGGGCTACGGTCCCGCACACCGTTAGGCCGTCTTCCGCTCACGCCCCAACATCGTGCAGCCCGCCTCCAGTGGTGTCGCGACAGGCGTGAATGGAGGGACGAATGGAGACGTGTCGTCTTCAGCGATGAGAGTCGCTTCTGCCTTGGTGCCAATGATGGTCGTATGCGTGTTTGGCGCCGTGCAGGTGAGCGCCACAATCAGGACTGCATACGACCGAGGCACACAGGGCCAACACCCGGCATCATGGTGTGGGGAGCGATCTCCTACACTGGCCGTACACCACTGGTGATCGTCGAGGGGACACTGTGCACGGTACATCCAAACCGTCATCGAACCCATCGTTCTACCATTCCTAGACCGGCAAGGGAACTTGCTGTTCCAACAGGACAATGCACGTCTGCATGTATCCCGTGCCACCCAACGTGCTCTAGAAGGTGTAAGTCAACTACCCTGGCCAGCAAGATCGCCGGATCTGTCCCCCATTGAGCATGTTTGGGACTGGATGAAGCGTCGTCTCACGCGGTCTGCACGTCCAGCACGAACGCAGGTCCAACTGAGGCGCCAGGTGGAAATGGCATGGCAAGCCGTTCCACAGGACTACATCCAGCATCTCTACGATCGTCTCCATGGGAGAATAGCAGCCTGCATTGCTGCGAAAGGTGGATATACACTGTACTAGTGCCGACATTGTGCATGCTCTGTTGCCTGTGTCTATGTGCCTGTGGTTCTGTCAGTGTGATCATGTGATGTATCTGACCCCAGGAATGTGTCAATAAAGTTTCCCCTTCCTGGGACAATGAATTCACGGTGTTCTTATTTCAATTTCCAGGAGTGTACTTATAAAGAGTATTTTTGTACAAACATAGTCTTTTGTTAAGTAGAACAATGCCTATTGACACTAATAAACTAAAAGTAGGATACATTAGAATGTCAGTGGCATTTGTTGCAGGATTCTAGTGCGAGTCGTTTGCGAGATATCGTATTTTGAAAAGTTCCCACGCCGACACTTGTACCATACCTGTGGTACCACACACTGAAGAACAATACAAGTCCATACACTAGTTATATGGATTCCGACTAGTACCTACATAGTTGACCAACAAAGGTTCAGTTCAAAATTACCACCGGCATTGGCAATAAACGCTTCCAGTATGGTACATAACGACTGCTGCAGACGTGCCAGCATTTCAGCTGAGATATCCGAGCAGGCCGCAGTAACATATCGTCACATAGCATCGGATGTACTTGGTATGTCCTTGTCTATGGCGTCATATATCTTTCCCCAAAGAAAAAAAAAGGTCTGCGAGCGTCAAATACGAGGATAGGCCAAGGTACAGATCTCTGCGTCCAGTCCAGCGACTTTGAAAGTATTCGCGAAGGCATGATATACTATTGCCGTCATGTTGGTACCACAGGTTCCTCCTGGTCTACAGAGGAACGTCTTCTAGCATCCTTGGAAGATGGTTAATTAAGAGGCTGCAATACTTATGCGCGGTCAGCGTTCCGTTGATGAAAAAAGGGCCTCAGAACTGCAGGTTCACTATCCCACACCATAAGTTTACACATCGACGTTCCACCTGACGAAATCAATAGGAATTACCAACAGACCAATAGTGCATGTTTCGGCGTTTTACGTGGCCTTGATTGGAAAATGTGGTTTCATCACTAAACAAGAAACATGGTACATCTGGAATACCTTGTCTTATGGACCATGTACAGAAGTTAACACGATTCTCACAATCGTTTCCATGCAAAACCTGATGGAGAGAGATGTGACAGGGATGAAACCTACGTCGATGGAGAGTGCTTAAGACACTTGCCTGACACATGCTACTTCCTTGTGTGATTATGCGGGAGCTAACGTGTGGATCAACTGCAACAGCAGCGATAACATTCGTTTCCCCGTCTTCTGTCGTAACCTGTTTCCTTCTGCTACGTTGTCCAAGTGTTACAATACTACTTTCACTTAACTGATTGAAGATATTGTAACGTTCTTTAAAAAATTTTATCTCCTTTGTATAGAATACATTGATGAAAGTGTAATGTTCTCAAAAAATTTCTTTTGAATGCATTGTATGGATATTTGCTTTGTAATACTTGAATGAATGCCTGAGCTGGAAATGCATACAAAACTGAAGTTTCTTTAAATTTTCTTCTTATTTTTTTGTAATACATCTGATCAAGCCAGGTGAATACAAATATATATGTTGTCTTACCTCTAAAGCAGCAACAGTGGAATGTGATATATTCTCAAATGTTTTTTATTCCAGTCTTTGATCACAATATCAATTCTTTTGATGATGACCGGTTTCAGTTAGTAATGACCATCCTCAGATCTAAAATATAAAAATATAAACACCTAGTGAGCATTGTGTCTTTCAACACAATACAGCATTACGTATCACAATATACTATCATGCAACCAGGGAAATGTACAGATAAAATACGGTAAAACATACTTTTTCTACACCATGTGCTGAAATGATAAGGCCATAATAGTCTCACATTAGAAAATATAAATATGCTAGCTAGAAACTCAGCTGTGTGCAATACTGGCCGTAATAATTTGAAAAGCACATGAAACTCTTCTGGCTGATAAATGAAAACATTTAAGGAAAATCCATCATTTTTTTACAATGTGTGTGAAATCTTATGGGACTTAACTGCTAAGGTCATCAGCCCCTAAGCTTACAAACTACTTAACCTAAATCATCCTAAGGACAAACACACACACCCACGCCCGAGGGAGAACTCGAACCTCCGCCGGGACAAGCCGCACATACCAAGACTGCAGCGCCCTAGACCGCTCGGCTAGTCCCGCGCGGCCTGATTTTTGAAAAACATATGATCTGGACAGGGTGGCGGTACTGATTTTGGTTAACTAATAAAGTGATTTTTTGTGAAATTATATTCCAGGCATAAATACAAATCATCAAACTACATATACCTGTGTTAACAAATCTTAGAAACATTTCAAAAGGAAAATATCTAATTAGCTTTTTCATCAAATCAATTTACGTACATTTTGGGGTTACTCAACAATTACAAATTATCAGCCAACACACCTACACTAACGCGCTGGCAAAACGAGAGTCATAAACATTTAACATCTTTATCTTGCTTGCGAGAAGACTTTTGCTTACATGTTCTCTTAATTCCTACATTAATCTAACACTTGGTGATTTCACAGAGCTTACCACGAAAACTGCCTACGTCATCCTCTTTCGCTCACAGACAGCTACCTACTACTGTGTGCCAAGTTCTCTCTTACTCCAACATTTCAATCTCAGACCAGACAGTATCTTTGGCTCTACAATCGTGCACAGTCAGAGACCCGCTTTATAAAGCCTATCAGGGAAATACTTTGTTTATGATATAATAGTTACATTTTGGTTTGCATTAATATTATCATCATATTCGGGTGCCATACACAAGTGTACCCCCAGTAGACTCGTTTCAAGACTGAGAAATAATTGCCGAGATGGGTGACGTTTTTTGGGACATCTTGCCGCATGCAGGCCACAAGAACGAAATGTATTCTTCCTATAGTTTCCATACACCATGAGCATGTCAGCTTTATCTGCATTGGTGAATCGCACCGTCCACTCATGACCTATTGCTTGAAATGACACACACTAACTGATTAGCAAGTAGCAATGCACTAAAGGTACATACAAACACATTGTCAGCAAACATAACTTAGCAGCCAGGCAGGTTGAACGGCACCAACAAGTGTCGGTATGAAAAATTTTCAAAATAGGATATCTCGTAAACTACTCGCGCTAGAATCCTGCAACAAACATCACTGACATCCTAATTTACCCTACTTTTAATTTGTTTATGTCGACAGGCATTGTTCCGTTTAAAAAAGAATATGTTTGCACAAAAATACACTTTCTAAGTATTATTACAACCGATTTCTCGCTAACAGTACGAGACCCTGACCACCAATCCATTCTGTGAATACCACACATCAATAGCACTTTCCATTTCCGCAGTACTTGCGATGCACATTTCAGGTGCTTCACCCTGTATGCCTTTAAAAAGAATTTATAGTAATTGTTTTCTATAATATGTGTCAAAAGATGAAGTAGTTCCACCGTTAGACCAGTCCACGGCATTTTTAATAAGTTCACTATTATTTTTATTTTGCTGACAATGAATGCAGACCCATTCTTAAAATTTTTAGATGTTACATTCGAAAGTGTGTCTGCGTTAACGCCATCTAACGACCACAGATTGTCTTATTTAAGGCAGCCTCTATCACTAAACAGTAGCACTAGTCTAATGTACGCTTGTCCAGAGGAATTTTAGACGATGTGCTGTTTATCTGAGTACTGTGAATAAACTTAAGTTCCATTTTTACACTGCCGTGTAAAACTTACAGATGAAGTAATTTTCGCATACTCTGTCACTGCCAAGTAATGTAGTTCGAAGAAACGTGGGCACTGCATAGAAAGAACCGCTACAGTGTAAAGTAACTGATAGAACTACTCAGTAAGACGGACAGAAATCACACTTTTATACAAAGACAACAATTATACTGAAGTCGCCACAAATTAAGATGGTCTCATGGACATTACAAAACGCGGGACGTAGTTCAAATAGTTCAAATGGCTCTGAGCACTATGGGACTCAACATCTTAGGTCATAAGTCCCCTAGAACTTAGAACTACTTAAACCTAACTAACCTAAGGACATCACACACACCCATGCCCGAGGCAGGATTCGAACCTGCGACCGGAGCAGTCCCGCGGTTCCGGACTGCAGCGCCAGAACCGCTAGACCACCGCGGCCGGCACGCGGGACGTAGTTCTTGGGTGTACAATCACCACAGACAGCATTTCCTGCTTTTCAACGTGCTCCCATGTTAGCCACAAGGTTATAACGTAGTTCTTGTGGTAGGGCGCTCAATTACACCACCAGTGTTGCTGACAACTAATGGATGGTACATGTTGGCGTACCACAATACGTTCTCCCCAAGGCATCCCCTATGTGCTCATGGAAGTCGTGGGAACGGACAGACAACTCCAATAGCCTCACACCCTTTCGTTCCAAGAGGTCCTCCCACTTGCGCTGTTCGATGCGGCCACACAATGTCATCCATAATGACAAAGTAAGAGCAGAAAACACCCCTGAAAAGAAGAGCATGGGAAAGGAGCACAGCTGCACAGTAACGTCGTTCGGTGAGTGTACAATGATCAAAGATTTGCGATGGTGCTGAAAGCATGGTGACTGGATCAACGGGTAGTGGGGTCACGTGCTCTTCTCAGACTAGATTCAGTCAGATTGTGATTCTGCAGGTACCCTCAGACGTCAAAGGTGGAATCACTTAATGAACGCTAGAACATTGTCGAATATGATCGTTATGGTCCAAGTGTTACGGTGTATGGGGGGAAATTTTGTATGGACGTACTGACCTCCAAATCTTTAATCAAGGCAGTCTCACCGGTCAAAGTTATTTGACACTGCACTCCTTCCTAAGTGCGCCTTTCCAGGGATGCAATTCGGCTCTGACTTTATTTTTATTGCTGAGTATACAAGACCTCATCGAATAGCACATGTGGAGAACATCTTCGAACGAGAGGATATATTTCGAATGGATTGGCGTACGCGTCCATCTGACTTAAATCCTATCTAGCATGTGTGGGATGGGGTGAAGCGAGGTACTGAGTACGTCTACAAGACAGAGGACCGTCCAGCAGTTTTCAGTCGCGCTAGTGGAGGAATGGAGCGCCCTGCCACAAGAACTCCTTAGAGCGCAGAGCATGCACTGCCGTCCGTGTTGATCACAAGCCCTATTAAGAACCCTGTTCCGCCTCTTGTAATATCCAGGACACCTTCCAAACCGCGATGACTTCTATGTATTTTTTGTCTTTGAATAAATGTGCCATTTCTGTTCGTCTCATTGCGTATTTCTGTCAGTTCCCTTTTGTAGTACACTGTAGCAGTTCATTCAATGTATGGTCCAAGTTTCATCGATCTATGTTACTTGGCAGTTAAGCGAAAGCTACTTTCGTCTTTAGTTTCTGCACACCAGCGTATACATGTGTATGTCACGTTTCTTGCTTTGTAATGTATAACTATTTCTCACTTCTCTGATAGATTTTTGATGATGCCTTGCGGTCGAAAGTAAAATTTGTATAAGAAAAAAAGCTCTAAGACACAGCAATAAATCCTCTAATGCAATTACGATCGCGGACTCTTTTAATGATTTTATGTCACTCAGTAATGCAATTGTAAAAAATAGTTGTTATCTGATTAATAAACTAAAAAACAAAACCAATTCCTCTCGAAAAACTAAAAATTCCAGTCTATTTGCTGACGCTGGTTTCCAGACAAGTTGCCAAACCTTAAACTACGTACAACACTCGTTCAGATGCCAGATGAAGAAAGAACGCACGTCAACAAATGTGGACTTATGAGACGTGTGTGCCAAAGATATTTCGAACAGGAGGGTCCACTTGCAAAAGCAGGTAAGTTACGGGTTGAAGAGTAAAGGACTATTCAGAAACGAGTCAGTACAACTTTGTCTCAGTTCTACAGCCAGAGGAAGGAACGCCATGAATTTATCGTAGCGTTCACCTATCACTGCTTCATGTCACTCACTTATAGCCATTTGCCCATTCCATCAGCGAATGACTTTATAATTCAACATCGAATCTGTGCCCCACACGAGTAATGTCAATTCTGTCCAGTGCGTCTTCCTTCGTTGCTGTGTGAGCTTCCTAATAGCACTGGACCCTTATGTTTCCAAGTACTCAACCAATGCCCTTCCTTCTCTCTTCGGAGAAAACGCGCAGTCAGTGGTTATACAATGGATTTTACTGTCCACCTAAATTGCAACCATTTTTAAAATTGCTATCGGTTTCGGTTCCACAGCCAGTATTATGAGTCCGTTACAAGAGTAATCCGTCCAGTTATTCAGAAAATTCATATGGTTTGTCATAGAACAGTAATATACATGGCGTTAGGGGTATAATGTAGATATTTTTGGCTGACGACAGTGAACTGAACAGCAATACATCAGTTTTTATTTCATTTGTAGACTACTAATCACAGCAGTTAGAAGTAGTATGCTTTTAGGTTGGTTAGTATCTCCAAGTACATGTGGCAAGATCAAGCCATTAACGCTTATTTTCCCATGGGCAGTAGGTCATGTGTAGAAGTATGGATCCATGGATGCAAAATGGTTAGTCTACACTGACAGGCGTACTCCACTTACCACCATGCAGAAAACATCAAGTAGTACATTTTGTGATGCATTTGAGGAAAGGCTGTTAGGCACAAAGGAAAAACAATTAACACACTGAAGTTGGTAAATACAAAGGTACCAATGATCACAATACCTGTACTCATACTCCTAACACCCTTTATATAAACCATTTTAAAAATACTTGTGATATAGATGGACAATAAAATATGTTATGATAGTTCTTTCTGTGCTTTAAATTACGATCTGAGGTGTTCGTTCCGCTGCTGCATGTGTCAGGGGCATGGGGAAGACATCTGATCTTTCATGGGCAACAAGTATTCGCACTGGCTTCAGGTGCTAAAAACTGATACGCATAGTATGGCATTCATCTCACAGAGTTAATCTATTCTTCTAAATATGTTTTTCAATTTTTACTCCAAACGGCGCAACTGCACGAAGTGTTCATACTGAATACTGGCGCTGTACATATTGTTCCCTGTTCCTACGCTGGTTGGTCGTCTATCTGTATGTCGCTCACCCATTGCAGGTACTATGTGATGACATTTAAATTAGTGCATAAGGCTGAGGCTGTACGAACCTCACCTTAAAGCGAATAAATCCTGTCTTTATATACAAAGCCCTGGGATTCTGTTGAAGTTTTCAAAGTCATTTAGGATGTACTTGTAAATCAGTAAGTAAAACACTTAAATACTAAAATATTCCACCGTTTGATCGTGTTGCAACATTCCTCCTCCGTGCAGGCGTAATATCCTGTCGTATTTGTACACCCTGAAGTACTTTAATGAACGCCTCGTCGTATGTTAGGGAAATGACAGAGAATTATACGTCAGTATGAAAGTAGCTGTCATATCGAGATCACTATTTACTCGCAACATGAAGTTTGTTAGTCCAATACTCTTTCCAATTATTAACCTTCTTTTAATTCTTGCAAGTCCATGATCATGAAAAGTTAAAATATGCATCTCTCTTGCAATTATCAAGATTATTGTGTAATTATGGAGATTATACTAGTAGCTTAGCATTACACGTCTCGTCGTGGTGGGAAATAGACGTTACAACCAAAAATGTACTATTTTTCAATCGACTGGCGGAATTTTATACATTATACTGTCCATAAATTGAAAGCATTTTTTTACATAAGCACTGACACTTTCTTGAATGCTGCCTCTTCTCTTTTAATAATGACAACTAAAGCCCGACAATGTCTCAGGGTTCTGTCAAAAGTCAGTTCATTTTAAGTTAATTTTTCGCTGGGCCAGGTGAAGCCCTTTCTTAGATTTTATCCCTTTACCCACGCGTTAAGGGCTGTGCAGAGTTTGTGACCTGAGAGCTATTTTGCTCACGAAGGCAGCTATGGAAATAAAAGCAAATCCAACATAGTCATACCTTATTTCTTTATTCTGTCATCCATCTACTATCCGACGAGGCCTGTCGCGAATTCCCCTCCTGTGCCAAACCCTTCAAATCAGAGTAACACATATGCGCAAAGTCCTCAACTGTTTGTCAGATATTTGCCAGTCTCTGTCCTCCCCTAGAGATTTTACCCTCACCAACTCTCTCAAGTACCATGGAATTTATCCTGTGATGTCTTAACATATGTCCCATCATCCCGCCCTTCTTCTTATCAATGGTTTCCACATATATCTCTCTTCGTTGATTCTGCGGAGAATCCATTCGTTTCTTGCATCTAGTTTTTAGCATACTTCTATAGCACGACATCACAAATGCTTCGGTTCTCTTCTTGTGCGGTTCTGCCACAGTCCATGATTCACTTCTATACAATGCTGAGCTCCTAACGTACATTCTGAGAAATTAAGGTAGATGTTTGATACTAGTAGCATTATTTTGGCCAAAGCTGCCCTTTTTGCCTGGGGAAGTCTGCTTTTTATGTCTTCCTTGCTTGGTGTGTCACGTTTTATTTTGCTTTCAAGATAGCTGAATTCCTTCCTTGGTCTAATTCGTGGTCTCTAACATTGACGGGAAGTTTATCGCTAGTCAATTTTCTGCTATTCCTCATTACTTTCATTATTCTTCTGATTCAACCCATAGTTTTTGTTAGTTAGACTATTCACTCCACTCAACAATGCACACAATTCTTCCTCATTTTCATTGAAGCTAACAATGTTATTAGCCAATTTTATCATTGATATCCTTTCACACTGAATTCTAATTCTTCTCCTGACTCCTTCGTTTATTTCCGTCAGCGTACTACATTCCCATTCTATCCCCTTTCTAAACTGAGCAGTTTGTTCTTGGGTTTACAGTCTTATTTTTCACTATTGGTTCTTGCACATATTATATATTACCCCTCTTTGCCTGTAGCTTACAGCTATTTTCCTGAGGATTTCCATCTTACACCATTTTACTTTTTTTCTAGTTAGATAAATCAATGAACAATCTTGATTTTTCTTAAGCGTTGCTTCCATTGTCAAGTGAAACATTGGACAAGCCCCTGTGGTGCCTTTTCCTTTTCTAGGGCAACACTAATCGTCATCTAATCAACTGTCAATTTTCTTTTCCACTTTTCTGTATATTGTTCTTGTGATAAAGCCGATGATTGTCCGATAGCTCTTGGACTTACCTGCCGATGCTATCTTCAGGATTGTGTGGGCGATACTCTTCCGAAGACTAATGCTATGCATCCGACTCATATATTCTACAAACTAACTTGAATAATCGTTTGGTTGCCACTTTCCCCAACGATTTTAAAGATTCAGAAAGAATGTGTTCATTGACTCCACCTTATCTGATCGCAAGTCTTCCAAAGATCTGTAAACCTCTGACTCTAATACTCGATCCGTTATGTCTTCCATGTCCACTACCATTTAATCTTCCATCACATCAGACAATTCTTCTTCCTCGTAGATACAATCAATGTATTCTTTCCTACAATCTGCCGTCTCTTCTGTTTTTAATAGTGGAATTCTCTTAATGTTGACACACTTCGCTTTTAACTTTTTTATGGGGTTCCAATGACCATTTTTTATTCGATTCCTTCACTTTTTTTCCGGCGGCCATTTCGCTTTGGCTCCCCTGCACTTTCTATTTATTTCATTTTTAGATGCCATATTTCTCTATCCCTGAACTTCTCCGAACATTTTTATGCTTTCTCCTTGCACCGATGAATGAAGTATTTCTCCTGTTATCAAAGAATTTTCGCAGCTACCTTCCTTAAATCTATGTTTGCCTGTCGAATTTCTGTGATTGTCCCTCTTAGAGACGTCCATTCCTCCTTAACTGAACTTCCTATTACGATATTCACTACAGTCTTACAGAATTTCAAACAAACTTTATCGTTCTACAGTAATCCAGTAGCCCAATTCTTTCCACATTGATTCTTCTAGACGATTCCCACAAATTTGCCTGCTCTTCATTATGATTAAACTTGCCAAAATATTTGATCAGGTGAAGATCCGCGACTGAGTAACGCATTGATTTTTATTCTACAAATACTAAATTGTGATCTGAGTTTATATCTGTTCCTGGGTGCGCCTTAAAATCCAATGTCTCATTTCGAAATCTCTGTCTCATCTTTATGTAATCCAGCTGGAATCTTCCCGTGTCTGGAATCGTCCAGTGCACAAGGTTTTTTATCTTCATACGTCCTCCTCTTGTGATTTCTGAACAGTACATTCCCTATTACTATTCAATGTTTATTGCAGAGTTCAGCTGGTTTAATGCGCTAACAGTCATCCCTTGAGCAGATTTTTAATGCAGACAAGATACTCTAAGTAACGATGTTGTTGTGGTCAACACTGAACTTAGGTAGCGATTATAGTGTAAGCATCGTCTGAGGATGATTGTTAGTCAACCGAAATTGGTTATCATTTACTTGTAATTACATTCTGCCGCGATCAAGACCATTAAAATTTATATGTCTGTAATGCAGTGTTCTTTAACTCATGGAATTTTCCTCGTCCATCTACCTCCTATTAGCCTGAGTATATGTCCCACTCCGGTTTATTTTCATTGCATTACTAGCCCATGCACCACCACTTTGCGGATATAAGGTGGCTTCCAAGCCTCAACGATCCATATAGTTGTACCATAGGTGCAACCACTACAGATAGGTATCTGTGGAGAGGGCAGACTAACCCCGTGGTTTCTGAAAAGGAGCAGCAGCCTGTCCGGTGATGTAGGGTCAAAAGTTTGGATGACTGACCGGTCTGGCCTTGTAACGTTCGAAAATTTGGCGCTTCTGGTCTCGAACAGCGAAAGGCTGGAAGGAAGGGAAAATTGTTGTTGTTAATTTTTGTCCGAGAGTATGCAGCTCTACTGTATGTCTTAATGATGATGGAAACCTCTTGGGTAAAATATTCCGGAGGTAAAGTAGCCCCCGATTCGGATATCAGGGCGCGAACTTCACAGGAACATCTTGTCAGAAAGGAAAACAAAACTGGAATTCTACAGGCTAGAGCGGGGAGTATTAGCTCTCTTAATCGGGGTATGTAGGTCAGAGAATTTTTAAAGGGCAGTCTGTTGTGTAGTTCCGATATTGACAAGACGGGTTGCTGATGCATCCCCATAATCTGAAAAAAAGTGCAACTGGGTCTGAAAAATATATTACAATTATTTTAAACGAAAATGAATAGGTTGAAGTTAAAGTAAGTTGTAGCTAGAGTAGTGCGGTGACAGGAAGAACAGTACTTTTGGTCAGAATGCTACAGGTTATCAACACTAAATCAAATACGGATAATGCGAGAGTGTGCCTAATAATGAGAAAGAAAATAGGAATACAGGGAAGCTACTATGAACACATAGTGAATGCATTATCATAACCGAGACATGCACAGCGCCAATACTCACCACAGCAACAGAAATTTTTGTGCCAACTATAATGTACGATGAGGTAAAGGAAAAATTCAGAAGTTAAGAGAAACGTAAATTTAATTACGATGGGTGACTGGCATTCAGTAGTAGAACAAGAAAGGGAGAAAAAAAATAGTAGGAGAACATAAACTGGGGGAAAGGAATGACAGAGGTACCCACTAACTAAAATTTTTACATACATCTTAATGTAATCATCGCCAGCACTTGGTTTAAGAATCATGACAGATTGTTGTGTAACTAACGACACTGCAACGTTTTGGAATGAATATATAAAGGTTGGGAGACATGTTACGAAACAAAATTTTAAATTTTAACTCTTTTTCAGGTGCAGATATGGACTCTGACCATAATTTATTGGATTTGAACTGTAGATTAAAATTGAAGAAATTACGCAAAGGTAGGAACGCTAAGAATATGACACCTTGATAAACTGGAGCCGGCCGGTGTGGCCGTGAGGTTCTAGGCGCTACAGTCTGGAACCGCGTGACCTCTACGATCGCAGGTTCGAATCCCGCCTCGGGCATGGATGTGTGTGATGTCCTTAGGTTAGTTAGGTTTAAGTAGTTCCAAGTTCTAGGGGACTGACGACCTCAGAAGTTAAGTCCCATAGTGCTCAGAGCCATTTGAACCATTTTTGATAAACTGGAAGAACCAGAGGTTTTTAAGAATTATATTTTACAAAAACAGGACCAAGGAATACAACAGACATCGATTGGGTAGCTTCGATGGATAAAATAGGGAAGGCAGCAGAATATCACATAGGTAACTAGACAAGGCGTAATAACAGGATGACAGTTACTGAAATATATGAAATAAAGTCGTCATAACTTCTGAACGGTTTGCGTTACGACGTTCAAACTACATTGTTGATCGTGGGGCAAGATGGGAATTGGTATGGTCCGGTTTAAGGACGAAGTCCACTTTCATTTGGATGGATTTGTCAATAAGCAAACTCGGCGCATTTCGGGACTGAGAATCCTTATTTCGCGATCGAGACGTCTCTTCACTGTGAAGGGATGACTGTGTGTTGTCTCATGAAGAATTTAGCCCGTACAAGACCTGCAACATGCGGTCGTGAATTATCTTGCTGAAATGTAGGGTTTCGTAGGGATCGAATGAAGGGTAGAGCCACTGGTCGTAACACATCTGAAATGTAACGTTCACTGTTCAAAGTGCCACAATGCGAACAAGATGTGACCGAGACGTGTAACCAATGGCACTCCATACCATCACGCCCGGTGATACGCCAGTATGGCGATGACAAATACACGCCTCCAATGTGCGTTCACCTCGATGTCGCCAAACACGGATGCGACCATCATGATGCTGTAAACATAACATGGACTCATCCGAAAAAATGACGTTTTGCCATTCGTGCACCCAGGTTTGTCGTTATGTACACACTCGCAGGCGCTCCTGTCTGTGATGCAGCGTCAATGGTAACCGCAGCCATGGTCTCCGAGCTGATAGTCCATGCTGCTGCAAACGTCGTCGAACTGTTCGTGTAGATTGTTGTTCTCTTGCAAACGTGCCCATCTGTTGACTCAGGGATCGAACGTGGCTGCACGATCCGTTACAGCCATGCGGCTAAGATGCCTGTCATCTCGACTGCTAGTGATACGAGGCCGTTGGGATCCAGCACGGCGTTTCGTATTACCCTCCTGAACCCACCGATTCCATATTCTGTTAACAGTCATTGGATCTCGACCAACGCGAGCAGCAATGTCGCTATACGATAAACCGCAATCGCGATAGGCTACAATCCGACCTTTATCAATGTCGGAAACGTGATGGTACGCAATTCTCCTCCTTACACGAGGGTTCACAACAACATTTCACCAGGCAACGCCAGTCAACTGCTGTTTGTGTATGAGATATCGGTTGGATACTTCCCTCATGTCAGCACGTTGTAGGTGTAGCCACCGGCGCCAACCTTGTGTGAATGCTCTTGAAAGCTAATCATTTGCATATCACAGCATCTTCTTGCTGTCGGTTAAATTTTGCGTCTGTAGCACGTCATCTTCGTGGTGTAGCGATTTTAATGGCCAGTAGTGTACTTGTGTCACTTCAGAAAGACGGTCTTTTGAAGGAAGCTAATTTTTATTACGTGTAGTGTTAAAAGATATAGGCTTCAGATATTCAGTGTTTAACAGACGCAAAATATTGATGGAACCTACTGATGTAGTCTCATGGCGGTACAGATTCTTACGCAGAATCATGAGTGCGAGATTCGATAATAAAGTGAGGCTAGATGAAACGTGGGTTAATGCCAACCACTCATTACGCAGGGGCTGGAGTGATGAAACGCCCGAAGGGACTGTGTTGGAAAAGGAGGGCGAATTATTGTTCTACATGCAGGTAAATCGGCTGGTTTTGTGCCAAACTGCTTATTAACGTGTCTTTCAAAAACTGATAGAATTACGCAGTAAGACGGACAGAAATCACACTTTTATAGAAAGACAACAATTATACTGAAGTCGCCACAAATTAAGATGGTCTCATGGACATTACAAAAGGCGGGACGTAGTTCTTTGGTATACAATCACCACAGACAGCATTTCCTGCTTTTCAACGTGCTCCCATATTAGCCACAAGGTTATTACGTAGTTCTTGTGGTAGGGCGCTCAATTCCACCACCAGTGTAACTGACAACTAATGGATGGTACATGTTGGCGTATCACAATACGTTCTCCCCAAGCCATCCCCTATGTGCTCATGGAAGTCGTGGGAACGGACAGACAACTCCAATAGCCTCACACCCTTTCGTTCCAAGAGGTCCTCCCACTTGCGCTGTTCGATGCGGCCACACATTGTTATCCATAATGACAAAGTAAGAGCAGAAAACACCCCTGAAAAGACGAGCATGGGAAAGGAGCACAGCTGCACAGTAACGTCGTTCGGTGAGTGTACAATGATCAAAGATTTGAGATGGTGCTGAAAGCATGGTGACTGGATCAACGGGGTGTGGGGTCACGTGCTCTTCTCGGACTAGACTCAGTCAGATTGTGATTCTGCAGGTACCCTCAGATGTCAAAGGTGGAATCACTTAATGAACGCTAGAACATTGTCGAATATGATCGTTTAGTGGTCCAAGTGTTACGGTGTATAGGGGGAAATTTTGCATGGACGTACCGACCTCCAAATCTTTAATCAAGGCACTCTCACCGGTCAATGTTATTTGACACTGCACTCCTTCCTAAGTGCGACTTTCCAGGGATGCAATTCGGCTCTGACTTTATTTTTATTGCTGAGTATATAAGACCTCATCGAATAGCACATGTGGAGAACATCTTCGAACGAGAGGATATATTTCGAATGGATTGGCGTACGCGTCCATCTGACTTAAATCCTATCTAGCATGTGTGGGATGGGGTGAAGCGAGGTACTGAGTACAAGACAGAGGACCGTCCAGCAGTTTTCAGTCGGGCTAGTGGAGGAATGGAACGCCCTGCCACAAGAACTCCTTAGACCGCAGAGCATGCATTGCCGTCCGTGTTGATCACAAGCCCTATTAAGAACCCTGTTCCGATCTTGTAATATCCAGGACACCTTCGCAAACCGCGATGACTTCTATGTATTTTTGTCTTTGAATAAATGTGCCATTTCTGTTCGTCTCATTGCGTATTTCTGTCAGTTCCCTTTTGTAGTACACTGTAGCAGTTCATTCAATGTATGGTCCAAGTTTCATCGATCTATGTTACTTGGCCGTTAAGCGAAAGCTACTTTCGTCTTTAGTTTCTGCACACTAGCGTACACATGTGTATGTCACATTCCTTGCTGTGTAATGTATAACTATTTCTCACTTCTCTGACAGATTTTTGATGATGCCTTGCGGTCGAAAGTAAAATTTGTATAAGAAAAAAAGCTCTAAGACACAGCAATAAATCCTCTAATGCAATTACGATCGCGGACTCTTTTAATGATTTTATGTCACTCAGTAATGCAATTGTAAAAAATAGTTGTTATCTGATTAATAAACTAAAAAACAAAACCAATTCCTCTCGAAAAACTAAAAATTCCAGTCTATTTGCTGACGCTGGTTTCCGGACAAGTTGCCAAACCTTAAACTACGTACAACACTCGTTCAGATGCCAGATGAAGAAAGAACGCACGTCAACAAATGTGGACTTATGAGACGTGTGTGCCAAAGATATTTCGAACAGGAGGGTCCACTTGCAAAAGCAGGTAAGTTACGGGTTGAAGAGTAAAGGACTATTCAGAAACGAGTCAGTACAACTTTGTCTCAGCTCTACAGCCAGAGGAAGGAACGCCATGAATTTATCGTAGCGTTCACCTATCACTGCTTCATGTCACTCACTTATAGCCATTTGCCCATTCCATCAGCGAATGACTTTATAATTCAACATCGAATCTGTGCCCCACACGAGTAATGTCAATTCTGTCCAGTGCGTCTTCCTTCGTTGCTGTGTGAGCTTCCTAATAGCACTGGACCCTTATGTTTCCAAGTACTCAACCAATGCCCTTCCTTCTCTCTTCGGAGAAAACGCGCAGTCAGTGGTTATACAATGGATTTTACTGTCCACCTAAATTGCAACCATTTTTAAAATTGCTATCGGTTTCGGTTCCACAGCCAGTATTATGAGTCCGTTACAAGAGTAATCCGTTCAGTTATTCAGAAAATTCATATGGTTTGTCATAGAACAGTAATATACATGGCGTTAGGGGTATAATGTAGATATTTTTGGCTGACGACAGTGAACTGAACAGCAATACATCAGTTTTTATTTCATTTGTAGACTACTAATCACAGCAGTTAGAAGTAGTATGCTTTTAGGTTGGTTAGTATCTCCAAGTACAAATGGCAAGATCAAGCCATTAACGCTTATTTTCCCATGGGCAGTAGGTCATGTGTAGAAGTATGGATCCACGGATGCAAAATGGTTAGTCTACACTGACAGGCGTACTCCACTTACCACCATGCAGAAAACATCAAGTAGTACATTTTGTGATGCATTTGAGGAAAGGCTGTTAGGCACAAAGGAAAAACAATTAACACACTGAAGTTGGTAAATACAAAGGTACCAATGATCACAATACCTGTACTCATACTCCTAACACCCTTTATATAAACCATTTTAAAAATACTTGTGATATAGATGGACAATAAAATATGTTATGATAGTTCTTTCTGTGCTTTAAATTACGATCTGAGGTGTTCGTTCCGCTGCTGCATGTGTCGGGGACATGGGGAAGACATCTGATCTTTCGTGGGCAACAAGTATTCGCACTGGCTTCAGGTGCTAAAAACTGATACGCATAGTATGGCATTCATCTCACAGAGTTAATCTTTTCTTCTAAATATGTTTTTCAATTTTTACTCCAAACGGCGCAACTGCACGAAGTGTTCATACTGAATACTGGCGCTGTACATATTGTTCCCTGTTCCTACGCTGGTTGGTCGTCTATCTGTATGTCGCTCACCCATTGCAGGTACTATGTGATGACATTTAAATTAGTGCATAAGGCTGAGGCTGTACGAACCTCACCTTAAAGCGAATAAATCCTGTCTTTATATACAAAGCCCTGGGATTCTGTTGAAGTTTTCAAAGTCATTTAGGATGTACTTGTAAATCAGTAAGTAAAACACTTAAATACTAAAATATTCCACCGTTTGATCGTGTTGCAACATTCCTCCTCCGTGCAGGCGTAATATCCTGTCGTATTTGTACACCCTGAAGTACTTTAATGAACGCCTCGTCGTATGTTAGGGAAATGACAGAGAATTATACGTCAGTATGAAAGTAGCTGTCATATCGAGATCACTATTTACTCGCAACATGAAGTTTGTTAGTCCAATACTCTTTCCAATTATTAACCTTCTTTTAATTCTTGCAAGTCCATGATCATGAAAAGTTAAAATATGCATCTCTCTTGCAATTATCAAGATTATTGTGTAATTATGGAGATTATACTAGTAGCTTAGCATTACACGTCTCGTCGTGGTGGGAAATAGACGTTACAACCAAAAATGTACTATTTTTCAATCGACTGGCGGAATTTTATACATTATACTGTCCATAAATTGAAAGCATTTTTTTACATAAGCACTGACACTTTCTTGAATGCTGCCTCTTCTCTTTTAATAATGACAACTAAAGCCCGACAATGTCTCAGGGTTCTGTCAAAAGTCAGTTCATTTTAAGTTAATTTTTCGCTGGGCCAGGTGAAGCCCTTTCTTAGATTTTATCCCTTTACCCACGCGTTAAGGGCTGTGCAGAGTTTGTGACCTGAGAGCTATTTTGCTCACGAAGGCAGCTATGGAAATAAAAGCAAATCCAACATAGTCATACCTTATTTCTTTATTCTGTCATCCATCTACTATCCGACGAGGCCTGTCGCGAATTCCCCTCCTGTGCCAAACCCTTCAAATCAGAGTAACACATATGCGCAAAGTCCTCAACTGTTTGTCAGATATTTGCCAGTCTCTGTCCTCCCCTAGAGATTTTACCCTCACCAACTCTCTCAAGTACCATGGAATTTATCCTGTGATGTCTTAACATATGTCCCATCATCCCGCCCTTCTTCTTATCAATGGTTTCCACATATATCTCTCTTCGTTGATTCTGCGGAGAATCCATTCGTTTCTTGCATCTAGTTTTTAGCATACTTCTATAGCACGACATCACAAATGCTTCGGTTCTCTTCTTGTGCGGTTCTGCCACAGTCCATGATTCACTTCTATACAATGCTGAGCTCCTAACGTACATTCTGAGAAATTAAGGTAGATGTTTGATACTAGTAGCATTATTTTGGCCAAAGCTGCCCTTTTTGCCTGGGGAAGTCTGCTTTTTATGTCTTCCTTGCTTGGTGTGTCACGTTTTATTTTGCTTTCAAGATAGCTGAATTCCTTCCTTGGTCTAATTCGTGGTCTCTAACATTGACGGGAAGTTTATCGCTAGTCAATTTTCTGCTATTCCTCATTACTTTCATTATTCTTCTGATTCAACCCATAGTTTTTGTTAGTTAGACTATTCACTCCACTCAACAATGCACACAATTCTTCCTCATTTTCATTGAAGCTAACAATGTTATTAGCCAATTTTATCATTGATATCCTTTCACACTGAATTCTAATTCTTCTCCTGACTCCTTCGTTTATTTCCGTCAGCGTACTACATTCCCATTCTATCCCCTTTCTAAACTGAGCAGTTTGTTCTTGGGTTTACAGTCTTATTTTTCACTCTTGGTTCTTGCACATATTATATATTACCCCTCTTTGCCTGTAGCTTACAGCTATTTTCCTGAGGATTTCCATCTTACACCATTTTACTTTTTTTCTAGTTAGATAAATCAATGAACAATCTTGATTTTTCTTAAGCGTTGCTTCCATTGTCAAGTGAAACATTGGACAAGCCCCTGTGGTGCCTTTTCCTTTTCTAGGGCAACACTAATCGTCATCTAATCAACTGTCAATTTTCTTTTCCACTTTTCTGTATATTGTTCTTGTGATAAAGCCGATGATTGTCCGATAGCTCTTGGACTTACCTGCCGATGCTATCTTCAGGATTGTGTGGGCGATACTCTTCCGAAGACTAATGCTATGCATCCGACTCATATATTCTACAAACTAACTTGAATAATCGTTTGGTTGCCACTTTCCCCAACGATTTTAAAGATTCAGAAAGAATGTGTTCATTGACTCCACCTTATCTGATCGCAAGTCTTCCAAAGATCTGTAAACCTCTGACTCTAATACTCGATCCGTTATGTCTTCCATGTCCACTACCATTTAATCTTCCATCACATCAGACAATTCTTCTTCCTCGTAGATACAATCAATGTATTCTTTCCTACAATCTGCCGTCTCTTCTGTTTTTAATAGTGGAATTCTCTTAATGTTGACACACTTCGCTTTTAACTTTTTTATGGGGTTCCAATGACCATTTTTTATTCGATTCCTTCACTTTTTTTCCGGCGGCCATTTCGCTTTGGCTCCCCTGCACTTTCTATTTATTTCATTTTTAGATGCCATATTTCTCTATCCCTGAACTTCTCCGAACATTTTTATGCTTTCTCCTTGCACCGATGAATGAAGTATTTCTCCTGTTATCAAAGAATTTTCGCAGCTACCTTCCTTAAATCTATGTTTGCCTGTCGAATTTCTGTGATTGTCCCTCTTAGAGACGTCCATTCCTCCTTAACTGAACTTCCTATTACGATATTCACTACAGTCTTACAGAATTTCAAACAAACTTTATCGTTCTACAGTAATCCAGTAGCCCAATTCTTTCCACATTGATTCTTCTAGACGATTCCCACAAATTTGCCTGCTCTTCATTATGATTAAACTTGCCAAAATATTTGATCAGGTGAAGATCCGCGACTGAGTAACGCATTGATTTTTATTCTACAAATACTAAATTGTGATCTGAGTTTATATCTGTTCCTGGGTGCGCCTTAAAATCCAATGTCTCATTTCGAAATCTCTGTCTCATCTTTATGTAATCCAGCTGGAATCTTCCCGTGTCTGGAATCGTCCAGTGCACAAGGTTTTTTATCTTCATACGTCCTCCTCTTGTGATTTCTGAACAGTACATACCCTATTACTATTCAATGTTTATTGCAGAGTTCAGCTGGTTTAATGCGCTAACAGTCATCCCTTGAGCAGATTTTTAATGCAGACAAGATACTCTAAGTAACGATGTTGTTGTGGTCAACACTGAACTTAGGTAGCGATTATAGTGTAAGCATCGTCTGAGGATGATTGTTAGTCAACCGAAATTGGTTATCATTTACTTGTAATTACATTCTGCCGCGATCAAGACCATTAAAATTTATATGTCTGTAATGCAGTGTTCTTTAACTCATGGAATTTTCCTCGTCCATCTACCTCCTATTAGCCTGAGTATATGTCCCACTCCGGTTTATTTTCATTGCATTACTAGCCCATGCACCACCACTTTGCGGATATAAGGTGGCTTCCAAGCCTCAACGATCCATATAGTTGTACCATAGGTGCAACCACTACAGATAGGTATCTGTGGAGAGGGCAGACTAACCCCGTGGTTTCTGAAAAGGAGCAGCAGCCTGTCCGGTGATGTAGGGTCAAAAGTTTGGATGACTGACCGGTCTGGCCTTGTAACGTTCGAAAATTTGGCGCTTCTGGTCTCGAACAGCGAAAGGCTGGAAGGAAGGGAAAATTGTTGTTGTTAATTTTTGTCCGAGAGTATGCAGCTCTACTGTATGTCTTAATGATGATGGAAACCTCTTGGGTAAAATATTCCGGAGGTAAAGTAGCCCCCGATTCGGATATCAGGGCGCGAACTTCACAGGAACATCTTGTCAGAAAGGAAAACAAAACTGGAATTCTACAGGCTAGAGCGGGGAGTATTAGCTCTCTTAATCGGGGTATGTAGGTCAGAGAATTTTTAAAGGGCAGTCTGTTGTGTAGTTCCGATATTGACAAGACGGGTTGCTGATGCATCCCCATAATCTGAAAAAAAGTGCAACTGGGTCTGAAAAATATATTACAATTATTTTAAACGAAAATGAATAGGTTGAAGTTAAAGTAAGTTGTAGCTAGAGTAGTGCGGTGACAGGAAGAACAGTACTTTTGGTCAGAATGCTACAGGTTATCAACACTAAATCAAATACGGATAATGCGAGAGTGTGCCTAATAATGAGAAAGAAAATAGGAATACAGGGAAGCTACTATGAACACATAGTGAATGCATTATCATAACCGAGACATGCACAGCGCCAATACTCACCACAGCAACAGAAATTTTTGTGCCAACTATAATGTACGATGAGGTAAAGGAAAAATTCAGAAGTTAAGAGAAACGTAAATTTAATTACGATGGGTGACTGGCATTCAGTAGTAGAACAAGAAAGGGAGAAAAAAAATAGTAGGAGAACATAAACTGGGGGAAAGGAATGACAGAGGTACCCACTAACTAAAATTTTTACATACATCTTAATGTAATCATCGCCAGCACTTGGTTTAAGAATCATGACAGATTGTTGTGTAACTAACGACACTGCAACGTTTTGGAATGAATATATAAAGGTTGGGAGACATGTTACGAAACAAAATTTTAAATTTTAACTCTTTTTCAGGTGCAGATATGGACTCTGACCATAATTTATTGGATTTGAACTGTAGATTAAAATTGAAGAAATTACGCAAAGGTAGGAACGCTAAGAATATGACACCTTGATAAACTGGAGCCGGCCGGTGTGGCCGAGAGGTTCTAGGCGCTACAGTCTGGAACCGCGCGACCTCTACGATCGCAGGTTCGAATCCCGCCTCAGGCATGGATGTGTGTGATGTCCTTAGGTTAGTTAGGTTTAAGTAGTTCCAAGTTCTAGGGGACTGATGACAGAAGTTAAGTCCCATAGTGCTCAGAACCATTTGAACCATTTTTGATAAACTGGAAGAGCCAGAGGTTTTTAAGAATTATATTTTACAAAAACAGGACCAAGGAATACAACATATATCGATTGGGTAGCTTCGATGGATAAAATAGGGAAGGCAGCAGAATATCACATAGGTAACTAGACAAGGCGTAATAACAGGATGACAGTTACTGAAATATATGAAATATAGTCGTCATAACTTCTGAACGGTTTGCGTTACGACGTTCAAACTGCATTGTTGATCGTGGGGCAAGATGGGAATTGGTATGGTCCGGTTTAATGACGAGGTCCACTTTCATTTGGATGGATTTGTCAATAAGCAAACTCGGCGCATTTCGGGACTGAGAATCCTTATTTCACGATCGAGACGTCTCTTCACTGTGAAGGGATGACTGTGTGTTGTGTCATGAGGAATTTAGCGGTCGTGAATTATCTTGCAGAAATGTAGGGTTTCGTAGGGATCGAATGAAGGGTAGAGCCACTGGTCGTAACACATCTGAAATGTAACGTCCACTGTTCAAAGTGCCACAATGCGAACAAGATGTGACCGAGACGTGTAACCAATGGCACTCCATACCATCACGCCCGATGATACGCCAGTATGGCGATGACAAATACACGCTTCCAATGTGCGTTCACTTCGATGTCGCCAAACACGGATGCGACCATCATGATGCTGTAAACATAACATGGACTCATCCGAAAAAATGACGTTTTGCCATTCGTGCACCCAGGTTTGTCGTTAAGTACACCCTCGCAGGCGCTCCTGTCTGTGATGCAGCGTCAATGGTAACCGCAGCCATGGTCTCCGAGCTGATAGTCCATGCTGCTGCAAACGTCGTCGAACTGTTCGTGTAGATTGTTGTTCTCTTGCAAACGTGCCCATCTGTTGACTCAGGGATCGAACGTGGCTGCACGATCCGTTACAGCCATGCGGCTAAGATGCCTTTCATCTCGACTGCTAGTGACACGAGGCCGTTGGGATCCAGCACGGCGTTTCGTATTACCCTCCTGAACCCACCGATTCCATATTCTGTTAACAGTCATTGGATCTCGACCAACGCGAGCAGCAATGTCGCTATACGATAAACCGCAATCGCGATAGGCTACAATCCGACCTTTATCAATGTCGGAAACGTGATGGTACGCAATTTTCCTCCTTACACGAGGGTTCACAACAACATTTCACCAGGCAACGCCGGTCAACTGCTGTTTGTGTATGAGAAATCGGTTGGATACTTCCCTCATGTCAGCACGTTGTAGGAGTAGCCACCGGCGCCAACCTTGTGTGAATGCTCTTGAAAGCTAATCATTTGCATATCACAGCATCTTCTTCCTGTCGGTTAAATTTTGCGTCTGTAGCACGTCATCTTCGTGGTGTAGCAATTTTAATGGCCAGTAGTGTACTTGTGTCACTTCAGAAAGACGGTCTTTTGAAGGAAGCTAATTTTTATTACGTATAGTGTTGAAAGACATAGGCTTCAGCTATTCAGTGTTTAACAGACGCAAAATATTGATGGAAACTACTGATGTAGTCGCATGGCGGTACAGATTCTTACGCAGAATCATGAGTGCGAGATTCGATAATAAAGTGAGGCTAGATGAAACGTGGGTTAATGCCAACCACTCATTACGCAGGGGCTGGAGTGATGAAACGCCCGAAGGGACTGTGTTGGAAAAGGAGGGCGAATTATTGTTCTACATGCAGGTAAATCGGCTGGTTTTGTGCCAAACTGCTTATTAACGTGTCTTTCAAAAACGTAGATGGTTACCACGAGGAGATGAACGGTGTGGTTTTTCAAAAGTGGTTCGAAATATCGCTCGTGATGAATCTGACAAGTCCATCAGTGATCGTGACGGACAATGCCCCTCATCATTCCATTGTTCACCATAGGACACCAACTCTGGCGACGAAAATAGAAGATACTGCTCAGTGGCTGAAACGACAAAATGTTGATTTCAGAGATGGCATGAAGAAGGTAGAATTACTCGAATTTTTGGCACAAAGAAACCACAATTTCCGACATATGTAACTGATGATATTGCCAAAAGGTACGGACATGAAATTGTTTGTATTCCTCCCTACCACTGTCACATCAATGGCACTGAAGAGATATGGGTGCAAATAAAAAATTACATTGCTGCAAATAAAAAGTTCGCGAGATCGGAAGTAGAAAATCTAGTTCTAGAAGCTATCAATGAAGTGAGAAACTAGTCACGGACAAAAATTGTGAACAGTAATGCAAGCGTCGTCAGAGAGGCAGCCGAAAACGAAGACGTTGTGGAAGAATGTGTAGAAAATTTCGTTATACAACTGGGAAGGAGCTTTAATAGTTCGAACAGAAGACTACATTAAATCAGACTATTTTAAATCAGATTCTGACAGTAATCAGAGGGGTGTTTTTCAAAAAAATGGTTCAAATGGCTCTGAGCACTATGGGACTTAACATCTGTGGTCATCAGTCCCCTAGAACTTAGAACTACTTAAACCTAACTAACCTAAGGACATCACATACATCCATGCCCGAGGCAGGATTCGAACCTGCGACCGTAGCAGTCGCGCGGTTCCGGACTGAGCGCCTAGAACCGCTAGACCACCGCGGCCGGCGTGGTGTTTTTCCATTATCGTAACTACAACACCCAAGGACTTAAGGAGTGAGCATCCGATCGGCCTATCATAGTTAATATACTGATGAACTAACCAGAACTGATTAATATTGCAAATATTCAACGACGGAAACACTAACTGCGTAAGTTCAACGATTTGACAAAACAGTTTCATTTATATTGCGTAGTTTGGCAAATAATTTTACGACATTTTAGCATATTAGATACTAAATAGCTCTTTTCAGTTTTTCAACATGTTGGCTCTTTTGTTGCCATCGTTTGAGTTTTATCTTTAATAACTGGATGGTATAGGGCATTATCCATGGCAGTCACAGATGGCCGATTTAAGTTTTCCAGTAGTTGCCCCTTGAAGCACTTCAGTAAACTATCATTGTTTGTTTCCCTCGATTTGTAAACAAGGAGAGAGACATGTACGAAACCAGATGCAGTTTCAGCATGCAAAACAATAATTCTTGCGCCCTTTCCCATCAGAAAGGTAGAGCCTCCACACATACCTTCGTCTGTCCTACTTTTTCTGACAGAATGACCGGCGTTTATTCAGGTCTCGTCAAGCCACACAATGTTTTCAAACGGTACTTTAACGATAGTTGTTAAAAACCGACGACAAGCTACGCTGTCACCTCTCTCCATTATAATTTTCCGTCCATTAATTTTTTTGCACCGAAAACCGAGGGCTCTGACAACCGTTGACAAATATGTTTTGCTGCCACCGAATAACTCCGTCTCTCGAAGAGTAACGCAGTATTTTAATAGTTGGACGTTCTTTTCTCTCGTAATATTCACATAAGTGGCGACGAACAGCATCTTACTGAAAAGAGTCCAAGTACGTTACACGTGGTCCCGTTTTTCTCTCCTTTCCTGGTGTCCACAGTTTGGGTGAACCAGGTTCTTCCCTTTCTGCACAGTATTTCTCCTTACAAATTTTGACGACAGTATTTTCATGTATCATCAAGGCGTCAGCAGTTCTTTCGGCTACCTTCGTTGGAGGCAACAGAGTTGCACCAGTGTCTCTCTCTTTCTCGAAATATTCTCGCACCGAGCACACAAACTCACGTGTCTGACAATGCAAAACACGACCAGATCGCTGAAGTTTTCGTTTAGCAGCCAAACGTTTTTTGCACCCTTCCACTACAAGCTTTAGACATTCAGTAGCGCAAAACAAACTCGACGCACAGAGAAACGAAGCACATAGCGAAACGGACTACAAGTGTTTACGTTACCGGCCGCGAGCATCGTATACAACTGGCTGCAGTAGCCGCTACCTGCAGTAGCAGAGTGATTTGACGACGGTGAACAGAACAAGATAAGCTGCCAAGCGCGTTCGCTGATTGGCTGTTGCTGTGGTAACAGCCCTGTGAACAGCTAGACGTCAGTCACTTTGTTACTCTGATCCACGTATAGTGAGCGACACTGGGTTTGAATACTGTCTCTCGATGAATCACTGGGGAGCGGACTGAATGTGTTCTGCTGAACCAGCTGCTCTTTTTTATTATATTATCAAATTGTTACTTTATTTGACAATTTAAAGCAGCGCTGGGAGATCTAATAAACTGTGTTTCTGCTACGAATGATGTTCAATTTTTTCCCATTGTCCGGTGTTTCTGCTCCCCAAGCAAACACTGACGGCCGGCCACGTATTACTTCCGACCCTTTAGAACAGTTTAATTAGGTGAGAAATGTAGCCTCTTATCTAATTCGCAATGTAAAAGTTGCCTAGAGGCATGTTATCTTCAAACCACCATCGCCATTCAACGTGTAAATGCTGTACCTTGTGTTGTACAGGCGAGACACCGCATTTAATGACCAGCATGTTTTAAGCTGTATTATCGAGAAAGTTTAGAACAACTTAATTCTAATCCTGGAGACAGTCAAATTCGTCACCAGCCCAACAAACAGCAGGAAATAGATGATAGAACAAATGGTAGTTCTTAAAACTACAAAACAGGTGATAATGTCCATTTTATAGTGTGACGAAACAATCTTCCCGTAAGTCTAAAGTAGAACAATCCGCTGTTCAGTACCTGCTTCATGGGTTTTGCGATACTGCCGATAGTTGGCCAGAAGAATATTGAATATGACCCGTGTACAAAGTATTGGTGCGAGCCATCCTAAAATATTGTCAGACTCGTACAAAATAGGTCTCAAAGGAATACTGAACATATACAAAGAAGTGCAACTCGAATGGTGACAGATTTGATTTACTCGCGGTAGAGTATCAGCGAAATGCTGTGAAATCTGAACTGATAGACGCTTGAAAATAGACTTCACCTATGCTACATAAGGCCTACCGTACTTCGAACGTTCCAAGTCAGTGATGTAATAATATACTACAACCTCCTCCATGTCGCTCTCGTAGTAACCGCCAAGACAAGGTCAGACTAACCACAGCGGGCACTGATTCATGCAGCCGTTCCTCCCGCGCCCCATATGCAAATGGAATGAGAAGAAATCCCAATATGTGGTACAATGGGATCCAATGTGTTAATCATCATCACCTGTACTTGTATATATCGAAAAATCAGCAATCAGTTGCAAAAAAGAAATTTTATTTCCTTAACCGGTTACAGGCACTTAGTGCTCTTCTTCAGAAGGTTGTGATCGGGAGCTCCAACGTTAGGCGCGTAATGGGGCTCCTTAGGAACATGGCTGCCAAGGAGGGGAACGACGCCGGATGTGGAAAGGGTGCTCCCGGATGCCATGAAGAGTAAAGGGTGCAGCCTACTGCAGGTGGTCGCTCAAGCCGGTATCCATGACGTGCGTCGCTTTGGAGCCGAGGAGATTCTCTCTGGTTTCGGGCTGCTAATGGAAATGGCAAAGACTGCCAGTCTTGCTGCGAGATTAACGCGGAGTTCACCATCTGTAGCATCGTCAATAGAACCAACTGTGGTCCTTTAGTGGAGGGCCGAGTGGAGGGTCTGAATCAGAGGCTCAGGCAGTTCTGTGATAGTGTAGGCTGCAGATTCCTTTACTTACGCCATCGAGTGGTGGGTTTCCGGGTTCCCCTTAATAGGTCAGGAGACCACTACACACAGGAAACGGCTACACGGGTAGCGGGGGCTGTGTGGAAGGGACTGAGCGATTTTTTAGGTTAGAGGATCTCAGGAAACCACAGAAAGGGCGTCCGTCTAAAAGGGAAAAGGTGAAACACAGTAAGTTAGTTGTAAAAACGACCGGTATTGTAGTTGTAAATTGTCGTAGCTATGATGGGAAAGAACAATAGCTCCAATCCCTAACAGAAAGCACTGAAGCTCAAATAGTTATAGGTACGGAGAGCTGGCTAAAGCCGGAAAGATGTTCAGCCGAAATTTTTTTCAAACGATCTAACAGTGTTCAGAAATGATAGATTAAATACAGTTAGTGATGGAGTATTTTTATTGCTGCCAAAAGTAGTTTGCCTTGAGCAGACATAGACTCAGATCACAACGTAGTAGTGATGAAGAGTACGCTGAAGTTTAAGAGATTAGTGGGGCAGAATCAATACGCAAAGAAGTGGGATGCAGAAGTACTAAGGAATGATGAGATACATTTGAAGTTCTCTAAGGCTATAGATACAACGATAAGGAATAGCTCAGTAGGCAGTACAGTTGAAGGGGAATGGACATCTCTAAAAAGGGCCATCACCGAAGTTTGGAAGGAAAACATAAGTACAAAGAAGGTAACGGCGAAGAAACCATGGGTAACAGAAGAAATACTTCAATTGATCGATGAAGGGCGGAAGCACAAAAATGTTCCGGGAAACTCAGGAATACAGAAATACAAGTCGCTGAGGAATGAAATAAATAGTAACTGCAGAGAAGCTAAGACGAAATGGCTGCAGCAAAAATGTGAAGACATCGAAAAATAAATGATTGTTGGAAGGACTGACTCAGGATTTAGGAAAGTTAAAACATACTTCGGTGACATTAAAATCAAGGGTGATAACATTAGGAGTACAACGGGTATTCCACTGTTTAACACAGAGAGAGCGGATAGGAGGAAAGAATACATTGAAAGCCTCTATGAGGGAGAAGATTTGTCTGATGTGATAGAAGAAGAAACAGGAGTCACTTTACAAGAGATAGTACTAGAATCAGAATTTAACAGAGCTTTGGAGGACTTAAGATCTAATAAAGCGGTAGGGATGGATTACATTCCATGAGAATTTCTAAAATCATTAGCGAAAAGTGGCAAAAAAAACGACTATTCACGTTGGAGTTCAGAATGTATGACACTGGCGACATTCCATCTGACTTTCGGAAAAATACCATCCACACAATTCCGAAGACTGCTACAGCTGACAAGTGCGAGAATTATCGCACGGTCATCTTAACAGCTCATGCATCCAAGTTGCTGACAAGAATAATATACAGAAGAATGGAAAATAAAATTGAGGATGCGCTAGATGACGATCAGTCGGGCTTTAGAAAGGGTAAACACACAAGGGAGGCAATTCTGGCGTTGCGGTTGATAATGGAAAGAAGACTAAACAAAATCAAGAAACGTTCATAGAATGTGTCAACTTGGAGAAAGCGTTCGACAGAGTGGAATGATTTCAGATGTTCGAAATTCTGAGAAATAGGGAGAGACGGGTCATATACAATATGTACAAGAGCCAAGGGGGAAAAGTAAGAGTGGACGATCAAGAACGAAGTGCTCGTATTAAAAAGGGTGTAAGACAAGGATGTAGCTTTTCGCCCCTACTGTTCAATCTGTACATCGGGGAAGCAATAATGGAAATAAAAGAGAGGTTCAGGAGTGGACTTAAAATTCAAGGTGAAATGATATCAGTGACACGATTCGCTGATGACATTGCAATCCTGAGTGAAAGTGAAGAAGAATTACATGATCTGCTGAACGGAATGAACAGCCTAATGAGTACAGAGTATGGATTGAGAATAAATCGAAGACAGACGAAGGTAATGAGAAGTAGTAGAAATGAGAAACTTAACATCAGGATTGATGGTCACGAAGTAGGTGAAGTTAAGGAATTCTGCCATCATCATCATCATCATCATCATCATCATTTAAGACTGATTATGCCTTTCAGCGTTCAGTCTGGAGCATAGCCCCCCTTATACAGTTCCTCCATGATCCCCTACTCAGTGCTAACATTGGTGCCTCTTCTGATGTTAAACCTATTACTTCAAAATCATTCTTAACCGAATCCAGGTACCTTCTCCTCGGTCTGCCCCGACTCCTCCTACCCTCTACTGCTGAATCCATGAGTCTCTTGGGTAACCTTGCTTCTCCCATGCGTGTAACATGACCCCACCATCTAAGCCTGTTCGCCCTGACTGCTACATCTATAGAGTTCATTCCCAGTTTTTCTTTGATTTCCTCATTGTGGACACCCTACTGCCATTGTTCCCATCTACTAGTACCTGCAATCATCCTAGCTACTTTCATATCCGTAACCTCAACCTTGTTGATAAGGTAACCTGAATCCACCCAGCTTTCGCTCCCATACAACAAAGTTGGTCGAAAGATTGAACGGTGCACAGATAACTTAGTCTTGGTACAGACTTCGTTCTTGCAGAAGAGAGTAGATCGTAGCTGAGCGCTCACTGCATTAGCTTTGCTACACCTCGCTTCCAGTTCTTTCACTATGTTGCCATCCTGTGAGAATATGCATCCTAAGTACTTGAAACTGTCCACCTGTTCTAACTTTGTTCCTCCTATTTGGCACTCAATCCGTTTATATCTCTTTCACACTGACATTACTTTCGTTTTGGAGATGCTAATCTTTATACCATAGTCCTTACATTTCTGATCTAGCTCTGAAATATTACTTTGCAAACTTTCAATCGAATCTGCCATCACAACTAAGTCATCCGCATATGTGAGACTGCTTATTTTGTGTTCACATATCTTAATCTCACCCAGCCAGTCTATTGTTTTCAACATATGATCCATAAATAATATGAACAACAGTGGAGACAGGTTGCAGCCTTGTCTTACCCCTGAAACTACTCTGAACCATGAACTCAATTTACCGTCAACTCTAACTGCTGCCTGACTATCCATGTAAAGACCTTTAATTGCTTGCAAAAGTTTGCCTCCTATTCCCTAATCTTGTAGAACAGACAATAACTTCCTCCTAGGAACCCGGTCATATGCCTTTTCTAGATCTATAAAGCATAGATACAATTCCCTGTTCCACTCATAAAACTTCTCCATTATTTGCCGTAAGCTAAAGATCTGGTCCTGACAACCTCTAAGAGGCCTAAACCCACACTGATTTTCATCCAATTGGTCCTCAACTAATACTCGCACTTTCCTTTCAACAATACCTGAGAAGATTTTACCCACAACGCTGATTAAAGAGATACCTCTGTAGTTGTTACAATCTTTTCTGTTTCCATGTTTAAAGATTGGTGTGATTACTGCTTTTGTCCAGTCTGATGGAACCTGTCCCGACTCCCAGACCATTTCAATTATCCTGTGTAGCCATTTAGGACCTGACATTCCACTGTATTTGATGAGTTCCGATTTAATTTCATCCACCCCACCCGCTTTATTGCACTGCAATCTATTGACCATTTTTTCCACTTCCTCAAATGTGATCCTATTTCCATCATCATTCCTATCCCATTCTACCTCGAAATCTGAAACATTACTGATCGTATTTTCACCTACATTGAGCAACTCTTCAAAATATTCCCTCCATCTGCCCAATGCATCCACAGGATTCACCAGCAGTTTTCCTGACCTGTCCAAAATACTTGTCATTTCCTTCTTACCTCCCTTTCGAAGACTGCTAATTACACTCCAGAATGGTTTTCCAGCAGCTTGACCCGTAGTCTCCAACCTGTTTCCAAAGTCTTCCCACGATTTCTTCTTCGATGCTGCATGGTTCATGGTGTGGGTTCCTGTAGTCATGTCCTAGTTCATGAACCACGGGCAACGTATGAGTGGCCAAGTAAGTGGTCCCGACAGTCGGGATACCAGTTACTTTGGAATAAGGCTGGGCATCTCGGACATATTCTGAGTCGTGGTCACCTTTGTCCTCATACGGCAAAGACTACCAAATCCACCGGTTAGTCCCTCAGCCGTTAGGGGTAAAACCCAATGGGACTCGGGGCAAGTAAGGCTAGCAACCTACTTCCCTGGTACTCTAAATATGATGCTGGCAATAATCAAGGAATTCTGCCTAGGCAGTAAAATAACCAATGATGGACAGAGCAAGGAGGACATCAAAAGCAGACTAGCAATGGCAAAAAGGGCATTCCTTACCAAGAGAAGTCTTCTAATATCCAACATCTGCCTTGAGGAAGACATTTCTGAGAATGTACTTGTGGAGTACAGCACTGTGTGGTAGTGAAACAAGGACTGTGGGTAAACCGTAACAGAAGAAAAAATGGTTCAAATGGCTCTGAGCACTATGGGACTCAACTTCTGAGGTCATCAGTCCCCTAGAACTTAGAACTACTTAAACCTAACTAACCTAAGGACATCACACACATCCATGCCCGAGGCAGGATTCGAACCTGCGACCGTAGCGGTCTCGCGGTTCCAGGCTTTAGCGCCTAGAACCGCACGGCCACTCCGGCTGGCTGGAACAGAAGAGAATCGAAGCATTTGATATGTGGTGCTACAAAATAATGTTGGAAATTTGGTGGACTGATAAGGTAAGGAATGAGGACATTCTGCGCAGAATCGGAGAGGGAAGGAATAAGTGGAAGACACTGATAAGAAGAAGGGACAGGATGATAGGACAACTGTTAAGACATCAGGGGAAGACTCTCATGGTACTAGAGGGATCTGTAGAGGGCAAAAAGCTGTACAGGAAGACAGAGATTGGAATACATCCAGCAAATAATTGAGGACGTAAGTTGCAACTGTTACTCTTAAATGAAGAGGTTGAGACAGGAGAGGAATTCGTGGCAGGCTGCATCAAACCAGTCCGACGACTGATGACCCAAAAAAAAAAATTGAAAAGCAGCAACTCCCAGTACAAAGATATACGCGCACCCACAAAAGATAATGTTATGCGTCTAATCGAACAGCGACTTTGTGCAGTAGCCGACATCCGGTGGTATGTACTACGAATTATTTCCCCGAGGTGTAACCATCATTGCTAACATTTATTGTCAACAACTGAGACGTCTTGTAGACGCAGTCCAAGAACAACAACCAAGAGGACTGCGTGGAGTGGTGAAACCAACGATGAGGCCCGCCCGCGTTCTGCTAGACTGACGAAAAACACCATAGTGGAGTTGGGTTGGGGAATCGTTCCGCAGCCACCTTATTCACCTGATCTTGCGCCCTCAGATTTACTCCGTTTCCAGTCTCTATCGAACAACCTTCAAGCAACTTCCTTTCCGGATGGAAATGCGTTCCGCAAATGGCTCGATGCGTTCTTCGCCTCAAAATAACATGATCTCTGAAGTCGCGCAATCGAAAAGTTACCGCAAGGTTGACTGGCTGTAGTAAATAGTGAAGAAGACTAAATTCTGTGTATCTGTGGTATTTATAAAACATATGGAAAAACGCTATGAACTTATGCATCCATCCAACATAAGTGCCGGCCGGTGTGGCCGAGGGGTTCTAGGCGCTTCAGTCTGGAACCACGCGACCTCTACGGTCGCAGGTTCGAATCCTGCCTCGCGCATGGATGTTTGTGAAGTCCTTAGGTTAGTTAGGTTTAAGTAGTTCTACGTTCTAGGAGACTGATGACCTCAGACGTTAAGTCTCATAGTGCTCAGAGCCATTTGAACCAACATAAGTAAAGCAGTAGACAACATCGGCAATTCCATGATGCTGTATACAGTGAAGTCACGACGCTAGAAAACTGTAGCTAAATGCAGGGAGACCTGCAGAGAATCGACGTTTTGTTGCAGGAGTGCCAATTAACCCTCAAAATAAACAAATGTAACGTATTATGTATATTCAGATCGAAAAGCTAATAATTGTATGGTGACACGATTGCAGAATAATGACTAGAAGCAGTTACATTAATAAATTATCTAGGAGTATGAGTACGGAAGGATTTAAAGTGGAACGATCACATAAAACTAATGGCAGGAAAGGCAGATGCCAGACAGATTCACTGGAAGAATCCTCAGGACATGTGGTCCGTTAGCAAAGGATGTAGCTCGCAAAATCCTCGTTTAATCAGTATTTGAACATTGCTCGTCAATAAGGGATCGGTACCAGCTAGGACTGATAGATGAAATAGAGAAGATCCAAACAAGAGTAGCGAGTTTCGTTACAGATTCAGTTAGCACGCACGAAGCGTCATAGACACGATCAACCATCTCCAATGGCACACGCTGCAAGAAAGGCGTTCTGCTTCACTGTGTGATTTACTGTTGAAGTTCTGAGAGCGAACTATCCTAGAAGAGTTAATGCTGCATACTGCATGTGTCTAGCGAAAAGGCTATGAAGATAAAATCAGCCCACATGGTGGCATACTGGCAATTGTTCTTCCCGCGGACTATTCGCGGCTGGAACAGGAAAGGGAGAGAAATGAATGTGGTATACAAAGCACCCTCCGCCACGTACCACAAGTTGGCTAACATAGTATAGATTTAGATGTTTTCTTTTCTCTTCATAAAACCCATATGCTCTCGTTTGTGTATTATATCCAGGCTCTGCTACAAAGTGACTGTTAGGTGGAAACTGCACCGCTGATCATCCAAAATGCAACAGCACGAAGGATCGGAGATATCACAGCCAAATTGATTCTGGAGATAATATGTTGTACAAAGATCACAGGATTGAAAATACAGCCCCATGTCAAGTGAGGGAAAATGATGAAATCAGTACTGAGTGGTACCAGTGTTGCTGGCTATAACCGTTGCTACACGACTCGCCGTTGAATCAAAGACACCTGGATAAATTGTTGGGGTATAGCAGTGTTGGGTTATAGCAGCCCATGCTGCTTCCACATATTGATAAAATTCATTTGGTGTAGCGGTGGGTGGAGTATCCCGGGCCAGTTCTTTCACAATCATCGACCAGACATTTTCTGTAGGCGCGAGGTAGGAGAACAGGGAGGCCAAGGCAGCATGCAATCCGATGGCTGATGAAGCAGTCAATTGCGTGCCACGTGTGGTCGCGCATTATCCTATTTCAGTATTGTCGTCGGCAAGCTCCAGTGGTATGGGAAGACAACAGTGATGTAACGTTGGGTCGTTAGTATACCGGTAATGTGTACTAGGGGAAGAAGGAGTAGAATCCATTACTATCAAATGGTTCAAATGGCTCTGAGCACTATGGGACAAACTTCTGAGGTCACCAGTCCCCTAGAACTTGGAACTACTTAAACCTAACTAACCAAAGGACATCACACACATCCACGCCAGAGGCAGGATTCGAACCTGCGACCGTAGCGGTCACGCGGTTCCAGACTGAAGCGCCTAGAACCGCTCAGCCGCACCAGCCGGCCCAGGACTATCATTTCATTATTTTTTCTCATTTAGTTCCTGTCGTTCCCTCTGGAACATAGAGCCGTGACGAAATTCCTCCACCTGGTACGATTTCTAGCGAGTCTCTGCACTTCACTCAGAATCCAGTACTGTCCAAAACCATAAACCCAGGTGCAGGGCCAGGGTTGGGATGCCTAAGGCAACAGTTCAGTGGTCTCTCACTGCGGCGCCTCCTGACTCTAATCCGACCTTTGTGGTGGTGCAGGCAGAATCTGGATTGTCGGTAAAAACAATGTCGTTCCATTTGGTTGTCCCCGTCCGTCGTCCGTCGCACCAATGTCGGCGCAAACGCCTGTGGCGTTAACTCAGTGGTAAATGCAGCAATGGACGCCTTGTGGTGGTCAGTCCACCCTGCTGCAAACGTTGCCTAATGGTAAGCGCGGACATTGCTCGCTGCGCAACAGACCGAATTTGTTTTGATATGTTTCGTGATGTGGCACAGCGATCCATCTCTGCCCCGAGCACAATATGCCTGTCATAACGTGTAATGGTGCTACGAGGTGGGTGCAATCGCTCCCGCGGTCCGTCGTTCCCTACTGCATCCAGCGATTACAGATGTCTAGCGCAGTTTCTTGGTTCCGTCCGACACGATCACCGATTTCTCAGAAGCTGCAATCCCTATAGGCAGCTATTCTTCCTCAGTCGAACCCCTAAATGTACTCGAAAGACGCTCGCTGTTGTCTACGACGCATACTGAAACTGCTTACGCAAAACAACCGTACGAAAGGAAGACTCCAATACGTCCACACGGCTATCTGTTCTTCCTTTATGTAGTGAAAGCAGTTGGCGCTACTGGTACACGTGTTGTGCACCTGCACTGAAATGCTAATCATTTGTATCCTTTGTCGCCGCAAGTCGACAACAGCCAACTGTGCTCGCGTATTTAGAACATCTGACGTAACGCCACTGTACGGAAGCTCGTGGAAGCGGAATTTTGGTGCAGTCAGTAGCTAGGCAGGGTGTGGATCGGACATTCAACAAAGCTACGATCCCCCTTGAATATCTCCTCCGCAGATGGGGACATTGTATTAATTGTGATACCCGAACCTGTCATCCGAGCTAAGTTCGACTCGATGCCCAGCTGGGTTAGAGCCTTGTTGCGGCCGGAGGTGGCAGCTCCATGTACTAAATTTCGCATCTTGTTTATTCTCGAATGATCTACATATTTAATCATGTATGCGCCCTGATATAATGCACATGTACAGTAAGTAAAATTTGGTAGCTTGTTATCCTTCATCCGGTTGTGGTTTCAAAGGTGAGCAGTGTACATACAACCCGCAAAGACGACGGCGCTGCCGTCAATTTCCGCGTCGGTGTTACGGAATTCACAAGATTCGCGCAAGACTCTTGCGGCCGCAGAGGCGGCAGCGCCGTGTTTCAGGTTTAAATGTTAAAGCGGCCGGCTCTTGTCCGCCTTGCCCCGCGGCCCAGGGAGGAGGACACGCGCTCAATATTTGATGAGCCGCGGTGGCGGCGGCCCTGGCTCCGTGCTATCCAGCAGCCGGTATCCGGTAGCCGGCAGCCGTGGGGTGGGGGGTGGCAGCAAGGGCGTCACCGGACTCCACGTCGGTGGACAGTCGTGTGAACGAGCAGTTGAATGAATCGAGATCAGCTGCCTGTTTATTCATCACTTATCTACTCTGTCTGGGAACGAATTTCAAAATCCTGAGCAGCTCTGCACTTCTTTAAGTTGTTTGGGCTAACTCTGTACGGCGGCGAAGTCATTACCATCAAAACACTGATATTTGGTCCGCTCCCGGCAGCTGAACGGTCAGCGTGACGGATTGTCAATCCTCTGCAGTCTGGAACCGCAAGACCGCTACGGTCGCAGGTTCAAATGCTGCCTCGGGCATGGATGTTTGTGATGTCCTTAGGTTAGTTAGGTTTAACTAGTTCTAAGTTCTAGGGGACTAATGACCTCAGCAATTGAGTCCCATAGTGCTCAGAGCCATTTGAACCATTTTGTCAATCCTCTGGACCCGGGTTCGATTCCCGGCTTAAAAATGGCTCTGAGCACTGTGGGACTTAACATCTGAGGTCATCAGTCCCCTAGAACTCAGAACTACTTAAACCTAACTAACCCAAGGACATCGCACACATCCATGCCCGAGGAAGGATTCGAACCTGCGACCGTAGTGGTCGTGCGATTCCAGACTGAAGCGCCTACAACCGCTTGGCCACACCGGCCGGCATTCCCGGCTCGGTCGGGGAATTTCCTTCAGCCAGGGACTGGGTGTTGTGCTGCCCTAATCATCATCCCATCATCCTCATCGGCAGAAGGTCGCCGAAGTGGCGTCAAATTGAAAGACCGGCACCCGGCGAACGGTCTGCCCGGCGTGGGGCCCTAGCCATACGATTAAATAAATTAAATAAATACTGATATTTGGAGGGTCACAACCAACAGATTAAATAGTAAAATAAACTGTCACAAAGCAAAGCAAAACCAAAGCAGATAAATAGTTTAAAACGGAAAAGCGCACAGGAAGGTGATCAAAAATACGTAAAGATCTCCAAACACAACAGATTTTTAAAAATCCCTGATAGATCAAGTGTGAAGAGTACACTAATTGTTTCTTCCAGGTACTGCTGATGGTAGTTGGGAAGAGAGAAAAAAAGTTACTCCTTTTACACTTTTTAATGCCATTAACCAATATACACCAAATCCATGGGTTATTGACCTCTTGACCAAACCAAGTTCAGTTTTAAAACGAAACTGACGTAGGGGAGAGCTGCGCAAAGTGGTCACGTTAAGGTATTCCTATTTTTTTTAACTGAGTGACATTATTCGAAGATGCGTAGAAATGATCGATTATATTCTGCAACTATTGCTATAACGTCTAATAGTTTATCACTTTTGAACCAAATCAAACACTTTAAACAAATCGATTTTACACAAAGTGGAAAAATGGCCACTTTGTCCGACATTAGCGGGCAAAAAAAAAAATGGTTCAAATGGTTCTGAGCACTATGGAACTTAACTTCTAAGGTCATCAGTCCCCTAGAACTCAGAACTACTTAAACCTAACTAACCTAAGGACATCACACACATCCATGCCCGAGGCAGGATTCGAACCTGCGACCGTAGCGGTCACGCGGTTCCAGACTGTAGCGCCTTTAACCGCTTGGCCACACCGGCCGGCTTAGCGGGCAAAGTAGTCACATAATTTTAATCTCACAACTAAGGAACAAAAGCTATTTTAACAAAGAACTAATTAAATTTTATTGCGAGACATAATTTCAATTTACCCATTACAAATAAAATTCAAAATCTGTTCCTCAACTCATGTACAGAGTTCAAGAGCCCAGAGGGAGCACAACTGATACTTAATCCGTTGCTCTTTTGGACGTCAATTAGAAAATTTTTCTTCACAGTACATGCACTCCGTGTCTTCATCGTTGTCATCAAAAAAAGAGTTCGTCTAGAATTGGGTTTCCCGCTCTTCGCAGTATCCTTGTTAGTGCCTTTCTTCTCTCCAGTTGCTTTCTCTTTTTCCTTCTTTGTACTTCATTCTTCTTCTCTTTCTGTATTTGCCCCTTACGTTATGAGGATTTGCTCTGAGTATCGCCACGAAGCCCTTCTTTCGGTCGCTACTTTTACGTTCCCCCCCCCCCCCCCCCCCCCACACACACACACACACAAAGTGGCCAGAAGCCATCACCGAGACGGCCACTTTGCCCTTATTGACGCCGTAACACAAATCTGTATACCTTCTAATAGCACAACCGAAATTTCAATAACTAAAGTAGGATTAGGTAGTCAAAACATTACACTTTCGACACAGTTTAATTACAAGTCATATTCCCTTCCCAGAACAAATACATAAACTGACCGATTACCTTACATCAAGATAACTAACGGCCACACAAATGATTACAACCCTGAGGAGCGGCTCAGCAAACAGGTTTGACCTCATGGGGTGACTGGTCCCTCAAGCGAGAACTAGTTAAAAACTATTTACCGCGCCATGCCAACACCTTATAGCCTCCGGGACGCCAATGGCCATTTTCCTGCCATGACCACTTTGGCTGGCTCTCCTCTACATGTTCGTGTGTTTCCCTCACGATTAAATAAACTTTCAGCAGTAACGGAGGACAGATGTATCAACCTGAGATAAGTAACCGTGGCCCGGAAGTGCGAAAGTCGCAACAAGCTATTAAGTCAAACGTCTTGAGGGATATCTTCGCCAGAGCAATACGTGAACCTATGAATCGTTTCCAGAATGAGCACTTGACTCTGCCTCGGAGTGAGTACTGGCAAACTGGTACTCGAACCCGGTGACTTGTCTTTAACGGACAGTGTTCTTACTGACTGAACTATCGAAAGGCAATTCTTGACATACCTTAACCCCTTCCTCCAACCAAGCCGCACTTCCGCCGGCATCTCTCGCCCACTTTCCAAACGACACAGAAGTCCTTGAGGATACCCTGCAGAACCGTCACACTTGGAAGAAAACTTACTGCATATAAATCCCTTATCCACCGATTAGGGAGCAAGATCTGAGATTTTACTTCTAGTCAGACACACAGTTTTAATCTGCCAGAAAGTTTCAAAACAGCACACGCTCAGCTCCAAAAATTCGTTCTTGAAATAATCCCCTGGGCTACGGCTAAGCCATTTTTACACAATATCATTTCTTTCAGTGCTAGTCCAGCAAAACATGGTGGAGAACCTCTGTGGAATTTTGAAATTAGGAGACATCTACTGACGAATTTCTAGCTCTATGGAGGAAACTAATAAACAATCAAATGTGTGGCCAGCAGACCTTTTCTAGGTAAATTTTTTTCAAAAGATAGCAAGCTTCCTTAGGACACGAAAGACTCAAACAACAAACTCAATAGCAAGTAGTTCACATCATAAACAATAAAACAGAGAAATTGTCATTTCGAAGAATATACAAAATACAACTTGCTCAGGCTACTAAACAGGTCACACTACTAGGATACCTTGAACACATCATCTGTTATATATGTAACCCATTTATTAAGTCAGTGATAGCAATACACACAGAAAACAATGGCTGTTCATATTTGAATGGATACTCAGTTTGAAGATACTCTGTCAGTTCCAGAAATCATACGCAGTGGGTTTAATGTAGGCACTGGAAGCTTTTGTACAGTACAAAAAGTCAGGAGTGAAAATTCTCAGCGTCAAGCTAGATAGTGAAACTTTTTACAGATGTTTCACCTGTATACAATAACTGTAGTCTATCCACAAGTGCGTTAATTCCTACAAACACTGCACTCATTATTTGCCAGAAACTTGTATAAAAGTAGAATGTAAAGCATAATTGACAAATTTAATTGGTCTTACTGATTCAAGTTACACGTGGAAATTTGTGTAAATAATGTAATCCTCGAAAACTCCAAACTCATCGGGGAACAATTCTGAAGTAATATCTTTGTAAGATGTTTTGATTTCACGTAAACAATGTGTGAACTATTTTCTAACATTAGCGTGTAAAAACACACAAGATTTATATTTTCCGGCTGGAGTAAAACAATTAGAAACCGACACGACAGCGGGCAAAAAACTCAGAATGAAACACACACACACACACACTGAGAGAGAGAGAGAGAGAGAGATAACCTACGGAGGTAGGGTTGGCTTGTTGTGAGGGAGGAGACCAGACAGCGAGGTCATCGGTCTCATCGGATTAGGGAAGGAAAGGAAAGGAAGTCGGCCGTGCCATTTCAAAGGAACCAGCCCGGCATTTGCCTAGAGTGATTTAGGGAAATAACGAAAACCTAAATCACGATGGCCGTATGCAGGATTGAACCGTCGTCCTCCCTAATGCGAGTCCAGTATGCTAATCATTACGCCACCCTGCTCTGTACGAAGGTTGTTTGATAAATCTGGTAAATAAAGCAAGAAAAAAATGTTTGTTTCGTAAATAACTCACATTACTTCTCGACACAGTCTTCTTTCAGGAATGTAGAATTGGTCCAGCAATCCTCCAACTTTATCATCCCGTTAGAAAAACCACACATTGCAAATACTTGTTGACTTAACTATCACTTCATCATTTGATGAAAATTTCTCCCCAGCAAGTCAGAGCTCCTAGGCAGAGTAAACAGGATGAGTAGGGCTGATGACTAACAAATTCAAATCACAGTTCATGCACTTTCGACCTTTTTATCGCTGACTTGTGCAATGGTGCACTTCTTTGTGTGCCAACATTGGCCTTTTTTCAGTCAACTCAAGTTTCGAACGATAGAACAATAAAGCGCAATAGGTTTCAGTGATGGTTCTGTCTTTTTCCAAGTAATCTGTGGGGATTATCCTTGGGAATATAAAAAAGTAGGGGTCACCACATTACCAGCTGACAAGACAGCCACACACCGTTGGGTGGCTTGCGGAGTATGAATGTAGATGTAGATGTAGATGTAGATGTAGACAGTCTTTGCCTCATCAGTCCACTTTCACCGACCTTTATCCGTCATTTTGACTCTGACATTTTATGATGGATCGAGGTTTCATCGAGTCACAAATCGGAGCAAAAAGTCTTGCAGATTGCCATTAAACATCGCCAGACATTGTATAGAAACGTTGTGTCCGCTGCACATTTGGTCGACAGTGGCCAAACGGGGCAGCTATCACTGCACACAGCCTCTCCATAGCCAATTCTTCGTGCAGGATACTATGCACTCACTTATTTGAGACGCTTAAAGTCACAGTAATTCACGAATTTTTATTCGACGCTTTCGCATTACTGTCGGCACAATCGGGGTGGACTGTCCTTCGACTGTTACTGCGCGCTCTTAATCGATTGAAACCCACTACACAAAAATTCCTTCGAAGAATATTAACGTTAGCATTATTGATCACAGCCACAGGAGACGGCAAAGAATACGCAGCTTGTTCGCTCATTCCGTGAATACAGTTGAAAATAATTTAACGGGCAAGGTACAAAAACAGCAGCGTTATCCCGTAACTACGCACGAACTAAACTGCTAGCATGGAAGATACAAAAACAAAACACACATACAAAAAACACAGCATCTGTTGTGGCTGGCGAGCGAAAAGCTTGATGGTGTGATTGTACCGCCTCCGGTGGTTGGCGAGCGAAATGTTTGACGGCGCGGTTTCCAAACACACGCAGACGACACACGCGACACAACACTACGTAACTGCACGATGTAGCTACGTCAGCCCCCATGGTGCAAGCGGATCATTATTCCAAATAGCTGGCTGGGAAGTGGACGCGGCGACCTGATCTTGAGGTACACGTTGGTAGATCGGCTGCTGTCGTAATCTGCGCTGGCGGCTGTGAAGGCGGTGATGCGGCGGCCGTTGGGTGGGGCCATAGTTTTGGAGGCTCTGGCATTGCTGATTCTCGAAAGACGTAAGCCGGTTTAACCCTATCTGTAGAAACAGTGGCTGCCTTTCCGTTGGTGGAAATGCCAGTTGTCTTGTCTCCCCTTGCGACTACACGGTACGATCCTGAGCATGGCGGTTACAACGATGGTTTGATGCCTTCCGTTCCAGCATGACGTGTGAACAGGTTTTCAAACCTTGTTGCATGAAGGTGGTAGCTGTACGGTATCTGCGAGACTGGTGTGGGCGTATTCGGGTTTTCTGGTTCACCATCCCTTGGTTGTGACAGAGCGTTTTATTTCCACCAATTCTCCTAGAACTCTCAACGTCTCGCCGTACGCCAGTTTCGCTGAATAAGCGTCTAGATCTGGTTCAAAAGCGTTTCTGAGGTCGAGTAGTACCATGGGAAGTGTCGTGTCACCGCTACCCTATCAGTGCTTGCATATAGCGATGTATGTTTCTGGGTTGGAATTTGAGACAACACCTCGGCCATTCATGACAGTATTTCTGTATACCCAGCCACACGTAACGGTTCGTCACTAGGCGGTTTGTCGATCGAATGGCAAAAGTCGTGTAGCATACTGAGGACGTCAATTCTGAAGGCAGTTGGTAGGAACAGCCGCGGTTTCGACGTGGTTTTGTCGAAATATAGCTTGACATCGCTCCCTGGAATTTCGATAAGTTGCACATCCAACGCCGATGATCCTGCCGATAACAGTCTACATCTACATCCACATGGATATACTGCAAATCACATTTAAGTGCCTGGCAGAGGGTTCATAGTGAGATAAGTTGCTTCACTACTCCAAGGATATTTACGTCTATATTACTCATGTTGGCAACTGTTCTTGGTTAGAATTCTGGAATATACTTCGTTTTATTTTGTGAAGGAATTTCGGAAGACGCTGTTTAGTAACTCTGCTTTGGTAGCACTGTCTTCGATAATATCTCCATTGCTATGGCGCAGAGAAGGCATTGATTGTTTCTTGCCGCTAACATACTTTACAAACGGACAGAATCTCCTTGGATTTTCTGCCAGGTTTCGAGACAAAGTTTAGTTGTGGAAACTATTATAAGCATCTCGCATTGAAGTCCGCACTAAATTTCGAGCTTCTGTAAAAGATCGCCAATCTTGGGAATTTTGCGTCTGCTTAAATTTGCCACGTTTATTTCGTTGTTTCTGCAACAGTATTCTGGCCCGTTTTATGTACCAAAGAGGATCAGCTCTGGCGTTTGTTAATTTATTTGGTATAAATCTCTCAACTGCTGTCGGTACTATTTAAGCCTCATCTGGTCTACTACGCTGTTAATTTGGAAGGAGTGGAGACTGCCTGTCCGGAAGGCGTCAAGTGAATTTTTATCTGCTTTTTTGAATAGGTATATTTTTCGTTTATTTTTGGAGCATTTGGGGGTTAGAATATTCAGTCACGCTACGACAACCCTTTGTTCACTAATCCCTGTATCCGTTTTGATGTTCGTTGTTAATTCAGGTTTATTTGTGGCTAAGAGGTCGAGTGTGTTTTCACAACCGTTTATTACTCGCGTGGGCTAATGAACTAACTGCTCGGAATAATTTTCAGAGAATGCGTTTAGCACAATTTCTGTTGTTGTTTTATGCATACTTAAATTAAACATTTATTTTCGTCAAGATATCGAGGGCAAATTAAGTCACCACCAACTATAACCTATGAGTCGGGTACGTGTTTGAAATCAAACTCAAGTTTTCTTTAAACCTTTCAGCAGATGTATCATCTTGTGACGTCTCCGGGCCAGACATTTGTAAAATCTGTGTAATATATGCAAAATACACTTATCTGTGTTCCTATATTTCACTTCCGTATGAACAGTTATCGATTATGTGGATTCTGTATGAAAGAAATAATCATTTTGCATTTTTATGTTTGTATAATATTATGTATGTCAATTTTGCAAATAACGTCTGTGGTCGGCGAGTGTGGAAACCGACGCAGACAATGATAATTAAAAATTAAAAAAGATACATATTAGCAAATTAAATTGCTTGTAAATAGTGGAGGCTTAGACATTACTGTCTGTCTCGTAGCCGTGAATGTTGTAAAAGCCTGTGACGCTCTCTCCAACTCGTAGTTCGCTTCCATTTGTTTTTTGATCGAGGAAGACGCCATTGGGCACTGATGTATAAAAAAGGTGTGTACTTTGAATTTTATGTTAATTCTGAATATAGAAATTGTTAGAGATACTTGTAATAATTTGTAGCTCGCTTGCCCAGTATTTCATCCTGCATTTTTAGCCCTTTTCAGCGAATTTAGCATTTTTTGTGACGCAGTGCTGCGCCACGATCGCGGGAGCCGCTGCCGCGGCAAATTCAAACTATAATTGAATGAAAGCAGTTTTCCCGCAACTAAGCGGGCAGGTAATTGTCCATTAATATTATTTCGTTCAGCTTCCCGGAGACCACAGAGGAGAATTGCAGATTTTGTTACGTCATTTTCAGATGGACATGGGCAACTCCTAGTACAATATCATTTACGTAAATAATTTACATAAATCAGAGAGTTAAAAATTTACTTATGTGAGATAAAAGACTGCTGCGTTGAAATATGGTCTGGCTAGTAACACAAGAATTATTTTTATTTTTAGTTTAAATGCTCTCGTGTTAGCCGTGGCAATCAATAGTGTTCAAATATTAAAAAATCCACTGCAGCTTTTATGTTTGGCAAACATTGCATACTGTAACTTCTGTGCGTGTCGTAAGAGTAATTTTCAGCGCATTTCAAAGACTAAAGTAGAGAAAGACATGTTTTATTTCGTAATCAGTTACAGTAATGATACAGTGTTTCATTTCTAACAAGCCAGATCAGAGTTATAAGAACATAGTTTTGCAAATTACAGATCATACATTCACAGCAGGAAATCTTTTAGTGTTGTGCGTATCCCCACATAATAGATTAGAGTGCACAAAGTTAAATTTTCAATTACAGAGACCAGTAGTGAAAGCTGCATTTTAGCTTTTTTGTTTGCAAACGAATTATGCCCTATAAACCTTATTATAGCCAAAGATTATAAAAGTTAAATCTATGATTTTATTACTATCAAGCAAATGAATAACATCCTTTTACATTCAGTTAAATGTATATAAAATCAAAGTGCACGGGGATACGTAAAAATCTGAATTGGTAGGTCGTTAAAGGATCCAATTATTATTTTATTCCGGCTGCCAACAATGACTTCTGCCCATACTAATTCACAGGAACTGTCTACTTCAATTTCGCGACAAGATAAACTACTTCTATTAGCAACAAACACGCCACAGTCAACCGTGTTTAGCCTATCCTTTCGGAACACCATTAGATTCTTCGCAAAAATTTCGGCTGAGCTTATCTCCGCTACCCCTGTAGCCGCCTCCTGGGTATAGTGGACACCTGACCTATTCAGCGGAACCAGAAACCCAACCACCCTTTGGTGCAAGTCGAGGAATCTGCAGCCGACAAAATTCCGGAACCGTCTGAGCCCTTGATTCAGACCTTCCACTCGGCTCTGTACCAGAGATCCGCGATCGGTCCTGTCGACTGTGCTGCAAATGGTCATCTCTGCTTTCATCTTGCAAGCAAGACTGGCAGCCTTTACCACTTCTGTTAGCCACTCGAAACCAGAGAGAACCTCTTCTGATCCAAAGTGACACACATCATTGGTACGTGACCCACCACCTGCAGTTTTCTGCACCCTGTGCTCTTCATGGCATCTGGAAGGACCCGTTCCACCTCTGGAATGACGCCACCCGGTATGCACAAAGAGTCCACATTGGTTTTCTTTCCCTTCTTGGCAGCCATGTCCCTAAGGGGCCCCATAACGCGCCTAACGTTGAAGCTCCCAACCAGCAATAAACCCCTCCACCTGTGATTGTCCAGATCTTGCTGTATGAGACGTTTCCTCTGAAACAGGACAGGCGACAGCATCTGGCTCAGCGACAGTGTCAGCCACAGACAGCACCTGGAACCTGTTTATCAGACAAACTGGGAAGGCCTTACGTGCGTGTGCGACCACCTGGGAAGTATTTCGCCGTCTGCTACGCCCTGGGGCGACCCTCCATTCGACCACAGGTGAGGAGTCAACCTCAGTAGGAGCAGTAACTGGGCTAGCGAGCGGTGAGGACCACTCGGAGGACTCGGACGTGCTCGACGTTCGTTGGATCCCTACAGCTGGCCCACAACAGTGGTGCCCATCCACTGCAGCCTCAAGCTGTGAACTGAAGCCTGGAGCTGAGAGCGAAGTGTCACCAACTCGTCTCGCATCTGCACACAACAATCGCAGGCCCTGTCCATACTAAAGACCGTGGAAAACTAAACTATGCAGATAAATGGACTATCGGCACATGCTACGCAACTCTACTGTAGACACTGACGAAAATGCAGGAATTAAAAACCTAACTACCGAAGCACTCAGGTGAAATTAAGTAATTCGCCCGTGATTAGGAACTTGTAAAATGTCACAAAAATCGGTTTACTTTCCGACGCAAACGAAAACGCGAGAACTGTGGTTATTAGATATTAATTTAACACGCAGAAATTCCAGAAACTAAACTATTAAAGCACACAGATGATATTATAAAATTCGCTCCTGGTTAGGAACTCGTAAAAGTCACAAAATCGGTTAATTCCCTGTTGCTGCATGTGTCTCGGCCGGCTGCTGCTGCCTGACTTTTTGATGTGATTGTTGAGCAGTGGCGAGTTGGGGTAATCAATCTTGCTAGTAATGCTTCCGAACCGAGACAAACAATCGGCTACCACATTGTCGTTGCCAGAGATTTGCCGAATGTCTGTGCTGAATTGTGAGATGAACATTAGCTATGTGTGTTGCCTTTCATATTGTTTTAGCGAAATGCGTAAGTTAGCAGTTTGTGATCCGAGTAGGTAACAATCTCTAGTTTTAAGGTGAGGTCTGAAGTATTTGATAGACTCATAAACAGCTAAAAGTTCTCTGTCGTAAGCGCTACACAGCTTTTGTCAGGGCGATAGTTCGCGCAAGAAAGACGCGAATGGTTGTCGCATGTCACTACATCGTTGTTGCAACGTCGCGCCGTTAGTACCAGTAACGATACAGGATAGGAATGGCCGGTGTTGCTCACGAGTAAATTGACGACGAACAAGCAGAGATGCTTATCTACATCTACATCTACATCTACATTTATACTTCGCAAGCCACCCAACGGTGTGTGGCGGAGGGCACTTTACGTGCCACTGTCATTATCTCCCTTTCCTGTTCCAGTCGCGTATGGTTCGCGGGAAGAACGACTGTCTGAAAGCCTCTGTGCGCGCTCTAATCTCTCTAATTTTACATTCGTGATCTCCTCGGGAGGTATAAGTAGGGGGAAGCAATATATTCGATACCTCATCCAGAAACGCACCGTCTCGAAACCTGGCGAGCAAGCTACACCGCGATGCAGAGCGCCTCTCTTGCAGAGTCTGCCACTTGAGTTTGTTAAACATCTCCGTAACGCTATCACGGTTACCAAATAACCCTGTGACGAAACGCGCCGCTCTTCTTTGGATCTTCTCTATCTCCTCCGTCAACCCGATCTGGTACGGATCCCACACTGATGAGCAATACTCAAGTATAGGTCGAACGAGTGTTTTGTAAGCCACCTCCTTTGTTGATGGACTACATTTTCTAAGGACTCTCCCAATGAATCTCAACCTGGTACCCGCCTTACCAACAATTAATTTTATATGATCATTCCACTTCAAATCGTTCCGCACGCATACTCCCAGATATTTTACAGAAGTAACTGCTACCAGTGTTTGTTCCGCTATCATATAATCATACAATAAAGGATCCTTCTTTCTATGTATTCGCAATACATTACATTTGTCTATGTTAAGGGTCAGTTGCCACTCCCTGCACCAAGTGCCTATCCGCTGCAGATCTTCCTGCATTTCGCTACAATTTTCTAATGCTGCAACTTCTCTGTATACTACAGCATCATCCGCGAAAAGCCGCATGGAACTTCCGACACTATCTACTAGGTCATTTATATATATTGTGAAAAGCAATGGTCCCATAACACTCCCCTGTGGCACGCCAGAGGTTACTTTAACGTCTGTAGATGTCTCTCCATTGAGAACAACATGCTGTGTTCTGTTTGCTAAAAACTCTTCAATCCAGCCACACAGCTGGTCTGATATTCCGTAGGCTCTTACTTTGTTTATCAGGCGACAGTGCGGAACTGTATCGAACGCCTTCCGGAAGTCAAGGAAAATGGCATCTACCTGGGAGCCTGTATCTAATATTTTCTGGGTCTCATGAACAAATAAAGCGAGTTGGGTTTCACACGATCGCTGTTTCCGGAATCCATGTTGATTCCTACATAGTAGATTCTGAGTTTCCAAAAACGACATGATACTCGAGCAAAAGACATGTTCTAAAATTCTACAACAGATCGACGTCAGAGAGATAGGTCTATAGTTTTGCGCATCTGCTCGACGACCCTTCTTGAAGACTGGGACTACCTGTGCTCTTTTCCAATCATTTGGAACCTTCTGTTCCTCTAGAGACTTGCGGTACACGGCTGTTAGAAGGGGGGCAAGTTCTTTCACGTACTCTGTGTAGAATCGAATTGGTATCCCGTCAGGTCCAGTGGACTTTCCTCTGTTGAGTGATTCCAGTTGCTTTTCTATTCCTTGGACACTTATTTCAATGTCAGCCATTTTTTCGTTGGTGCGAGGATTTAGAGAAGGAACTGCAGTGCGGTCTTCCTCTGTGAAACAGCTTTGGAAAAAGGTGTTTAGTATTTCAGCTTTACGCTTGTCATCCTCTGTTTCAATGCCATCATCATCCCGGAGTGTCTGGACATGATGTTTCGAGCCACTTACTGATTTAACGTAAGACCAGAACTTCCTAGGATTTTCTGTCAAGTCGGTACCTAGTATTTTACTTTCGAATTCACTGAACGCTTCACGCATAGCCCTCCTTACGCTAACTTTGACATCGTTTAGCTTCTGTTTGTCTGAGAGGTTTTGGCTGCGTTTAAACTTGGAGTGAAGCTCTCTTTGCTTTCGCAGTAGTTTCCTAACTTTGTTGTTGTACCACGGTGGGTTTTTCCCGTCCCTCACAGTTTTGCTCGGCACGTACCTGTCTAAAACGCATTTTACGATTGCCTTGAACTTTTTCCATAAACACTCAACATTGTCAGTGTCGGAACAGAAATTTTCGTTTTGATCTGTTAGGTAGTCTGAAATCTGCCTTCTATTACTCTTGCTAAACAGATATACCTTCCTCCCTTTTTTTATATTCCTATTAACTTCCATATTCAGGGATGCTGCAACGGCCTTATGATCACTGATTCCCTGTTCTGCACTTACAGAGTCGAAAAGTTCGGGTCTGTTTGTTATCAGTAGGTCCAAGATGTTATCTCCACGAGTCGGTTCTCTGTTTAATTGCTCGAGGTAATTTTCGGATAGTGCACTCAGTATAATGTCACTCGATGCTCTGTCCCTACCACCCGTCCTAAACATCTGAGTGTCCCAGTCTATATCTGGTAAATTGAAATCTCCACCTAAGACCATAACATGCTGAGAAAATTTATGTGAAATGTATTCCAAATTTTCTCTCAGTTGTTCTGCCACTAATGCTGCTGAGTCGGGGGGTCGGTAAAAGGAGCCAATTATTAACCTAGCTCGGTTGTTGAGTGTAACCTCCACCCATAATAATTCACAGGAACTATCCACTTCTACTTCACTACAGGATAAACTACTACTAACAGCGACGAACACTCCACCACCGGTTGCATGCAATCTATCCTTTCTAAACACCGTCTGTGCCTTTGTAAAAATTTCGGCAGAATTTATCTCTGGCTTCAGCCAGCTTTCTGTACCTATAACGATTTCAGCTTCGGTGCTTTCTATCAGCGCTTGAAGTTCCGGTACTTTACCAACGCAGCTTCGACAGTTTACAATTACAATACCGATTGCTGCTTGGTCCCCGCATGTCCTGACTTTGCCCCGCACCCGTTGAGGCTGTTGCCCTTTCTGCACTTGCCCGAGGCCATCTAACCTAAAAAACCGCCCAGCCCACGCCACACAACCCCTGCTACCCGTGTAGCCGCTTGTTGCGTGTAGTGGACTCCTGACCTATCCAGCGGAACCCGAAACCCCACCACCCTATGGCGCAAGTCGAGGAATCTGCAGCCCACATGGTCGCAGAACCGTCTCAGCCTCTGATTCAGACCCTCCACTCGGCTCTGTACCAAAGGTCCGCAGTCAGTCCTGTCGACGATGCTGCAGATGGTGAGCTCTGCTTTCATCCCGCTAGCGAGACTGGCAGTCTTCACCAAATCAGATAGCCGCCGGAAGCCAGAGAGGATTTCCTCCGATCCATAGCGACACACATCATTGGTGCCGACATGAGCGACCACCTGCAGATGGGTGCACCCTGTACCCTTCATGGCATCCGGAAGGACCCTTTCCACATCTGGAATGACTCCCCCCGGTATGCACACGGAGTGCACTTTGGTTTTCTTCCCCTCCCTTGCTGCCATATCCCTAAGGGGCCCCATTACGCGCCTGACGTTGGAGCTCCCAACTACCAGTAAGCCCACCCTCTGCGACTGCCCGGATCTTGCAGACTGAGGGGCAACCTCTGGAACAGGACAAGCAGCCATGTCAGGCTGAAGATCAGTATCAGCCTGAGACAGAGCCTGAAACCGGTTCGTCAGACAAACTGGAGAGGCCTTCCGTTCAGCCCTCCGGAATGTCTTTCGCCCCCTGCCACACCTTGAGACGACCTCCCACTCTACCACAGGTGAGGGATCAGCCTCAATGCGGGCAGTATTTATATGGCTATTTGCTGATTTTTGTGATTTGAGCTTAGAGCAAGTGGTACCCATACATCCCATTTTTTAACCTTCCCCACTGCAAGCAAATATCTCATAACTGTGGAATGATCGGAGTTCATCACATTTCCCACTTCTTGAGTACAGTGACGTGGATTATTGTCGATTAATGCGTTTCAACGATCTTCACCAAACCCCGACCGTCTTTCTGTACGTGGAGAGTCAGTCACTAATATGAAAACTGTCCTCCTTAAAACGAGAAAACCATTTTCTTGCAGTGGTTTGTCCAATGCAGCAAATGTTTCTGGTTGCCTCCGCTGCTGTCACCCCTCTATGGAACTGAAACAGAAGAAATGTCGGAAATGTTCCGATTTCTTCACCTGAAACTCTTTTTTTCTAGCATCCACAATTCAACTCACTACCTCTAAACGACAATTTTTTAAGTATGACATATTTATTTACACAACCGTTCCATTACTCAATGGGAGGCAGCTTACGTAGCTCTGTTTATCATTAGTAGATCACTGGTAATTCCGTGTTTTCCAACTGTCGAACCGTTTGTGAGGTATATAACTTCTGCCGAATGTGACTGACGACCATTTTTCTCTCTCTGTCTGTAAATGAAAGCACTTCCTCGTTCAAACTAATTCGAAATACGAGTGCCAGAAACAGGACAGTATATGTTCATTTTTTTAATTTTCAGACGATGGTGTTTGTTCATCAAGCTAACGCACTTTCTATGTCGTACTGGAAAGGTTGCGGAGTCTCCCTGAAAGAGTATATGTCAGTGATTCTTAACGTGTGAGGCGCGCCCCTTAAGGCAGTGGATGAGTTATAGGACTAAATGGGGGCAACTAGCTTTTCGAGAAGAAAAAAAAATTAATTCAAAAATTGACCAACTTACTGAAAGAAAAGCAAAGCACTTTCTGCCATTGTAAAAATTTTAGATTTATATTTACACTGCTACAATGTGCTTATTAATAGGATTTTACCAGTATTGTACCACGCATTTAATAATTAATTTTTCAATGCTAATTATTTTTTTTAAATTGTAATGTCTAGCGACTCCTCTATCCCTCACTAACAAAATTTTTCGAAGGAGTATTTGATATTAGACATTTTGAGTTCTTACTATACGTTTAGCTGTGATTCATATTTTATATTCAAATCAGCCAACACATAAAATTATTCTAGATAATTTGTAAGATTATTAATTTTGTAGCTTTAGCGACAAAATATGATGTATGAATAAAAGGGATAGGGAGTCCGGGATGAAAATTATGTGTGAAAATTGGGTCGAGAATATCGAAAGGTTGAGAAACGCTGGGTCATGTCATAACTGATGTACGGATATACAGATTCATTTGGGCACTGCAGAATCATCAAGGGACACAGATACGTGGATGACTTTACTGTTATTCTTTCTTATAATACCGATTTTGTAATTCCACACCGTAAGACATGTAGGCCCACGGAATAATTTTATGTGTTGTTTATATTTTTTTTAAAAACTGATGTCTTTTGCTTGGTATCGTATAGATATTTTTAAGGCAGATGCGTCTCGATTTTTATGTTAAAAGAATCTTCAGCGGGTCGTCTGAAATATATGAAGCACAAGAAGGAAGAATAAAGTTAAACTCCGGCGACGACGAGATCATCAGAGACGGAAGTGAGCAAAGGTTGCCAATCGCGCTAAAACACAGTCCATTCGACGTTTTTCCGTATTCATATTGACTCTGGTCGTTTTCATGTGTTCACTAGAATTTATGCGGTGTGCACTTTGTAGCTGCAAAAAGTTTTATTAGTGGTGTATCCATTAATTCGTACGTTTGACATGAGAACTGTTTTAATTTAGGTATCACATTTGTTTGTTTTGCTGGTGCCAGCTGTTTTATTGCGTGAGCAAATATTGCCAATTTTTCGTTTCTCTCTTTCTATCTACACTGCGGCACACAAAATGCAGTTTTGTTTCTGTAGACTAAAATGCAACAACACAATAACAGTAAGAAATAGATACTCTATCAATCTTTTTTATAGGACAATTTATATACTTTTGTTCTAACGGGCGTCTGTGACTATGGAGTGTGAATTAAGAAAACGAAGTCATATGCCTACACTTTTAAGAATGCATTCGGAAATATAAAAATGTGAACTGAAAAATATCAGATGAAAATAATAATAATCATCATCATCATCATCATTTAAGACTGATTATGCCTTTCAGCGTTCAGTCTGGAGCATAGTTCCCCTTATAAAATTCCTCCATGATCCCCTATTCAGTGCTAACATTGGTGCCTCTTCTGATGTTAAGCCTATTACTTCAAAATCATTCTTAACCGAATCCAGGTACCTTCTCCTTGGTCTGCCCCGACTCCTCTTACCCTCTACTGCTGAACCCACGAGTCTCTTGGGTAACCTTGCTTCTCCCATGCGTGTAACATGACCCCACCATCTAAGCCTGTTCGCCGTGACTGCCACATCTATAGAGCTCATTCCCAGTTTTTCTTTGATTTCCTCATTGTGGACACCCTTCTGCCACTGTTCCCATCTACTAGTACCTGCAGTCATCCTAGCTACCTCAACCTTATTGATACGGTAACCTGAATCCACCCAGCTTTCGCTCCCATACAACAAAATCGGTCGAAAGATTGAACGGTGCACAGATAACTTAGTCTTGGTACTGACTTCCTTCTTGCAGAAGAGATTAGATCGTAGCTGAGCGCTCACTGCATTGGCTTTGCTACACCTCGCTTCCAGTTCTTTCACTATGTTACCATCCTGTGAGAATATGCATCCTAAGTACTTGAAACCATCCACCTAACTTTGTTCCTCCTATTTGGCACTCAATCCGTTTATATCTCTTTCCCGCTGACATTACTTTCGTTTTGGAGATGCTAATCTTCATACCATAGTCCTTACATTTCTGATCTAGCTCTGAAATATTACTTTGCAAACTTTCAATCGAATCTGCCATCACAACTAAGTCATCCGCATATGCAAGACTGATTATTTTGTGTTCACATATCTTAATCTCACCCAGCCAGTCTATTGTTTTCAACATATGATCCATAAATAATATGAACAACAGTGGAGACAGGTTGCAGCCTTGTCTTACCCCTGAAACTACTCTGAACCATGAACTCAATTTACCATTAACTCTAACTACTGCCTGACAATCCGTATAAAGACCTTTAATTGCTTCCAAAAGTTTGGCTCCTATGCCATAATCTCGTAGAACAGACAATAACTTCCTCCTAGGAACCCGGTCATATGCCTTTTCTAGATCTATAAAGCATAGATACAATTCCCTGTTCCACTCATAACCCTTCTCCATCATTTGCCGTAAGCTTAAGATCTGGTCCTGACAACCTCTAAGAGGCCTAAACCCACACTGATTTTCATCCAATTGGTCCTCAACTAATACTCGCACTTTCCTTTCAACAATACCTGAGAAGATTTTACCCACAACGCTGATTAAAGAGATACCTCTGTAGTTGTTACAATCTTTTCTGTTTCCATGTTTAAAGATTGGTGTGATTACTGCTTTTGTCCAGTCTGATGGAACCTGTCCCGACTCCCAGGCCAATTCAATTATCCTGTGTAGCCATTTAAGACCTGACATTCCACTGTATTTGATGAGTTCCGACTTAATTTCATCCACCCCAGCTGCTTTATTGCACTGCGATCTATTGACCATTTTCTCCACTTCCTCAAATGTGATCCTATTTCTATCATCATTCCTATCCCATTGTACATCGAAATCTGAAACATTACTGATCGCATTTTTACCGACATTGAGCAACTCTTCAAAATATTCCCTCCATCTGCCCAAGGAATCCACAGGATTCACCAGAAGTTTTCCTGACCTGTCCAAAATACTTGTCATTTCCTTCTTACCTCCCTTTCGAAGACTGCTAATTACACTCCAGAATGGTTTTCCAGCAGCTTGATCCAAAGTCTCCAACCTGTTTCCAAAGTCTTCCCAAGATTTCTTCTTAGATGCTGCAATTATCTGTTTGGCTTTGTTTCTTTCTTCAACATAACTTTCTCTGTCTACCTGAGTTCTAGTATGTAGCCATTTTTGATACGCCTTCTTTTTTCCTTTTACAGGCTGCCTTGACTGTGTCATTCCACCAAGCTGTTTGCTTCATCATACCTTTACACACTACTGTTCCAAGACATTCTTTAGCCACTTCTAGCACTGTGTCCCTGTACCTCGTCCATTTCTTTTACAATGACTGTAATTGACTACATTCAACTAACTGGTACCTTTCTGAGATCACTATTATGTACTTGTGCCTGATTTCCTTATCCTCCATCATATGGACCTGACCTCCTGCACTTTCGGCCTCACAATACCAATTTCACTGCAGATTAAATAATGATCAGTGTCATCAAAGAATCCCCTGAATACACGTGTGTCCCTCACAGCCTTCCTGAATTCCTGATCTGTTATTATATAGTAAATGACAGATCTGGTTCCCCTGCCTTCCCAAGTATACCGGTGAATGTTCTTTGTTTAAAAAAGGAGTTTGTGATTACTAAGCCCATACTGGCACAGAAATCCAAGAGTTGTTTCCTGTTCCTGTTGGCCTCCATACCCTCTCCAAATTTACCCATAACCTTTTCATACCCGTCTGTTCGATTTCCAATCCTGGCATTAAAATCACCCATGAGCAGAACACTGTCCTTGTCCTTTACTCTAACAACTACATCACTGAGTACATCATAAAAACTATCCATCTTATCTTGATCTGTCCCTTCACAATGCGAATATACTGACACAATCCTAATTTTCTTGCTAGACACTGTCAAATCTATCCACATCAGTCGTTCGTTTACATACCTTATTGCAACTACGCTGGGTTCCATTTCTTTCCTGATGTAAAGCCCTACACCCCATTGTGCTATTCCTGCTTTGACTCCTGACAGGTAGACCTTGTATTCTCCCACTTCCTCTTCTTTCTCAACCCTTACCCGAATGTCACCAACAGCTAAAACGTCCAGCCCCATCTTACTTGCAGCCTCTGCCAGCTCTACCTTCTTCCCAGAGTAGCCCCCATTGATATTAACAGCTCCCCATCTCATTACCATTTGTTTGCCAAGTCGTATATTAGGAATCCCTGGTTTGTCAGTTAGAGGTGGGACTCCATCACCTCCAAAGGTCCGAGGCATTTTGCTCTGATTGTTGCCAGCATCATATTTAAAGTACCAGGGAAGCAGGTTGCTAGCCTTACTTGCCCCAGTCCCGTTGAGTTTTACCCCTAACGGTTGAGCGACTAACCGGTGGATTTGGTAGTCTATGCCGTATGAGCACAAAGGTGACCACGATTCAGAATATGTCCGAGATGCCCAGCCTTATTGCAAAGTAACTGGTTTCCCGACTGTCGGGACCACTTACTTGGCCACTCATACGTTGCCCGTGGTTCATGAACTAGGACATGACAACAGGGACCCACACCATGAACCACGAAAATAATGATAATAGTAATAAACATTCAACATAATAATTTACGTCACTTTACTAGCCTTAATAATGAGCAAGGAATGTGAAAGATGCCTCCCTTTCTCTTCTGCAATATTACCCCATAATTAAGCTGATGTATTTTAATCTTAGGGTGAAAATGAACATCTCAGCTGTTCTAAACTACGAAATCTCACCAACGTGTGTTCATTATTGTGGTTTTGATCATATCGAATGATTTCAATCACCTTTTGGTGACATAACTACGTTATTGTAATGTGTTCATGCATCCAAACTACTAGACACTCTATAACCCTCACTTTCTTTTGTATCATCGATCTGCTGACTGGTTTGATGAGGCCCGCCATGAATTCCTGCATGTATTCCAATCACTGTTTTTCCCTGCAGTTTTCACGCTCTATAGCGCTCTCTCAAAACATGGAAGATGTTCTCTGATATCTTACAGATGTCCTATTATCCTGTTCCTTTCTCTTGTCAATGTTTCCGATACATTCCGTTCACTCCCGATTTTTCGAGGGTCCTCCTCATCCCTTACCTTATCAGTTCACCTAATTTTCAACATTCGTCTGTAGCACCACATCTCAAATGCTTCGATTCTCTTCTGTTCCGGTTTACCCACAGTCATGTTCCACTACCACACAATGTTGCGCTCCAGACGTACATTCTCAGAAATTTGTTCCTCAAATTAAGGCCTATATTTGGTATTAGTAGACTTCTGTTGGCCAAGGAACGCCCTTTTTGCCAGTGCTGGTCTGCTTTTTATGTCCTCCTTGCTCCGTCTTTCACGGGGTTATTTTGCTCCCTGGGTAGCATAATTCCTTAATACCGTCTACTTCACGATCTCTAATTCTGACATTAAGTTCCTCGCAGTTCTCATTTCTGCTACTTCCCATTACTTTCGTCTTTCTTCGATTTACTCTCAACCCATATTCTATACTCATTACACTGCTCATTCCATTCAACAGATCTTGTAATTCTTTTTCATATTCACTGAGGATAACAGTGACATCAGTGAATCTTATCACTGATCGCTTTCACCTGGAATTTTAATCTCTTTCTTGAAACTGCCGTTTACTTCCGTCACTGCTCCTTCGATGGATAGATTGAACACTACGCGCGAAGAACTACGTCCCTGTCTCACCCCCTTTTTAATCCGAGCACTTTGTTCTTGGTCTTCAAATCTTATTCATCACGCTTTTTTCTTGTAGCTATTGTTTATCACTTGTCTTTTCGTATAGCTTTCCTCAGAATTTCGTACATCTTGCACCATCTAACAGTGTCGAACGCTTTATCTCGGGAGACAAGTGCTACGAACGTGTTCTGATTTTTCTTCAGTCTTGCGTCTCTCATCAACCACAACGTCGGAACTTCTCTCAAGTGCCTTTACCTTTCCTACCTTCCCTAAAGCCAAACAGATCATTACATAACAGAACCTCAATTTTCCTTTCCATTCTTCTGTATATTAACTTGTCAGCATCTTGAATCCATGAGCTGTTAAACTGATTGTGTCATATTTCTCGCTCTGATTAGTTCTTGCTCTCTTTGGAATTGTGTGGATGATATTTTTCCGAAAGTCTGATGGTATATCGCCAGTTTCACACATTCTAACCTGAATAGTCGTTTTGTTCCCACTTCCCCCATTCATTTTAGACATTTCGATGAAATGTATCTATCCCTTCTGCCTTATTAGATGTTATGTCATACAAAGCTCTTTTTAATTCGGATTCTAATACTAGGTCCCCTATCGATTCCCTGTCTATCCTTGTTTTTTTTTTCTATCACGTAATCAGACAAGTCGTTTCACTTATAGAGGCCCCCAGTGTCCTATTTCTATCTATCCACTCTCCCCTCTGTACACAACAACGACAGACTCATTGCACTCTTAATGCTGTTATATTCACCGAAGGTTATTTTGCCTTGTCCATATGGTGAGTCAGTTCTCCTGACAATCATTTCTTTTTCGACTTCACATTTATCATGCAGTTATTTCGCCTTAGCTTCCCTGCACGTCTTAGTTATTACGTTCCTAAGTGACTTGCATTCCTGAATTTCCGTGAACATTTTCGTACTTCCTCCTTTCGCCCATCGTCTGAAGTATTTCTTGGGTTGCCCAATGTTTCTTCGCAGTTACCTTCCTTGTACCTACATTTTTCTTTCAACTTCTGTGACTAAACTCCTTAGAACTGCCCACTGAACTTCCTAATGAGCTATTCATATCGCACCCATTGAACTTCCTACTGAGCTATTCATATCGCAGTATCTATAGCCTCGGAGAATTTCAAGTGTGTCTCCTCATTATTTAGTACTCAGTAATTCCATATCCCACTTCACTGATTCTTCCTGATTCGTCTCTTGAACTTCTAATTGCTATCCGAGTCTTTATCTGTGCCTGTAATATCCCTGTAATATCTGATTTCGGAATGTCGGCTTGACCATGATGTAGTCTAACGGAATCTTCCTGTACCTCTCGTTCTTTTGCAGGATGCATCCTACTATTGTGATTCTTGAACAGATTATTCATTATTAGTAACTGAAATTTATTGCGCAACTCTTCTCATTCGTACTATCAAGCACATATTTCCCGTAACCCTTTCTTCTACTACTTCCACTGCAACCGAGTTTCAATCCGTCATGACTATTACATTTTGTCTTTCCTTCTGTATTGAATTATGCGTTCCGTATCCTTATGCTTCTTTATCTATTCATCCTCTGCTTGCAGCATCGGCGTTGCCTGTTGTTGTCGGCAGCCCTCGATGGTCACAATATATCTTCAAAACCTAGCGTGCTATGTTGCTTAAGGACATCTTTTCGCCTGATTTTGCTGTCTTATACTTTTTGCTTCTTACCTTCAAGAGTTACATGGATCATAGATACTATTTCAAATAAGTAATAACCCTAAACCGTTTACAAAGTCTCAGTTTAAAGAACTGAATCGTCTTGTCTCGTGTTATCGATCTTCTGCTGGCGTAAAGATGAAGTTTTCATAACAAAATAAACTTTCTGTAAGTGCCGAATTCGAGCCTGAATCTCCTCCTATTACAATTTAAATATTTTTCTTATTTTAACTTGGTCTTCGTGAAAGTTTCGTTGATTTTGATCCTGGTTGTCGTTCCATGTAGTCAACGTTTAATGATGCTGGTAAAACAGGGATTAAATTGTAAGTGTGACAAAATTTATGGAAGATATCCCGACCGTATAGTAAGCATTTCCAGTGTCTAAAAAGGAGATGATCAGTAAAGTATTAACTGCCCCTGTCATATCTTTGTGCTGCTAGAATATCTAAAACTGAGCGGACCATTATCGCATACCTTGAATATACGGTTAAACTAGTTTCAACCGACTATTTATGATGTGTATCAGAAGCTTGAAATATGAATTAAATAAGTTTGTTTGTCGTAAATAAAGTTGTTAAAAATTTGAAGGTTGTGGCAGTTAACAAAAAAACTTTCTAAAGCCAGTATAGCATAAAATTTTCTTTATTTACAAACAACTGGTTTCGACGGACTCTGCTCTCATCTCCAGGTACGCAATTTTTTGTCATAAAATGTGTGTGAAGAACTGAACAGATTTTCTAATAAAAGGTTTTGAAGACCCGAAGATGACAGCAAAAATGTTTGTAAATGCAGAAATTTTTATGCGATGTTGGCCTTAGAAAATTTTTACCAGGCAAAACAGATCGATCCGTCTGATTCCTCAACACGAGAAAATTCAATTACCACAGTATCCCTTCTGTAAAATACCTTGGAAATATAGCACTCAGAAAAAGGTCGTTGTACTGCCCTAACATTTGAGGTCCATACCGTGGGGGCTATTGTGAGAGGCCGCTTGAAGAGTGCTTTAAAATACTCAATCATAGCAGGAACACTTTATTAATTGAGTTAGCTTTAGTGGTTCTTAATACATAGGAGCAATTGTCCATGTGACTATACTGCACCAGATGATAATTACACATGTATATCAGCGTTTAATATGCGACGATATTGTGCTTCCTTATCTGCTTCTGCTGAGTATTTCGAGCGCCTCAGTTTTGTATGGCCCAGTTAGATGGATACGTGTGCGGCGGTGTTCTTGAATAACACGCTGTACAGATAAGATCGAAACAGTTGGTCTATGAAACCTCTAGTGCCAAGTCAGCGTTCAATTCCAGATCTTCCTATAATGTTTGTGATCTTTACCTTTGGATCTTTGTACTCTTGTCGTAGTACTGCCATTAAGTTAAAATACGACTATTCAGAAAACAAGGTGTAATAGATCGCGAAATGGAAACAACGGTGAAAATCTGATTAAGCTTTCTGCAGATTATTGAGCAGTGTCTCTAGTAAGCCTGTCGATTGCGTTACGTTAATCTTTTCCGTTCTGAGCACCAGTGAGCATGTAAAGATGCCTAGAACGATAGTGTCTTCCACCAAGTATGGATACCCTTTGTGAAGTTTCTCCTGGTTTCATGCATCCACACATAACGTACCAGTAATGCATTTCCTTCTTCATGACAAATCTCCGCCGCACACTGCAAGGCAATGAGGTCGCCCCTGCAGCGTTTTCGATGGGAAGTGTTTCATGACCAACCATATACCCAACGGTTGGGTCCCTCTGATGTTCATCACTGCTCGCACGGTTCGCTGGCTATGAAGACAACGCTTTGGCACAGATAACGAACTGCAGACCGGTGCAGAAGTGGCGGAAGTCACTGGCAGCTGCCTTCCACGACGAGGGTATTGGAAGTTGGTACAATGCTACGACAGATGTCTAAGTCGGAGCAGTGATTATATTCAGAAGTAGCTGGCAGGTATAGCAAATTGTTGCAAATAAAACATTTTTGATTTTCAATGTGGTTTCCATTTCGCGACCGATCGGACCTTACTGTCCGAATAGCCTTCGTACTTCGTGTACCTTTCCCAGTATTCCTAAATTATTGCATAACATTTTAAACATATCGTACGTTTCTTTCTTCACAAGGTTGGTACTCAAGATTAACCGAATGAGCTTGTTGCCGTAATCTACTAACTGCTGTCCTTCAGTATCCGAAAGTTAATGTGTCACAAAATAGAGCACTTGTGTATTACACATGCATGATATGCCATGTGATTAGGAAAATTCTTAGGCGAATATTTGTATTTGCAAGGAGTGTCATATCTAGATAAACATGGATTTTGACTAGTTTACTAACATATATCACTGTTATATAGCGATATGGTAGCTATCTGGTGTCTGCGATGAGGATGATGATGGTTGGTTTGTGGGGCGCTCAACTGCGTGGTTATCAGCGCCCGTACAATTATCCAATCTTTGCTCAGTCCAATTTCGCCACTTTCCTGGATGATGATGAAATGATGAGGACAACACAAACACCCAGTCATCTCGAGACAGGTGAAAATCCCTGACCCCGCCGGGAATCGAACCCGGGACCCCGTGCTCGGGAAGCGAGAACGCTACCGCGAGACCACGAGCGGTGGACTGGTGTCTGCGAGATTCAGTTCTCGGATAAGTGTGTAGATTTCTTCACAGTAATTGTAGTTAGGTGTCTGATCCTCTCTTGAAATGGCGTAATTGGATACACTGTTCCCTGCCCCAAATATAATTTGGATATAAGTATTAGTGAACGAATCGGACATGTTACCTTAGGTTAAGTCGCAATGCTCCACTTACGAACCTGAAGGGATGTTGATATCTATAGGTATTTCTCTTAGGGACTGAGGATTGTGTGCTGAACAACAGTCCATCAGTGTTTCCGCGATTAGAAGACTAATAATTATAGCTACTACAAGTTGTATGTTTTTAGGTTGGATAGTACTTCCATGTACATGTGGCAAGAGCAAACCATTAACGCTTAACTTCCCCTGGGCAGAAGATCGGGTATTTCAGTGAGGATGTGTGTTTGTGTTAGTGTATACTGACAGGCATAGGTCACTTAGTGGTGCAGCTACGACCATGCAGAAAACATCAGGTCATAAAGTTTATGACACGTTTGTGGAAAGACTGCTCGATGAAGAGAAAAAAACAACCACCACAATGATGTGTGTAAATATTAAGGTACCACATATAAGATTATCTGCACTTATACCAACTACATCCTGTAGAAACTGACTGCAACACTCCACATGCTGGGAAGAATGACCTGCATGGCTTATCGAGAGGTTTGCTTATATAGCAAAATTGTACCAGCATCATTATGTATATTTGTAATGGAAATTAAGCCTAAAACATAATCCACTTTTTGAGTCCAAATTTTTACCCAGTCCAATTTTTTTATACAGCCCAATCTAGCCATTGTCACAAATAATGATGATGAGGATGATGAAATGACGAGGACAACACAAACTCGCAGTCCCCAGACCGAGAAAATCTCCAACCCGGCTAGGAATCGAACCCGGGACGCCGTGATATGAGAAAGTTGTACGTTTGCATCACCGCTGTTTGGTATTCAGCCTCCTTTATTGTTTGTTCACTGCTCGATCACAGGTTCTCTTCGTTTTCTGCATCACGTTTGTTGCTTTTATTGTTTAATTTATGAGGTAGTTTACATCAGTGTAGACATAAAGAGGTCGACGATGGGAAATAATTCGTATAGTCACAGATTTAAAATCCTGAATGGTGGGGGGTGGGAGGAGATGTGGTTGGAGGTGCAGTTCAAAATAACTTATGTACGTTTTTCTCAAATAACTCAAAAACTGTGGGCTGTAGCGAAAAGTATCTCTGTACGAACTTAGGCCTAATTCACACAGAAATGGCGTGGAACGGACGTCTGGCGCGGACGTGGCGCTAATTTGCGCCACCTCCACATTAACAAATAGAACAATTCACACAAAGATGGGGTGGCAGGGAGGCGTCGCTTCGTGATCCGCGCCACGTCCGTTTGGCCACTAGTGGCGCACAGAAGGCACGCGTGGCGGAAACGTCCGAGTGGCGCGATGCTGTTTTCATTAGTTTGAAGTCATCCGCGCAGCCTGTAAAAATTGTTTTACGTAGATGAAGCGAAGCTACATCCGTCTGTGTAGCCAGTTTCTCAACAAAACCTTTACTTTTTGAGTAAAAAAGTAAAAATCACTGTTTTGGGATTTGCTCGCCGTCCCTGGTATCCACACTTCTTCATTAGATTTTGGGGAAATTATTCGGCAGACTGATTGTTTGACATCTTATAGTCTGACACCACAGCTTGAGAGTGAACTTGTTTTATTTTCGTTATTTCCCATAGTTATTGTAATACTTTCCAAATACTTAAACCACTGGGCGTGTATTGAAAAGTTTGCATTAAAAAATGTAGTTACTGTTCGTTTTACATTCAGTGTGTTTCAGGACATAGGTTGCTACCTAAGAAGTCTATCTAACGTAACAAAACTGTTTTCAACTGTGGAAGATGAGTGATACTTCTTTCCAGTCCCAAGAAAATAAATGACATATTCTGGCGTTTGGCTGTGATGACCTACGACACGTAACACTTGATATTGTGACCAAGCATTAAGCGGATTTGTGGCTCATGTTTCTCTTTCGTAAGTGGTTTATGAAGTCGGTTACAATAACATTTAGATTAACATCTCATCAAGAGTCATTTTAATTTTCGGTGGCCGAGCGGTTCTAGGCGCTTCAGTCCGGAACCTCGCGACTGCTACAGTCGCAGGTTCGAATCCTGTCTCGGGCATGGATGTGTGTGATGTCCTTAGGTTAGTTAGGTTTAAGTAGTTCTAAGTATGGGACTGATGACCTCAGATGTTAAGCCCCATAGTGCTCAGAGCCATTTTTTTATTTTAATTTTAAAACTAAAGGTACACAATGGCAGATACAGTGGCAGAGTTAGCTACATAGTATATACGTAAATTTCTGTCTACATCAATAGTTTCATTCATGAAACAATCAGTAGTTCGCTTGTTGTCGTACAGATGGCGTGTGTTCCGAGAGCAATGAATGAGAAATGGGATTCTGCGATTGATGTAAGTAAAATATTCTGTGTTCCGGACGTTTTAGGCTTACATAATTGCTATGGCAAGGAAAGCGTGTAAGTAGGCTGTTTATGTTTTCTTATCGGCAACGTTGCGTAGCGCTCGGTATGAAAATCACTGGCTGTGCTGTGTGCAGTCTGTGGCTAGTTTGCATTGTTGTCTGTCATTGTAGTGTTGGGCAGCGGCAGCTGGATGTAAACAGCGCGTAGCGTTGCGCAGTTAGAGGTGAGCCGCCAGCAGTGGTGGATGTGTGGAAGGAAATGGCGGAGTTTTGAAACTACATATATTATGACTATTAAGGTAAATACATTGTTTGTTCTCTATTAAAATCTTTCATTTGCTAACTATCCCTATCAGTAGTTAGTGCCTTCCATAGTTTGAATCTTTTATTTAGCTGGCAGTAGTGGCGCTCGCTGTATTGCAGTAGTTCGAGTAAGGAAGATTTTTGGTGAGGTAAGTGATTTGTGAAACGTATAGGTTAATGTTAGTCAGGGCCATTCTTTTGCAGGGATTTTTGAAAGTCAGAATGCGTTGCGCTAAAAATATTGTGTGTCAGTTTAAGCACAGTCATGTATAATTTTTTCTAAGGAGACGTTTCATATGTCGACCCTTAGCCGAGGATACCTCACTGGAATCTTCTGATTTTTTCTTGTAGTTCGTGTAATTAGTGTAGATTTTGTTTATTGCTATTGAGTAATTGTAGAGAGAATCTCCTTTGTAGTTGCAGTCTTTCATTCTTGTACAGTAAAACAGTTGTGGCATGCATGTAGATTTGCACCAAGTATTTCGCAGCTGCGCTTGCAATTAACTAGATATTATTTTCAGTGCTATGTTAATGTGTTCCCCTAATTTTGCTCTTCAAATTGTGTTTTTCTGTGTTGTCGTGTGAAATATTGTGACAATAACAGTGTGTGAAAAACGTAACACTAGGCTCCAAAGTAAACTGAGAAATGACAGTGAAGACGAAAGCAGTGTGTTAACGCCACCATGTAATGAATTAACTAATATTCAAAGTAGTAATTTGGTAACTGTGCATAGGGAAACGGAGCGGGCGTCAAATAATGGTGTAGACAGTGAAACAGGTAGTAAACAGGGAAGCATTATCGATCGATCGGTCGGCAACAGCTCGCCTCAGGAATTGGGAATGACAGAACACAATATTGCAAATACTGTAGACTCAGGTTTTGGGTTCTCACCGTTTTCTCAAATGAGTCAAGACACATTTTCCGCTTGTCAAAATGTGAATGTTGCCGATGCAAATGCACTGCCGAAAAGCGTAGAGGAACAGATTCGAGACACTAATGCATTGTTATTACAATTAATGCAACAAATGGGACAAAAGCTTCAAAAGTTAGACACAATGGAACAGAATCTTCTAAAGTTAGACACAATGGAACAAAATCTTCGGAAGTTAGACACCACGCTTGAACAAACACGTGAAGATTTAACTACTGAGTTACATAAAATCGAATCGAAATGTCAAAAAGTCTGTAATGACGTAAAAACACAAATCTGTGAGCATTTCCACCCTATTTTTTCGCGTCATGAAAATGCATTACAGAATCACGAAGCAGCCATAAAAGAACTGCAAACCATTGTTCATGAAAATCATGAGACCTTGTGGGCTAAAATTGACTCAGTTGCATCTACCGATTCGGTTACACAACTTGCAAAAACTCAGGAAAACTTAAAGAACACAGTAGATTCGATTTCAACACAAATGGACACTCTGAAACTTGGTTCAGAAACACACATGGAGGAAATTAGTTCATTATCAGAGAAAGTAGTTGAACCTTCGGATCAGCTAAATAATTTATCTACGAATGTAGATGATAATCTGAATGACACAAAACCAGTAGTCTTTAATGACACAGAAGAGTGCGAACAAATTAAGAAACTGAAACAAAATCTGAATCAAATTAATACGCAACGCCAAAGAGAAATCCGCGAAGTACAAGATCAGCTGACACAGGTAATACAAGAATTACGTATTTCAGAGGACACTCGCGCTCCAATACGGGAAGAGGGACATAGAAATACGGAACAGCCACAAAATAATAACTCAGGGCACTTCGGAAATTATGAAAGAAATTGGCAAGGTACACCGAATTTTGAGATGGAACCGCCGACACAACGTAACAATGACCAATATGCTACTCGCCGACACGATGATTTTAACTATAAGCTGTTCATTACTACACGTAAATTCAAAACATTTAAGAATTCTGCCAACGACATTCATCCACAAGCGTGGCTCCATCAATTCTCTCATTGTTTTCCTCCCAACTGGTCATTGGAGCACAGGTTAGAATTTATGTGTGGCTGCTTGGAGAATGAACCAGCTGTAAGAATGCGATCGGTCATTCACGATTGTCACAGTGAAGGAGAATTTTACCATGCATTCCTCTCAGCATATTGGTCTCAAGCTACACAAGACCGAGTAAAACATAGCATCATAATGATGAAACATTTCGAACAATCTGAATTTCCAGTCTTGTGAAATATTTTGAAGACATGTTGCACAAGAATCAGTACCTGTCAAACCCATACAGCCCCTCAGAACTCATACGCATTTGCTTAATCAAATTACCTGAACATTTACGACATATTATTTTGGCAGGACGTTGCAAAGACGACATTGAAACTTTTCAGGGACTGTTACAAGAACTGGAAATTGACACTGACAATCGCAGAACGCGAAAACAGGAGCACAACAATTACAGATCACATCCGTCACAATTCCGCGATGACAGAAATAATATACGACAAGGCTATTCTTTCAATGTAAATCATGACCGTAACAGACACCACCCGTATGACAACCGTTGGCAAGGTAGTAATAATTACAGGGAAAGATCACCTCTCCGCGGTAATGACTATCACAGAGACAATCAGAGAAACAGACAATATGGGAACCAAAATAATTATTATCAAGGGAGACAGAATAACTTTAGACGCAACGGTCCAGCGCGCAGTTACGATTCAGGGAGAAATTCTCCACCACGTGACCGACAAGAAAGAAACTATGGAATCTACCGACATGACGACAGACGATATGATCGTAACGACAGACCTGAACTGCATCAGAACTGGCGGGTTTTAAACAGGGCAGGGCCCTCTCATCACGGTGAATTTGTAGAAGTTAGGTCTCCAAATCCCACTAACGGCGCACGCCAACAAAGAAACAGACAATGACTCGCACCGCAGGCAGCCACCTGCGCCCGCTGGCTCAGGGAAAAATAACATAGACGCTAGCCTTGAGAAAACTTCCAGTATCCTTTACCGACGTATACCACATGATAATTGCGTTAAAGTTGAAACTCTGCGTACTAGGAAGAGCAAAGGGTTACACCACATTTCACATGTAAAACCGTTTATTGAGAGATAATCTGCTTTTTGACTTTGTCTTTGCCATAAAACGTTTCACTTCACATTTCTAGTATGCATTGTCAGACTTAGAAACTGTTACCATGCAACAATGTTTGAAGTTAAATATCCAGTCAAGAACCAAAAGAACTTATTTAAAATATATATATATATGAAAGCATTGTTATTGTGAACAGATGACACAGTGTTAATGTGTGTGTGCATTCTTGCTTGTTAGTTGCACGATTACGTAACGACTATAAGGCTCACATACTTAGAACATTTACCAGTACTGCTAATGAGATTTTAATGCAACATTTTGGTTTACTTGAAAATACATTCTGAATTAAAGTACTTTCTGAGAGATACCAGATGACACAGTGGTTAGTTTATGTGACAGCGACACGATTTGATCACGACGCTACTAATGAATGACCATTTACAATGTTGCTTTTGCAGTGTTTCTGTTTTATATCTGCACAGTTTTTCTGAATTCTTCTGGAAAGGAAACCATGTTTTAGTAGTAACTTTTGTTGTATAGCTACAATGAGACAGCCTTTTCCGTAGCACAACAATACGTTACAGCACAGTACTTTCTTCATCACGGCAATAAGCGTGATAAGTAAGATATCTATACGCAAAGCATTTCACTTTTGTGTATCATGAGGTAAGTACATTGACTGCAGCAGAACTTTGCTTACAGAGGATGATAACTACGACACTTCCATAGAATTAGCCTACAGCAAGACGCACATTTAGCGCTACAGGACATGCATTTGAGTGATTAATTTTGTACTTAAACCATTTATTTTTCAAGATTTTTGAATTACAAAGAAAGTTTTCCGTGATACATTTCATTCCATTCTTGTAATCTGTAACACCTGAGGGTATAATTACATTAATCCTCAGGGGGGTACATGCTTACTTTGTGTATCATGTGTTTGGCAAGCACAAGGAGCCCTAGCTAATATGGTATTTGCTTATACAACTTTACACATCGGTACCATATTTCTCTAACACATAAATTACACAGCTATCTGATCATTTAACTGAGAGAGACAAAGTTTTTTACTACGGCAGTGACAGATGTTTATGTAATTACACTGTTGGATAACTTCACACTTAAGAAATTGAATTTTGTCTGTACTTTGTGAACTTTTCATATTTTTTCAGACCCATTGTGATATTATGAGAACTTTGAATGATATATTTGGTATGGGATCACGATTTTTAAAGTACGTTTGAGGCAGATGACACTACTGAAATGAGCAGAAAATTTCCTTTAGGTTTTGAAATTATTGTAGAAAGCTACGACGGTTTTGAGATTTGACTGAGGTGTTATGATGTTATTTTTACGATGACGATGTGTATTATGCTGTTGAGGTATGTTTATGATCAATAAGCTGATGCTATATGAGTTATTTGATTATGCTACATATCTGTTGTGTTGAAATATTGAAGAAATGTCGACGAATATGTATATGTGTAATAAGATAAGGAATAATGAGTAGTGGTTAGGGACTCTGGTTTGTGAATAAGGTTGTTAGAAACCAAGAATCGTACTTCAAGAGTTATGAAATGTGTATATATGCGTAAATGCATCACAATGCCGACGAAAACGTTTTGAACACTGTTATGTTCATAGGATTTTGTTTCTACACATTTGCAACGTAAATTCTCGACCGGTGAAATTTTTTTATATGAGACTGCCACTGTAGCGGAAACTGCTGTCATAAATATTTCAGTAAGAAAGGTAAGTGACCTTGACATAATGCGTTTTGGGCGCCCAGCTGAGAGGTAGTCGTCTGACAAAAGAAAGCCATTAGTGTGTGCGCCTTTCAGAGGCAGAGGTGGAGAAAAAAAAAAGAGACCATTAACCTCGCTGTTGACATTCCTTTGTAGAAAGCATCGCAAATATGACACGCTCATTACTTGAAAACATATGATTACTCGTACTTTGTGCTAATTACTGAAATGCTTATGAATTGATGGAAATATTCGTACATCTGCACACCTGATAATGACAAGTGTCTTTCTACGAGAGTTGAGAGCTACTGACTTACGAAATGCCACATAGCTATTGAATGATGTTTTTATGCTTTGGTTTGCGTAATTGCTTATTTCATTTGATACCTGTTTTCCAGCTGTGTTGCAGCATTGGTTTTATAAAATAAACTTAAATGCATCTGCTAATGTGAACACTTTCTGTCAACAGATTTATTAAATAATTATTTTCTGATCTACATTCTTCGAAAAAGGAGCTCTTGGAACGGAGAGAACAATAGGAAGGGACTAATAACAGTAACTGCATCTATAATTTTCTTTTCAGGTACTTGGTAATTTTTTGTAGAATAATTTGTGGTGTACGATTTTAATTACATAGACATTAAGATGTGAACATACATTTCCCTTGTCTGCATTATTGTCTTTAGTGTAATGTTTTTTTCTGCTTGAGCTTTGTCATGTATAGATATAAGTTTTATATTTTTTTATATTTGCTGCTGCTGTTTGCCAGGCATAGTGCTACTGAATTTTAATTTGTCTTACTCTTCTAAGCTAGTTTTACTACTGATTTATTTTTCTTGTTTGCTGCACAGTGCCTTATCTTAGTTGTAATATTGTTGCTTCACCAATTTCCATTTTTTTGTCATTGCTGTTTGTATTAATTGTTTTGTGCTGCTGCATTGCCTCGTCCCGTAGTTTAGCATCTGAGCCCAGTAGATTTAAGTTAGCTTAAGAGGGGGTAGACTATATAAGAAACTAACTATGATGAATTGGAAGAAATGCATTGAGAAGCTACAAGAAAATGGTGTGGCCAAAAAAAAAAAGAATTTTGAAAGAGGATATAAACAAAAAAAAGTAGGGTTTAGGGACAACAGGTTTAGGTAGGATTTTCTTGGAAATAAATGTTGAGGTAAGATAATGGTAAATAAATAATGAGGTAAGAAATGTGTGAACAGAATACAGAAAGCATGCTTGGATAGAATTTTTTGGCTGGAGCAAATATCGAAATAAGACGAAAGATCTATGGAATGAAGTTTTGGGTTTGACTGCAGTACCAAATGTTACACTGAAAACGAACCCTGTCCTTTCCTTTTGTGTTATTCCACTATGTGTTTGTGTACCCTTGTGTATTTGTTTTCTTCCTGTCTCTGTGTAGTTTCATAGAATTTTTTCTTCTTCTAATACTAAGCTACATTCACTATGATGAGGAATACTGTTATCCTCAAATATAATTGGCATTAATAATATGTTATTTACCTTGTAAATATGCTTAGACATTATTTATTCTGTTTTGTTTTAATGCTCATGTGTGAAGTTGGTGTTTTAAAATTTATTCTGATCTTTTATGTATCTACTTATCTCATAATTCCTGTAACACTGATGTATATGTTTAGTTCTATTATTTTGTTAAGCCTGTATTACTACAAATGTTATCTGTATTATTATGTTTTTAATTATGTATTTTGTACCTTTGTAATTATATTCTTATGTTATAAACTTGTAATTGACAGCAGTTCATCAAATTAAGTGACTTGTAAGTTCCATTTCACTGCACACTTTCCTGTTGGTCATAGTATATGGGCAATATGTGAGAAGTAGGGACTGTTAGTGTTTGCACGTGTGTTAATAATTCAGCAAGGGACTGGATAACAGCATTGCTGGTTCTAAGGACAATTCCAAAAAGTTTGTGAGTGCACAAATGGTGGTTATGGACTTGCTATATTATCCGCAAGACTCTTCAATGGTGATTGTGCACCTGCACAGTCACAACAGATGGCTGCTGGCCATCTCTACAAGGACTACAGTGGGTCTGCATCTTTGATGACCCATCAATACCATTATTTCTACAAGGACTACAGTGGGTCTACACCTTTGCTGACTCACCAGTACCATTATTTCTACAAGGACTGCAGTGGGTCTGCACCTCTGGTGGCCCGCCAATACCGCAATCTCTACCAGGACTACAGTGGTCTGCTCTGAGATGACCTACCTACCAATATTCTTCAAAACTTCGACTGACTCTGCTGTGGGTTTGCTCTGTTGTGGCCCATTACCTGTCTGCATGTCAAGAGTCAGCACTGTCTTTCCGTTGGAAGGACAACACTACTTCTTCAAGACTGCATGGAAATCCACTACTTCTGTGTGCAATTTCTTTTACTAATGAGACTTTGGAAAAAAACTGTAATTATTATTATGACGAAAGATCAGGACTATCTTTATGGACTGTGAGAAAATTTTAGCTTTTGACCAACATTGTATCAATAAGTGTGTGCATTTGATTTCTTTGTTATTGTAATTACGATTATGAAAAATTTTAACAAATATGTATTGCCCAGTGCCCAAAACAATTTGTAAAATTTTTTTGTGGGGAGCATGGGGGCTATGTAAGTAGGCTGTTTATGTTTTCTTATCGGCAACGTTACGTAGCGCTCGGTATGAAAATCACTGGCTGTGCTGTGTGCAGTCTGTGGCTAGTTTGCATTGTTGTCTGCCATTGTAGTGTTGGGCAGCGGCAGCTGGATGTGAACAGCGCGTAGCGTTGCGCAGTTAGAGGTGAGCCGCCAGCAGTGGTGGATGTGTGGAAGGAAATGGCGGAGTTTTGAAATTACATATATTATGACTATTAAAGTAAATACATTGTTTGTTCTCTATTAAAATCTTTCATTTGCTATCTATCCCTATCAGTAGTTAGTGCCTTCCGTAGTTTGAATCTTTTATTTAGCTGGCAGTAGTGGCGCTCGCTGTATTGCAGTAGTTCGAGTAAGGAAGATGTTTGGTGAGGTAAGTGATTTGTGAAACGTATAGGTTAATGTTAGTCGGGGCCATTCTTTTGCAGGGATTATTGAAAGTCAGATTGCGTTGCGCTAAAAATATTGTGTGTCAGTTTAAGCACAGTCATGTATAATTGTTCAAAGGGGACGTTTCAAGCGTTTCTGAACAAGATAAATTTATTAACATCAGGTATAGATTCAAGTATTGGGAAGCCTTTCCTGAAAGTATTTGTATGCAGTGTAACTGTATATAACAGTGAAACATGGACGATAAACAGTTTTCACAAGAAGAGAAAAGAAGCTTTCGAAATATGCTGCTACAGAAAAATGCTGAAGGTTAGATGGGTAAGTCACGTAACTAATGAGGAGGTACTGAATAGGACTGGGGAGGAGAGGAATTTGTGGCACAATTCGACTAGAAGAAGGAATATGTTGGTAGGACAGGTTCTGAGGCATCAAGAGATCACCAGTTTAGTAATGGAGGGAAGCGTGGATGGTAAAAATCGTAGAGGGAGACAAGAGATGAATGTGCTGAGCATATTTACAAGGAAGTAGGTTGCATTAGCTACTCGGAGATGAAGAGGCTTGTACAGGATAGCGTAGCATCAAACCAGTCTCTGGACTGAAGACCACAACAACAACGATTGCTTACCTGTTTTATGCTTACATACATGAAATTTCTTGATGCAGGCGCTGTATGCAAGACAAACTGCGCATTTCATGTTTCTGTGACAGTTACACAATTACTTATGTCGTCTTTGAAAGAATAACAGTATCTTAGCCGGCCGGGGTGGCCGAGGGGTTCTAGGAGCTACAGTCTGGAACCGCGCGACCTTTACGGTCGCAGGTTCGAATCCTGCCTCGGGCCTGGATGTGTGTGACGTCCTTAGGTTAGTTAGGTTTAAGTAGTCTAAGTTCTAGGGGACTGATGACCTCAGCAGTTAAGTCCCATAGTGCTCAGAACCATTTTATTTGCTGGAAACTTTCGGGATATATGTTCAGTTCTTTCATTACGAAGAAAGTGCCACATTTATTCACTTTTTTGCCGTAAAGGTTGTAGCCAATATCTTCTTCGCTGCCCAGTACTTACGAGTTGCAAAACATCCAGTGCATCAATATCTTCGTCCGATGATGACGTCACATTCTGATCCATTCGTAGCACGACCGTTCCGCATCTCTCTGACGTCCCATCCGCGCCATGTCCGCAACTCGCCGCCGCCAGGCGTCTGCGCCACACCATTTCAGTCTGAATTTGGCATCAAAATACATTCAGTTTACTACAAAAATGGTCCTATTCATTTTTTTCTCTAGAACTAATAGCTTGCGCTTAGAGAGGATGAAAATCTCTCGCAACGCGCATACACTGTAACGTAGACGATTTTTTAGGCCAATTCGATGTATTTAAACCGATTTGATAAACCACAAGTGTTAAGTATTAAACTGTTCGTCTCGATTTCCTCCACTGTCGTACGTTGTAAATAATTTATCGTTTACATCCTGAGTAAATGACTTGTTCAAATGGCTCAAATGGCTCTGAGCACTATGGGACTTAGCAGCGAAGGTCATCAGTCCCCTAGAACTTAGAACTACTTAAACCTAACTAACCTAAGGACATCACACACATCCATGCCCGAGGAAGGATTCGAACCTGCGACCGTAGCGGTCGCGCGGTTCCAGACTGACGCGCCTAGAACCGCTCGGCCACACCGGCCGGCTGACTTGTTCAGTTACAATACGAGTGGCGCTACAAAAACTGATAGAACTAAATATATACACCAGAGAACTGATGGTTATCCACTCACTTCTAGACGTGTATGAGGATTTTGTAATGAATAAATGCAGCAATCACATAAATTTGTCTTATCCAGAAGTTTATGTATGGTGTACAGAAGGCTTTGACCTCATGTGACATTTGGTAAATTTTGGAGGGCGTAATCACCTCATCTACTGAGCTAGGAGGTACACTATGTGATCAAACGTATCAGGACTCTTGGCTGAAAATGATCTACACGTTCGTAGCGCCCTCCATTGCTAATAGTGCAATTCAATACGGTGTTGTCCTACCCTTATCCTTGATGACAGCTTCCACTCTCGCAAGCATACGTTCAATCAGGTGCTCGAAGGTTTCTTGGCGAATGGCAACCCATTCTTTACGGAGTGCTGCAGTGAGGAGAGGTATCGATGTCGGTCGGTGGGTTCTGGCGCGAAGTCGGCGTTCCAAAACATCCTAAAGGTGTTCTTTAGGATTCAAGTCAGGACTTTGTGGACGCCAGTCCATTACAGGGATGTTATTGTCGTGTAACCACCTCGTCACAGGCCGTGCATTATGAACAGGTGCTTCATTGTGGTGAAAGATGCAATCGCCATCCCCGAATTTCTCTTAAACGGTGGGAAGCAAGAGGTGTTTAAAACATTAATGTAGGCCTGTGCTGTGTTGGACCACGCAAAACAAGAGGGTGCAAGCCGCTTCCATGAAAAACACCACCACACCATAGCACCACCGCCTCCGAATTTTACTGTTGGCACTACACACGCTGGCAGATGACGTTCACCGGGCATTCGCCATACCCACACTCTGCCATCGGATGCCGCATTGTGTACTGTGATTCGTTACTTCACACGACGTTTTTCCGATGTTCAATCGTCCAATGTTTAAGCTCCTTACACCAAGATAGGCGTCGTTTGGCATTTACCGGCTTGAGATGTGGCTTACGAGCAGCCGCTCGACCATGAAATCCAACTTTTCTCACCTCCCGCCTAACTATCATAGTACTTGCAGTGGATCCTGATGGAGTTTGGAATTCCTGTGTGATGGTGTGGATAGATGTCTGCCTACTACACTTTACGACCCTCTGCAACTGTCGGTGGTCTCTGTCAGTGAACAGAAGAGGTCGGCCTGTACGCTTTTGTGCTGTACGTGTCCCTTCACGTTTCCACTTCACTATCACATCGGAAGCAGTAGACCAAGGGATGTTTGGGACTGTGGAAATCTCGCGTACAGACGTACGACACAAGTGACACCCAATCGCCTGACCATGTTCGAAGACCATGACTTCCGCGAAGCGCCCCATTCTGCTCCCTCACGATGTCTAATGACTACTGAGGTCACTGATGTGGAGTACCTGGCAGCACAATGCACCTACTATGAAAATCGTATGTTTTAGAGGGTGTTCGGATGCTTTTGATCACATGCTGTATAATTCGTGCTATCTTTTATCCTTAAATCCATACAAATCGAGTCGTTTGCACACGAATCCACATGCGCGTCCGCAGAAACTGTTCCTGAGGGACGAAGTTGCTCAATTTTTTATTTTTTATGCAACACATTTAACTAATTTGAAGATACTTCATTCACCAAGTTCTAAATATGTCAACAAGTACATGGAAAAGCAGTGAAAAATCAAAACCAATGAACTAACTACTGACGCAAACAGGTTGTTAAGATTACATGAAAATATTTTGTACGGTAACGTCGGATAAAATCCGCTACTAGTCATAATTGATGGTAGTTTATTTACATCCCGACCTGTTTCGGGATTATACTCACCTTTTGGTGATTATACGTTCAGTTTCATGCTTCCACGTTCAGTTGGAGTTCACTGTTCATCCTAAACAACTAATTCGAACAATGAATGTGGAAAAACATGAAACTTAATGTATATATCTGAATACAGGCATAATCCCGAAAAAGGTCGTGATTTATATGAAACAGCTTCGTTTCCGACTGGTAGCAGATTTTGCTAAAGGAACCGTCACAGTACGAACTTATCCGTAATAGAAAAAATGCACAAAATATTTTAGTTTATTTTTATTATTATTAAAGTACTAGACCTCTGTGTTCCGTTCAATTTGAGGGTGAACTAGTTATATTTTGTGGGTACGGGATTGGTGTGGTGGGGGAGGGGGACTCGGGGAGGGGGGGCATATACCGACATTAAAAAACTATGAACCTTCTCCAAAACTGACCTCTGGATCGACACCTTCCTCTTAGAGGAAGTGACACCATTTCGGCGCTGTTCTGTAAAGGTTTCCGCAACTCTTGAGTGTTGGACAACTTCAAAAGCACAGCTGCGCCAGAAACCAACACTTCCCATAAACACTATGACAGAGAACCAGATCCATGTTACTTATTGATAGCTGAAGCCACAGTGTTTCCCATCATGGTCGCCAGTACTAAATCTGCAATTTTGCAGAGCCGAAGAGAATTATGTCTACAAATGGGTGAGAATTCATAATTAATTAAAAGACTGCACCCAGATTCCAGGAAGGGGAAGCGCTCCATCTTGCCCCCTTGCGGACACCTATGCTTGCATGTCACGTGGCATTCTTGTAACCAAGACCGCCTTTATGGTATGGTATACATTGATTACAAAAGATACTTTAAAATAATTTGCACGGGTTTTAACCGCCTTATAAATGGACATAGCCTGCAGATGTATCTCTTGTGCGTTGTTTAAAAGTTGTTCTACGAAGGTGGGGAACGGAAAGATGTTTTTGAGGCACTGCGGACGTTTAGCACGTTATACACTGCGGTGGACCGTCGTGTGCACGTATACAGATGGTGGTGGTATCGCCTGCACAAGGTGTATATGGGCAGTGCATCGGTGGAGCTGTCATTTGTACTCAGATGATTCATGCGAAAAGGTTTCCGACGTGATTATGGCCGCACGACGGGAGTTAATAGTAGCTGGCTCTGGCTCTGAGCACTATGGGACTCAACTTCTGAGGTCTTCAGTCCCGTAGAACTTAGAACTACTTAAACCTAACTAACCTAAGGACATCACACACACATCCATGCCCGAGGCAGGATTCGAACCTGCGACCGGAGCAGCAGCGCGGTTCCGGACTGAAGCGCCTAGAACCGCTCGACCACAACGGCCGGCGCTGAATGGTAGTTGGAGCTAGACGCATGAGACATTCCATTTCAGAAATCGTTAGGGAATTCAGATCCACAGTGTCAAGAGTGCGCCAAGTTATCAGATATCAGGCAGTACCTCTCACCACGGACAACGCAGTGGCCGACAGCCTTCACTTAACGACCGAGAGCAGCAACGTTTGCGTTGAGTTATAAGTGCTAACAGACAAGCAACACTGCGACAAATAATCGCAGAAATCAGTTAGGGACATACAACGAACGTATCCGTTTGGACGCTGTGGCAAATATGGCGTTAATGGACTATGGCAGCAGACCACCGACGTGAGTGGCTTTGCGAACAGCACGACATTGCCTGTAGTACTTCTCCTGAGCGCTTAACCATATCGGTTAGACGCTACTCGAGTGGAAAACCGTAGCTAGGTCAGGTAAGTCCTGGCAAGAGCTGATGGTAGAGTTCGAGTGTGGCGCAGACCCCACGAAACCATGGTCCCACGTTTTCCACGAATCACTATGTCAACTGGTGGTGGCTCCATAACGAAGTGTGGACTCTGTTTACGTGGAATTCATTGGAAATGGTTAAGTTTAGCTATCGGAGACCATTTGCTGCCATACAACGGGCTTCATTTTTCCGTCTAGCGATGGAATATTTTTGGATGACAGTGCACCGTATCAATAGGCCTCACTTATTAGCGATTGATTTGAAGAACATTCTGGCAATTCGAGCGATTCATTCGGCCACAGAGACCGCCAGACTTGAATCACACCAAACATTTATGAGACATAATCGAGAGGTCAGTTCGTGCACAAAATCCAGCACCTGCAAGACTTCTGCAACTGTAGACGACTATAGAGGCAGCCTGGCTCAATACCTCTGCAGGGGACTTCCAACGACTTGTCGAGTCCACGCCACGTCGGGTTGCTGCACTACGCTGGAAAAAAGAAGGTCCGACGCGATATTAGGAAGTATCACGTGACTTTCGTCAGCTCAGTGTAGAACTACGTTGATTACATAACCGTAACGTTCTGAGCGGGAGTTGCTATCTTGAAGCCCGCCTTAATTCAGTTATCGAAAATAGTTAACTATTTTAATACCACGCTTCTTTGGAATGACTAGAATAATTCCTTCTGTAAGTCTGACGAGGAAGTTGCTCGCGAATAGTAATTTGTTGAACATATATGTTATTTTTCCCCCCATCAGATGTTATAACGAAAATCAGATTCTATTACTACTCCTTCTCGTCTACATCTACATCTACATCCATACTCCGCAAGCCACCTGACGGTGTGTGGCGGAGGGTACCTTCAGTACCTCTATCGGTTCTCCCTTCTATTCCAGTCTCGTATTGTTCGTGGAAAGAAGGATTGTCGGTATGCCTCTGTGTGGGCTCTAATCTCTCTGATTTTATCCTCATGGTCTCTTCGCGAGATATACGTAGGAGGGAGCAATATACTGCTTGACTCTTCGGTGAAGGTATGTTCTCGAAACTTTGACAAAAGCCCGTACCGAGCTACTGAGCGTCTCTCCCGCAGAGTCTTCCACTGGAGTTTATCTATCATCTCCGTAACGCTTTCGCGATTACTAAATGATCCTGTAACGAAGCGCGCTGCTCTCCGTTGGATCTTCTCTATATCTTCTATCAACCCTATCTGGTACGGATCCCACACTGCTGAGCAGTATTCAAGCAGTGGGCGAACAAGCGTACTGTAACCTACTTCCTTTGTTTTCGGATTGCATTTCCTTAGGATTCTTCCAATGAATCTCAGTCTGGCATCTGCTTTACCGACGATCAACATTATATGATCATTCCATTTTAAATCACTCCTAATGCGTACTCCCAGATAATTTATGGTATTAACTGCTTCCAGTTGCTGACCTGCTATTTTGTAGCTAAATGATAAAGGATCTATCTTTCTGTGTATTCTCAGCACATTACACTTGTCTACATTGAGATTCAATTGCCATTCCCTGCACCATGCGTCAATTCGCTGCAGATCGTCCTGCATTTCAGTACAATTTTCCATCGTTACAACCTCTCGATACACCACAGCATCATCTGCAAAAAGCCTCAGTGAACTTCCGATGTCATTCACCAGGTCATTTATGTATATTGTGAATAGCAACGGTCCTATGACACTCCCCTGCGGCACACCTGAAATCACTCTTACTTCGGAAGACTTCTCTCCATTGAGAATGACATGCTGCGTCCTGTTATCTAGGAACTCCTCAATCCAATCACACAATTGGTCGTCCCGTCGATTAGTACCGGAAAGAGCTCTTGCCAACGGCTATTAAAAAAAATGGCTCTGAGCACTATGGGACTTAACTTCCAAGGTCATCAGTCCCCTAGAACTTAGAACTACTTAAACCTAACTAACCTACGGACATCACACACATCCATGCCCGAGGCAGGATTCGAACCTGCGACCGTAGCGGTCGCGCGGTTCCAGACTGTACAGCCTAGAACGGCTGTTATTGCGTCTTATGTGAACTGGGTGAGAGTGTTACTTTCCTGCTTTCCGTCTAAGTGGTTATTTGCAGGTGGCCTGATACGTATTTATATTAATATTGGGTTATAGGTTACTGAAATATTCCAGTATGTGATCACGTACCTTGATGAGCCAAAACATTGTGATCACCTGCTTAATAGCTTGTTTGTCCATCTTTTGAACGAAATACTGCACTGATTCTGTGTGTCAGGGATCCAACAGTTCATTGGTAGGTTTTTGGAATTAGAAGTCTACTCACAGGTCATGTAATTCGCATAAATAAAGGGCCGCCGATTTGCGTAGGCGGTGATGGCGCCCGATAGAGACCCAGATGGGTTCCATAAGATTTACATAATGCGTGTTTGGTCACCGAGACATCAACATGAGTTCACTATAATGTCCCTCAAACCACTGTAGCAACGCTCTGGCTCCGAGACACTGCTGAAAGATCGCATCGCCCTCGGCGAAGATATCAAGCATGAAGGGAATCAGGTGGTTCGGAGCTGTTAGCCTGTCTTCAATTACTGCCACAACCCCCATGCGAGAGCAGGAGAATGTCTCCTACAGCAAAATACTTCTACCACCAGCCCGCATCCATGGAGCGCTGGACGTTTCGAGCTGCCGTTCACAGTAGCAAAAAACTGATTCACCCGAAGAGCCCACGCGTTTCAATCGACCGACGTCCGAATCCCGATAGCCCCGTGCCCCCTGCCGTCGTAACCGACGTTTGGTCAACATGTGAACACTAGGGGTGGCCTGCTGTGGAGCTTCATGTTCAACAGTGTACGATGTATGGTGTGCTCCTAAACACCTGTGCCTGAAGGAAAAGTATTTTGGTTTTCTAGCTGTCAAGAGCTGTACAACTCTGGCAAATTCAGCATGACACTTCTCGATCTGTAAAGGTTGATAGAATTCAAGTTGCTGTAGTGAAATGAAATGATCGTGTGGCATTGTTTGCCCCGTGGCCCCGTCCGGGGAAGTACGGCCGCTGAGTGTCTTATTTCAGGTGAGACCACATTGGGCAACTTGCGCGTCGTTGATGATAAAGACAACACGACATCAAGGTCCACGGACGGAGAAAATCTCCAACCCGACCGCAAAGCGAACCCGGGCCCACTGCATGGTAGGCAAGCATGTTACCACTCAGCTAAGCAGGTGGATAGTTCCTCTAACTGTAGAATGGGTCGGAGGAAAACACGTGCTCAGAAACACAGGGTTATAATTATTCGATTCTATGATTGATCCAAATGGCTCTGAGCACTATGGGACTTAACATCTGTGGTCATCAGTCCCCTATAACTTAGAACTACTTAAACCTAACTAACCTAAGGACATCACACACATCCATGCCCGAGGCAGGATTCTAACCTGCGACCGTAGCGGTCACGCAGTTCCAGACTGTAGCGCCTAGAACCGCACTGAAACAACGGCCGTGTTATTCGATGATTAGTTTCCGAAAAACTAAGAAACTGATTAAGTGCCACATTAAATGATTTCTAAGCCATATGTTATGGTAGATCATTCCCAACAACTGTGTTTTCTGTAAAAAGATTACACAATTATACTACCTGATGAGCTAACGCCCCTTTCTGTTTTTTAGATCTCCCTCCAAGTTGTCGTACCGATTATGGTTACAGGTGCTTTTTTTTTTTTTTTTTTTTTTAGAATGTTGAACAGAGTAACATGAAATCGACAGAAAACAAAACCGAACGTTCCTTGCACTAGACGTTAAAGTCATGTCACGGACTAGAGATTAAGAGAAGAAAGTGTTTACTAATTCTCGAAATAGTCGGAAGAGAGCTCAGTAAAGTGGGTCTCATAGTGCTCCAGCTAAAGCGATTTCTGCCAGTGCTTGAGATTACATAAATGACAATGGTTGTATATCTTTGATTCTAGTGCTGTCACTAACAGAACGTCTACGCAGAACTATTCTGTTGCTCTTTCTATGAAGGTGTCAGCAGGATGTCAACGGAATAAAATCATCACCTACTGGCCATACCAACGTTGGAGGACACCCAGTGTGCTAAGTAATTTCGTTTTCTTTATCCTCAGTTTCGTCAGTTGACGCACATAACAGAAGATTTACTACTCGTAGAGGTAACTCATGTTTCTATGAAGGTTACTTGTCGTCCACCATCCCGAACAGCCACACTCCTGTCTGAAGACGCTGGTGCACGGAGCGAAGACCATAAGTAGCGATAGCAACTTCCCGATGGAACTGGACCGTCTAAAAATGACTTTTCCTTCCAACGGCTTCAGAACAGACTGAATTAAGAAGGCGCTGCGCTGGAGTCGCACGATTTCAGCGGCAAAAGCAAAGGAGGAGAAAACAGCGGAAGAGCCATCCTCTATCTACATGTTAGCGCA